>NW_027397064.1:82976192-83351192 GCF_003265705.2 Callorhinus ursinus
TTGATCATTATATTGGAATGACTACAACCCTCAGATTCATATGATAGCGAACTTTACAAACCTGAAGTGGGTAGAAAGGTGAAATCTCTGTATTTTAAGTGCAGAATAGTTCTACATCTTACATCAAGGGGACACCGTTTAAATTATCACCACTTTAAATAACACTCCCATAAATTTTACAAACATTTATGCATACAACAAAACATTCCTACATTTGAAGACATTTAAAAAATCACAGGTGACTCATCTGATCATTTTATATATTAATAAATATTATGACATATATGTGAACACATCACGAATCATATAGGTATACCGAGAGGCAATTTATGTCTCTCTCAAGTATGTACTGACATAACCTAATATACTAAAATGGGAAGGGGCGTTTAGTCACTGAAATATGCATCGTGTAACAAAGATGAAGAAAATACATGGCTTGTGCCCATCATAAAAAAGATTCAGACTGAAGGCTTAGCTTTGGTTTTTATTCAATTAAATTGTTAAACTGTGCACAGTGATTTTTTTTTTTAGAACTTGAGACATTTGTGATGTTGGCTGTTTAAATCTTTGTTACCTTCGCTGTGAATTGAAATTGTACATATTTAGTAAATCATGCAGACAAAACAAACTTTTTAGACAATATTTTTATTGGAGAGTTTTCTTTTCCTGTATCCATGTTAAAAAAAAAAAAGACCTCCTTTCCCAAAATAAAAATGTCAATACTAAATTTAAAGAAGTATAAAGGAATGATTGCTTCCTTTAGAGCTAAATATTTAAATAAACATGGAGATCATTGGCAACCTGTTCTTTTGGGCTAATAGGCCGTGTCCAATTTTTTGGGTCTGATGTTTCAGAGGGCCTCTGATTCAGGGTAGAAGATGATCTATTAATCTCTGCATTCAACAAATGCTATTGAATAACAGAAACAAAGCCCTCAGCCTTCATTTGTATATGAAATACAGAGCTAGATGAGTAACACTGGGTTGACATGATGCTGAATGTGCCACAAACCAAAACTCTCTCTATTAAAACAAGCACCCACCACCCATAATCTAGTATGACATGTTAAAATGCTCCAAAATATTGAAAATATAAAAGGCACACAACTATTCTCATTTGGCTTTGAGATGAATATGACAAAGATTCTAATAATTTTAGTCAAAGAAAATGATGATTAAAAAGTACATGAAGATTAAAGCAGTGACAAATGATCTTTTAAGTGTTCTAATTGGTCTTTCTCATTCATATCTTTGATTCTACAGAAATTGCAAATCCTGATGGTCCTGATTTGTAAGTGCACCCATCAGCTTTCTCTCTTTCACTTCACAGAATATGCTTGTTAGATTTGGAACGAAGAATAAGCCCCTAAAATGTTAAAAATAGACTACTGCCCTGGCAGGAAATTTAGTATTGGCAAGCCCAGAACTCAGAAGGAATTGATCTAACATAAGGAAACATTCAAAGAAAGATTTGTGCATTATGATCCTTCTCTGACCATTTTCAGAGGAGTCAAATGGAAGGATGAGAGAGAAAGAGAGAGCAAGAGTGCATGGGTTTTGCAGACCTTGGATGTGCACATTGAATATTTAGTGTTAAAAACAACATTAGACATGAAAAGAGTTAAAATGGAGTGTTTCTGAGACATTTGATATATTGTTTTCTTACACAAATGGAAAACACTTAAAATGTTGATACTGGAAAAATAAAAGCTTCTGAAGACAACATCACAAAAAACCGCTATGTAACTTATAAGATATGCCAACAATAAAAGAGAGAAAATATTAATTTACCTTTACTCTTTTTATAAGAAACTTAAATTTTAGTTTATGACCTTTCCTTAAAGGAAAATCACTTTTATCCATCCCTAAAACAGTCTTATTATAGAGCTAAGAAGTGTAGTTACGCTTCATTCTAGTTTTGTTTAGGAAAAGAGGAATACAGTCTTCAAATTACTTGAAAAAAAAACATAGATGAATAAAGGAATATAAATTTAGAAAGGAAACTCAAGAACATCCCTACACTCAGAGAAAACATTATGTGTATTTAGTGACCACAAGCAACCTAGACCTTGGTTTTTACATCTCTTCTGAAAGATACCACTTCCAACACAAACAATATTTCCCAACCCTGTAGTGCAGCCCAGGATTGGTGCAGATATAAAGGGAGAACACCAACAATTGAATAACTCTCACCACTTCCTGCAGTCCTGAAACATTCAGTGGAGGTCTACCACTTCATTATTGAACATGCTTAGAAAGTGTGAGCTCATAAGTTTCCGGTTGAAGGTACATCTAAGCAAGAGGGGAAATAGAGAAGTACAAACCACCCTGCCCAACTTGTTTTTAACACTAAAATGCCATTCCTGGAGAAAGTAGGTCTTAGAAGAATCAGCCTAACATATGAGTAAACACTTTTTTTTTTTGTTTCCGTAATATAAAGTGTTTTTGTATCATCAAAGACAATTCCATGAAGAGGAACATTTCACTCACTTTAAAATACATGGTGATGGAACATTAAAGAAAAATATCTTATCGAACAAGAAGGGTTCTAACCACAATAGCTGCTTATTATGTGCCACCTCGGTTTTTAAAATGGAAATTAAAATAATGATTCGTACAAATAGTTTTCCAGGAATTGTAATGTTCTCTTGAGTCAGATGCTTTCACCTACAAATCACCTTATAAATATGTTATAAACCCCTATATGGCTTGGCCAAATTATAACACACTTTGTGTCTGCATTAAAAGTGTCAAAAATCTTGTTTTTGTTCTTTAATAAAACTCTCCTATGAGTTGGGTAGGAAGACGATCTTTATGTGTGTAACACTTAGAAAAATAAAAGACCCTTTGCATCTTGTGGATGAGGAAACTGAAGTCTACATATCCTTGAGACCACACTGGTTATTTGTTTGTTTCTATTCCTGAAGGATCTGGAAAGCACTTAAGCATAGACTCTCGGAACCCTAACCTCCTGACAGTGCTCTCTTCAACGTGCCACAGTGAAGCACTCCTTCAAATGGCTATGAGAGCATCGAAAGAAATGAGCTAGCTTCCCTACTTCCCGCAAGAAGTCTGTTCTGGTCCACAAGGACTCTTCATGCATGGATGGAATGAAAATAGTCTACCCTGGAAAGGCTGTAAAACTGATCACATCATCATCTAAGGGCTGCTAACCACTCCAGGACTAGCATCTCCTCTGAGAGCCAGAGACATTCTCAATTTTGACAAATGCGCTTTAAAAATTGTTAACTGCTGTCCTTATATTTTATGCACTAGTTTTGTCCAAGACTTTCGACAGTGCTTATGTCCATTGAGGAGCCGTGGCTCCACCAAGCCTCTCCAACCAGTTTTCAGCCTGAACCCACTCTGTGAGTCTTTTTCTAGTCATGGCTTTTCTGAATCCCGTGTGCGCTGAATGACCAGAGGCGGTCAGAGGAAGAAACAAGACAGCAGAGTACCAGGAGTAGTAGGAGATTCACACAACTACAATGGGAAGAGTGGAATAAACTGAAATAGATGAAAGAAAGAAAGAGCATGGAGGGGTCAGAGATATTCTCTCATCTGAAGCCTTGGCTTTTAAATTCTGGAACTCAGAGAGAATAAGAGTCCAAGTCATCCCATAGTCACTAACAGAGCTGAGTTCAGAAGCCAGATCTCCATAGATGCTTTTACTGCTTCTATTTATGCTTCTAATACTTCTATGATTCTTCTATTCTATTCTATTTAGTGGTCCTAAGAATAATACTAATAAATAATAGTTACAACATTGATAGCTCGCCAATTTTCTGAGTGCCTACCATGTGTAAGGCATGAAGCTAGGTACTAGAGGATATGCAAAGGCGAACGAGGTTGGATTACTGGCCTCAGGTTTCTTGTAATCTGTCAGAGACAGACATACACAAAAAGGTAGAATACAGAGTTCCAGGTCCCAGAGGGAATGTATGGATATGCAAGTCCCAAATAAGCCCTCTCCTACACTGTGGCAGGGTTTTTCTTTTATTTTTACTTTTTGTATTTAAACACAAAATCACACCATTCCCCCACTAGCACCCATATTGTTGAGTGATGCTAAACGAAAAGCACTTTTCTATGTCTTAGGAATGCAGTAGTGAACAAATGATAGCTCCACTTTAAGGGTTCTACATTGTAGGGGAGAAGGTGGACAACAAAACGATTAACGTGTTGAAAATAAAACATGATATAAAAGTGAATGAGATGGAATTGGGGGACAGGCAACCTCAGCCTGGGGGGCCGGGAGGGGAGTGCCAGAAAAAGTCTCTCTGAAGGAGCGGTGTTTGACACAAGCTTGAAGGATGAGAAGTGAGCCATGAGAAGATTTGGAGCGAGAGTGTTCCAGGAGAAAGGACCAGCAACTGCACAGACCTCAGCGAGGAAGGTGGATGGCTTTTTGAGAATAAAAAGGCCAACCTAAGAAAGCACAGCAGAAAAGGAAGAAGCGTGGAAGACAAAGTCAGGTAGAGAAAACATCTGCCAAGCCCCGCGAATGGTATAACATGTGATGCCTTGTGAATCAGAACTCGAGAACAACTTCAGAGAGAGAATTCGGAGGATTTGAAGGAATGAGACTTGTTAGGTGTTTTGGTCCAATGTCATGTTTCCATGGGTGAGAAAATGGAGTTTATGAATCCGTGAGGTTTACCCTGTGGGAGTCAGAAGACTCACAGTCTTTTATTCCCAGTGAATAGAAATGCACTTAGCAACCTGTCCATGGCCTTTTCCTAATTCCTTCCCCTGCCAAATGCACAGTGACATTCTATGTCCCTCTGACTTTAGAATGAGAGAAATCTCATTTCTGGCTCCCACAAGACCACCTGCCTTGTGTCTGGTCACAAGCAGCTCTGTCAGCCTGGAAAACAGAAACTGTTTGGGCCAAAGAAGGGTTGTATTTCAGAAACGAAAGCACTCGATGCAGCAAACAGGCCACCACGGTGGCATGTTACCCTGGAAGCGCCTTCCCCCAATGGCACGTCCCGGCACAGTCCCCACAGTTGCCAGTTTGCTCAAAACAGCTGTGCTAGAATCAGCCATGAGCAAGGGCCCCAGCCATTTCCCCTTCTCCTGAACTTCTCAAAAATACAAAAACTCGGCGAGCGGAGAGAGAAGCCAATAAGAAGTAAGGAACGTGCAGCAGGTGGTACCATCTGTGCCCGGCTAATTCCAGCCAAAACAATCTGCTCCCTAGAGTTCCCAGTTGTGGAGAAGAGAAGAGAATCTGACAGTGGCGGAGCTGGGGAGGGGGCATAGGAGGGCAAGTGCCCAGACTATTATTCAAACGTTCAGCTGGTTGGGAAGTAGATTATTGGTGCCAGTGAACTATTATCTCTCTCCCTTTCTCTTTACAACCACTGTGGGAGATTCCTCCAAAGTCTCGCTAAACTGGCAAGGATCAGATCCCACACCTGTGAGACAGACATGGAGGCATCACTGTGAGTCTGTCACCACTGGGGTGGGAGGGACAAACATTCCACAGCAAGACTGGGAAGCGCAGCCCACCCCAAGATGGAAAACAAGGCGGGGGGGGGGGGGGGGGGGGAGGGAGCTTATGTTTATTTTATTCTATTTTCCTAGCAACAAAATTCTCTCCCCTCTCTCCTGTTCATTCTTTGAAAATGATCCACGGTTTAGAATGGGCTTGTGTTCCTCGTGCCTGATTCCCCAGGTTGGCATTTTCTGAAATAAAATCCTTTCCCTTGATGGACTTCCTTGTGAAGAGCAAATCTCCTCTGGCACGCTTACAACCGTGGGATGCATAAATGCAAGCAATTCGAGGAGAGATCAAATTGTCTGCAGCAATAACTTGCCCTTAATAGAGTAACAGAGAGACAGGGCCCATGTTTTTCACAGATGGAGGAGACGGTAATGATTCAAAGGGCACAGAAAGACCTGTTCACTAAAAAAGAAAATCTTACCCACTGCAAAATGTCCACCAGCACTTTAGGTTAAGGTACTGTCTCCAAAAAGTCACGTGTTAAATGCAAATACCTGGGAGAGGTGACATTTGCCTGTTATCACCTTCCCTTAGATTCACTGACCCATATATAGCTAACAGTTGAGCCCTGAGAAAGAGGGGCAGGAAAGTTCACTTGTATTGGAAGAAGACGAGTGAAGGTCTAGATTTTAAGTGCTGACCCCGAAAACCAGGACCTCATGGACCCTTGAAAGAAGGGTAGGTGGCAGCTAGCCCCCTGTTTGGGCTGAATGGTGTCCCCCCAAAAGGTATATTGAAGTCCTAACCTCTGATACCTATGAATATGACTTTATTTGGCAATGGGGTATTTGCAGATCTACCCATGGCTGGGCCCTAGTCCAACATGGACGGTGTCCCTGTAAGAAGAGGGAAATTTGGATACAGGCACCAGGCCATGGGAAAACAAAGACAGAGACTGGAGGACGCAGCTACAAGCCTAAGAACGCCAAGGATGCTGGCCGTCTCCAAAAGCTGGGAGAGAGACATTGAACAGATCCCTCAGAAGGAAGCAACCATGCCAACACCTTGATTTTGGACTTCCAGCCTCCAGAACTGTGAGTGAATAAATTTCTGTTGTTTAAGACACCCAGTTTGTGGTACTTCGTTGTAGCAGCCCTAAGGAAACCAAGGCACCCCCAACGCAACTGTGGTCAGGGCGTCAGCATTCAGTGTCCAGGTTGGTCTTAAAATCAAGATCAAATTTTGGTCTAACCATTCTCTTGGTGCCTGAGCTTTAACAGATAAAACAAATACCAGAAGGAATATCCCTTTTGGTTTGGAGATGTATGTCATCAGGAAAAAGACAGACTGCCTGTTCTTTTTTCCCAAATGTCTTCTATAAGGTAATCTTTTTAATTAGGATAATTAAATTCTTGTTTCAAAGGGCACCAAAGTGCAAGCATTATTGTCTGATTTCCTGTAAAGAGTATTTTCCTGCCTACTGTTCCACAAGGTGTCCATTAACAGGAGAAGCACCAAGTGAGTCAGACATTATGGTTACAGGTTTGTGGCTCGTGTCAGTGCTAAGAAGAGGGAAATGAGAAAGGAAAACATAAATTGGGAAACAGTGTCAGAGGGCAGGCCAAGATAATGGAAGAACCAGAAAGCAGAGGAAAAGGGTGTTGTGTGGGAACCAAAATCTCGCTTCAGGTAGGAAATGTCAGAGAAAAATACAGTAACATTTTTTAAATTAGGGAGGGGGGAATCTAAGCAGATCTTTATTGTTTTTTGTTTTATTTTGTTTTGTTTTGTTTTTTGGCAGCCCGAGTTCAGTAACAGAAATCAGTGAGATGTGTCCTCTCCCCGGATTCATTACTGCCATGTGTCCTGAAACTTTCTTAGCTCCAAGTTGCCTGTGAAACTGACTAGTAATTCCTGCGGTGTATTTCTATCACTGAGATTTGGGGAAGGATTTGGGGAGTTCTGTGGGTAAGGCAACAAGCAAGTCCAAGACAGGAGTGAGTCAACTGAATGCCTTGTGATAATGTTGATATATTGCCCCCCGTGGCCAGCACGTAAAGCTGCGAATCGGCGGGACCAGGTCCTGGGATGAGTTCTCAGATGCGCCCATGAGCTCCATTCTGCCCCATTACTCCTCATCTATTGCTGCCACCTCCCCCCCCCCCCCCCGCAGCGAGTGGGCCACAGATGAGCAGGTAAGAAAGTCAGGGAATACTTCGTGGAAACTCTCTCCTCTCTGTGCTGTGAAGAATGAACCCAACTCTATGCCTTCTTCACAGAAGGCCAGCCTGCCATCCTTTACATTTTTTTCCTAGAAGATGGTATATCATCTTAAAAGCCTGGTTTAATTTGCTTTTCTCTAAGCTTTGTGGTATTTTTTATATGCCATTAGTCAGTTATTGCATGTTACTAGCAATAATAGTCCCGCCTAATGTATTTAATTTGTTTTGAAAATCATAACACATCTTTATGCACAGAAGAGGCAGCTTTTAACTCCATTGATGACTTCCTCTTTAAAAGTCCTCCTTTAAATCCCTAACCACACTCTTCTTGGTTTTCTTTCTACCTACTAACCAGGCTCTGCTGTCGTCACTCAGTCCTTAAACGGCGGTATTTCCAGGGCCCTGCTGGGGCTGTCCATTCTCCTCGCTCTGATCACCGTACTTCAGTGACTTTTTCACCACCCACAGCTGCAATACCTACCTGTATATACTGCAGATGCACAAATGCATCTCCCTGGTGAGACTTCCCTCCTGCACATGGAAATAAATACTGGGCATCACCACCTGATGGTCTCAAAGGCTCCTCTGATTTACCATGTCCAAAATAGAGATGGCCATATCTTCTGCCCACCTGCCATGTTCCCCAAAAACCCAGTGACCATCACCTCCTGGGTTCCTCAGGTGGAAATCTTGAGACTCATCCCACTATATCTCTAAAAGTGTTATCACTTCTGTGAGTCATACTCTGCATTCTCTCTTCTACCTGATCCTTTTCCTTGATCACCACTGGCACTGCCTCATTTTAAGCATATATCAAATCCCAAGAATGGCCCTACTAGCCTCTCAACTGGTCACTCTGGCCCCACTCTCACCCAGGGAGCTGCCTCCTTCTGACACAGCAGGGGATGGAGTTGTACTGAGGCCTGATGGAGAGGCTAGCAGATAGAAGAATGCCACCTTTTATGCGCTTTAATGATACTTCTTGATCTTCTTTGTATATGCCTTACTTGAACATTATTTCATCACAGTCTTAATAACTGCTATCTTGACATATATCCTTAAATACAACGGAAAAGGACGTGCCAAGAGAAATAACTAATCCGCTGCCCACCCCACCCCACCCATAACTAGACTTGTGGTCCTATCACCTTCTAATTCATCCTGCATTCCCACATTGGCTAAAAGTGCTCTTCTGATGCTTTTTGCTTTCATGTCTGTCTTCTCCCTAAACGTGGAAGCTTCTTAAGGGCAGGGACCATATTATCTTTGTAGTTCAACTTCTCAGGGAGTTACCGCTACCAAGTACGTATTCAATATGTGTTCACTGATTTAATTCACCACTGCCAATTTGATTATGCCAAAGTCCTACTTAAAAATCCTTCAGTGGTTCCCCAAAGCACCCAAAATACAATTTATATCCCTTAGTGTGGCCCACAAAGCTTTTGTGAGCTGACTGTTCCTTGCCTTTCTTTCCATCATCTGTCACCATCAGCCAACTGCATCTGCCTGGACACAGTCCCTTCTATTTTCTGTTTTTCCTCCAGAACATAGCTCAAGGGTCACTTTCTTAGACAATCTTTCCTGAAGCCCTAATCTTAGACATGCCCCTCCTCTTGGCTTCTGTATGAATCCTGTATATGCTTCACGAATGCACTATCCAAAGTCATACGTTCCTGAAAGGTCAATAGTGCGAACATTCTGACTCCAACACCTAGCAAGAATGAAGAAAATGTGAGTCTTCTGGAAAGAGACTGTCAGCAACATCTAGTCCCCCACAGACCCCAGTCATTAGCCAAATAGAAGAACAATTCAATGACAAGACAGAAAGTAACATAGAAAGTGAATCATGTAAAAATAAGGAACCACAGAAAGACCCTGATGCACACAGAAATTTGTAACTTAATACACCTGAAGGTTTCTGAGAACGATTTATGATTGCATTGGGGCATAAATTTTACCCATGTGGATGAACCACTCCATTTCTCAAATAACCACTAATTACGTATAGCAGCATCCACCGCCACTACCAACATCCAGATATTGAACAAATTATAAAATGAGTGAGGCAAAACTCACTCCAATCCAAGTGAGGTAGGTTAAAGGGAAATAGGAATAAACAAGCCTTCTACTTAATACCGACTGTGAACATAGCCTTTCAACTATTTTAGCAATGACTCAGATGAAGAACACAAACTATACAAAAGAGGAAGAAGTCTGAAGTCGTCTGGGATGCATTTTCTTCAACTTCTCTGGAATTTTCAATTACCTCAGTTTCCTGACAGAGCTTTGCTGAAGTCAGTAATTTACAGTAACAATCAGCGAGATAACAGCAGGTTTGTGTGGGCCAAAGGCAAATTTGGGTCTAACATGAGTAATATATCCTGTACTGAAAGGACAGCAGGAGACATGAGAAAAGGTACAATTTCTATTACCAATTTTTAAATAAAATGAAAGCGAAATCCATTATCACAGAGCAGGTGAATATGCTGCCCTCTCTGCTCTTTCTCATGAAATGTAAGTACTTCCTTCTTGAATCCTAACAGGCTTTTTTTTTTTTTGGCGGGGGGGAGGGGGATGGTGTGGAACTTAACACAGGGTTTGAACTCATGGCCCTGAGATCAAGACCTGAGCTGAGATCAAGAGTCAGACATTTCGCTGACTGATCTGCCCAGGCGCCCATAACTGGCTTTTTATAAGGATCCACCATAGAGGCTACATAATTACTGCACAGAAAGCAGACTAGAAGGTGCTTTGCCTCTGCGTCTTAAAACTTTATATACCAGAACACACTATGAGTACCCTCTGTGTTTAGAGAACTGTGAGTAATTACAAAAGAGGAGGCAGGTCCTCTCCTTGCTTTGAACAGTGGACAGTTATCCAAATGAAGTTAAGGCAAACAAATGGAAGGTCATAGGTAGGTAAAAGGATCTTTGGCCAATAGGGATCTGCTGTAAACTAACATACACACGTAAACTGATTTTTGAATCAGAGACCATCACAAAACTTTTTCCTCCAGCCGTTGTGACAATGCCTGGCAAACGTGGTCAGCCTGCTTTGTTCCAGAGCGTGAGGCTCTCAGATCACGAAGACATCTAGCTGGGTTGATGGAGAACTTTGCGATTTCTCGGGGTCAATGTCGAAAGCTTCATTTCTCGTCCTACAGCACTGAATGTGCACTGACCGCAGGCTTTTCCTGAGAGTTGCTACTCTCGGTTTTCTCATGAAATTGCTGATATGAACTGATTCTCTCAAGATTTTGCTTTTTTTCTCCTACAGCTAAGTACAGTGAAAATTGAACATTTCAACTGAGGCTTCTGATGTAATTTTCTCAATAAAAAGAGGGGTTGCCAAGGATTCTTAGGCTCCTTCCTACAAAGTTCATGACACAGGCATGGTTCTGGTTATCTACTTATCACAAGAAGCTTTGTGGTCATGGCGTGAGAAACTATGCTTTCTTGTGAAAAGACCCGAATTCCAGGCCCAGCTCTGCCCACCCCATGCCCTTAACTATGTGACCTTGTCTAAATTACATAACTGAACCTCAGTTTACTTACCTCTAAAATAGGAATAATATTGATAACCATCTCACAGGATGGTGGTGAGAATCCAATGAGACCATAGATTTGCAAATAGTTTGCAAATAGTATGGCAAGCACTGGGAAAGAGGCAAGAGTGAGCAGAGTTCATTTGTTTGTTTCTTTTTTTAAAGATTTATTCATTTATTTATTTGAGAGAGAGAACACAAGCAGGGGGGAGGAGCAGACTCCCCACTGAGCAAGGACCCCAATGTGGGGCTCGATCCCAGGACCCCAAGATCATGACCCGAGCCGAAGGCAGACACCCAACCGACTGAGCCACCCAGGCTCCCCTCGTTTGTTTCTTTCATCCACTCTCCTTTTGACTTCCTTCCACAGTTGTCCTTTCTTCCCTCTTGGGCTTGAGGAAAGCTTCCTGTGATAACCTATTCCCATAGTTAGGTCCACAGAGAGTTCTCTAAAAGAAACATAATAATTTCAGTACTTAGAAAATTTTCCCAGCATGTAATTTTTAGGGGACCAGGATTGTCTCAAGATTCATCCTCAAAGAGACCCTTTGTTTCCTGGTGGGCGTTAGCCTTGGTTGGCTGCAAAAGGAAGGAATGCCTGACAATTATCAGTTCGATGAGAGGCCTCAGAGCATGAGAAAGGGGGAGGTTGTTCTGTGTCGATTCTAGATATGTGGTGCCTCCGCTGCTCTAAATAGATAATCCAGGGTGATAATGAAGTAGTCACAAGGGTGAACCTTTGTAAGAAGGCAGCCAAGGCACTGCTCACAATTTGAACCTTCCCGTTAGCCTTTTTACATATTTTAAAGAGAGGCTTTTAAATCATGAGATAGCCTTTCCTGTCAGGTTAATCGGCCCATATGGGGAACCTCTTTCTTAGCTTGGGAGAGACTCAGGAGGGGAAGCTGCTGGAGATGAAAGCTGATGATCCAAATAGCAGGAAAAGGTTTATAGTTTATGATTATTGTTTTCCTTCAGCTAATTTTAATTCTGATGAACACTAAGTTTTCTTTGGTACTTTTTGTTCCCCTAGTCGTTTTTTTTTTTTTCAGTTATATTGTTCAGCCAAGTATTTCTTAAGCCTCTATGAAAACAACACCACATATTTTTTAAAGCCCATGTAAACAAACATTTCCATGAAGATTGGCTTGAAAAATACATGTAGATGGCTGTCTGAAAGATCATTCCTGCTGTAAAAAGGAAAAGATTTGATAGATCGATTGATAGGTAGATAGATAGATAACACACTAGAACTTAATGTTAATTAAAATGGATTAGAATTATGTCAACTCTTACCCTTCTGTTTAGTTCCTTTCTGTTCCTGTAACAATCCAAACATGCAGAATGCCTTGATATATTCTGATCCTTGGATGGCAGGATACATCTCCAGTCAAACTGTTCTAAAACAGATCATTTGTAAACAAGTATTTATAGATTGCCAGTAAACACCAGTCATTGTGCTAGACAACAGGAATAGATGTAGAATCATATATGGAAGCTCATGTACAAACAGATTTTTACGAGGGCAACAGAGAAGAAGGAGTTCTGTCTTGTTCTGTGAGACCTCTGCCTGGGAGTTTAGGGAAGCCTTCAGAGAAGAGGGGCTATTTGAGTTTTGTTTTGAAGAACCAATAGGAGTTTGTCAGGCAACTCCTTGAAAAGAGGGTAATGTTCGAAGTCACGGCAGTGTGAGGAGCGTGGCGTGGTAAAGGAATGACAAACTTTCGGTTATAAGCTCCTTTGAATGCTACCAAAAGTTGACTTTATATTTAAACCAACAAATAAAAAATGCATACTATAATAGATTAAGTTATGTCTACCCTCCTAGGTATTAATTTCCTATGTCTCACAACTGCTAATGAAGAACTAAATGAAGTAGCAATCTTTGGGCATGGTCATTGTTGCTAATGAGCAAACTCCCTGCATTGTAGGGGAAAGAGGAAAGAAAGCCACTTCAAGTCTCCCCCTGCCCAATATAGATAAATATGGCCGGAATGCAACCATCACAGTGAAGCAAGTACCAGAGCGATAGGTCATCTCTAGTTAGATTTTGACATTTCACCCAAAGCAACACCTTCTGGTGGCTTCCAGATGTGGATGCCTGACCATTAGTAAGCAGTCAAGACTGAAACCTTGTTTCCCATAAGCTATGAATAAATAGATGACTTGTAAGGACATCATCTCATTATTTCAAACAATAGGGAAATTTGAGAAAATAAGTTAAGCATTTAATTTAAGTTCGTGATCCATCTTCCTTTGCTGAGAATGGTAGTTTAAAGTTAGCCTCTCTAACAGGAAATAGAATAGCTTGACAAAAGGAACCACAATTGTATAGCTACACTGGCAGCTTATCTGTATGGTGTGGAGCGATACATATGTTCACCACCCTTTGCTGGTTAAACTGTATTTCATTATCATCTCCTTATTTCCACTTCTAATTCTAGAGAACTATTTCCTATAAGCACGTCAGCTCTCTAGCAATTTTGAGCATAAGAATTGTTTTAAATGCCTGACCCCAACTTTATTAAGTAACATTTTCTCTCCTTTTTAATTGTAGTCCCTCAGGAACACACCTAACACACTTAACACCTATTGCCATACATGGGGAGAAAAATAAATTTACCACCAATTTCAACTGCATCGTGCATATGGATATTATGCTCTCTCTGGCTTTAAAAATGACTGCTTGGATTAGGAATATCTATTTTATATTATTATTGTATAATGAACTTACAGAGTTGATCATTTTAATACTATGACATATGACGCTACAGAATGCAAGAGTCCTCCCAAATCAACATCAAGTCAGTCTTTTAAATTTAATTTATTTTGTTTAAAAATTGCTATAATTTGTTCAATTTAGAGAGCAGATATTTGGGGTGTCTGGGTGGCAGTCGGTTAGATTAAGTGGCCCACTCTTGATTTCAGCTCAGGTACCGATCTCAGGGTTGAGGGATCGAGCCTTGCATCGGGCTCCATGCTCAGCGTGGGGTCTGCTTGGGATTCTCTCTCCATCTCCTGCTGCTCCTCCCCCCTCCCTTCCTCTCTCTCTCAAATAAATAAATAAATCTTAAGAAAAAAATAAAGAGAAAATATTTTCCATATTTTGGATTTGGGGGATTGTTTGTTTTTTGCGTAATTTTGTTGTTTCAGCTTAACTTTTGTGGGAGTGTGAAATTCTCTATTACTGGTTTAGACCCAAGGAGTCTCTGTAGGTGTGATAATGTTCCTGAGTGCTGAATCATAGGATGTGGATAGTGAATAATTATAGATAATGGCCACCAGTGAAAATGTCATTAATCAGGAAACCATATGCAGATGCCTCCCACAATGTCCAAAGTCAAAGATAAAGCATCACATTGCCACTGACTTCTCCTCCTTCCCTCACCCCCTTTCTTTCTCTTTCCCCCTTCTCTCCCCCTTTTCCTCTCTTTCCCTCTTCCTCCTCCTCCTCCTCCATTTCCTTCTCATTCTTCTCTTCTCATCTCCTTCTCTTTCTTCAATGTGCACTAAAATGGACCAACTATCTAACTGTCAGGGTATTATTCTTTTGCATCTGAAAACTTCAGCTAGAAAAAAAAATACCATCAGGTTTCCTTTACTTGGTAAGAACGACCCCAGCAAATAAGCTTTTGAGAAAACCAGTCTTCACGTGCTTTGTGCTTGAGAAAGCAACCGCCTCATAGGACATTGTGAGTAAAAGCTGCCACCAAACTCAAAGATCTGTGTTCCCAAGTGTAAGAATGAATTACAGGGTCTATTCTGGGGAGTTAGGAATCCGTACCCTAAAGAATTCTCTTACATTCTAAAACTGGATTAACAAGTAATGGCCAACTTAACTCACTTTCTTTTGTATAAAATGTTGTCTTCATGTTTTTTAACTTATCTTTTTCTATTCTCCTTCCAAACAAAGGTATACATATAATAATCAAATTTCCCTTTAAATAGAATCTGGAGGTAGAATAATGCTATTATAGATTTTAGACAATCAATGTTTTGATGGAAAAATGATTTCTAAGGTCAAGAATGGTTTAAGGAGAGGGACGCCTGGGTGGCTCAGTTGGTTAAGCGACTGCCTTTGGCTCAGGTCATGACCTCAGGGTCCCGGGATCGAGCCCCACATCTGGCTCCCTGCTCGGCGGGAAGCCTGCTTCTCCCTCTCCCTCTCCCACTCCCCCTGCTTGTGTTCCCTCTCTCGCTGTGTCTCTCTCTGTCAAATAAATAAAATCTTAAAAAAAAGAATGGTCTAAGGAGAGGTCTTTTCAGACTCCTATTACAGCCAGATCTTTATTTTTTTTTATTATTTTTTATTTTTTTAGAGTGCGGGGAGGGGCAGAGGAAGAGGAGAGAATCTTAAGCAGGCTCCATGCCCGGCGCAGAGCCTCATGTGCTGATTATGACCTGAGCCTAAATCAAGAGTCAGACACTTAACCAACTGAGCTACCCAGGCACCCCAGAGCCAGACCTCTAGACTGAAGTCTAAAGTTAAAAAAAAAAAAAAAAAGTTTGAATTTCTGCTTAATTGAGAGAGAGAGAGAAAGAGAGAGAGAGACAAAGGCAGAGACAGAGATTGAGAATTGGGCAGACACAGCGCAGTGAGGCCGTAGGATGTAGTAGAGATTCTGGGCAATCCACTCCTCCCGCGTGGGACTCAGGCGCTTCTGTAGAGAACTTCAGGTAGTGAAGAACGAGTATGTGAAGAGATAAGTGGTCTGGCCTCAGTGGTCTAGACTGGTGCTCTACAACAACAAGAGATACGTAGGCCTTTTCCAAGATATTACAGTTTGAACAAAATATGCTAAAGCATTGTTTCTACAAACTTTAGTATTTTTAAATAATTTACATTTAACAAATAAATGGTTAAAATGAGAGCATTATAATCTCATTTGGCTAAACTTGTCAACGGTAAAAATAAAAGCTAATGAATGGGATGCACTGATGAGTTTTGACCAATCATGAGTCACCCCCTGGACTTGGGAGTAGATTCTGTCCCATTCACACCACGGGCAGAGAAGAGGAGTCAGGGGTTTTCTAACGACAACGTGGGCTGCTGGGAAGAGCTGAGGGCCTGTATCCCGGAGAGGCAATCACGGAGTCACAGTATACTTAAGGCAGGGCCATTGCCCAGGTTAACTCATTCCAAGAAAGAAGTACTGAAAGGTATCACATCCTAGCCTCCAGAAAGGGCAGCTACCATCTGAGAAGAGGCCCTTTACAAAACGGTGGTGCCATGGAAACATTTAAGGCAAGTAAGGTTCTCAGTATTTTCCTGTCAAATACCCAGGTTGCACTGGGTTCTTTTGTGGGAGGCACTTCCATGGCAAACTCTGAAAAGTCGGGTTGTGAGTTATATGAAATTTCTGGCATACTGGCTGGATTTGTACTCACTCCTCTCTCACCTAAGGCTTTGCTTTGTACTAGGACACAAGTGAGTAAAAAGTGAGGATTTGTTCTTCTAATTTATGAATGTAGAAGAGTATTGTAAAACTTCAATCTGTAACTCTTATGAGTAACAAATAATTTATACAGTGGTTCATAATTGATCAAAACCTACCAGGCTGTCTAGCCATAGTGGTTAAGAACTATGGCTCTGGAGTCAAAACTCTCTTGGTCTGAGCAGGATATAGCATTCTAGAATGCTGGTGCTGCTGAAAACTTGCAATGTCTATTCTGTTTTCATCCCTCAACTAAGACTTGAAAAGCCTTTCAATTAAGCTTTCTTCACACCTAACTCAGTCTGGGATATTTTCTTTTCTGGGTCACAGAATTTCAAGAGCTGATTAGGGCTTCCCTGAAGACTAAAAATATCCCAAACTGAAAAGAGGTTCTCACCGTACATCAGTTAGGGTTCTCCTGAGAAACAGAACCAATAAGATATGTGTGTGTGTGTGTGTGTGTGTGTGTGTGTGTTTATTTATTTTTATTTATATTTACTTATGCATATTTAAGTATGTTTTTATTTACTTATGTTTTATTTATATAATATAAATATATTTATATGTGTGTTTGTATGTAGTTTATCATAAGGAATCGGCTCATGAACTTATGGAGAATAGCAGGTCCCAAGATCTACGGTGACTCAGTGACCTGGAGACCCAACAGAGCCCCTTGTATAGTTCCATTCAAAGTCTGGCAGGCTCAAGACCCAGGAAGAGTCAATGGTTCAGTTCTAATCTAAAGGCAGGAAGAAAACAATGTTCTAGTTTAAAGGCCATTAGGCAGTAAGAATTCTCTTACTCAAGGAAGTGTCAGCCTTATTGTTTTATTTAGGTCTTTGACTGATTGGATGAGACCTACCCGCGTTATGGAGAGCAATCTGCTTTACTATGTCTGCCAATTTAAATGCTAATCTCATCTAAAAACACTCTCACAGAAACACTCAAAATAATGTCTGACTAAATATCTGGGCACCCCGTAGCCCAGTCTGGTCAACCATCATACCCTAAAACATGGGGAATAAAATATAAGGACTTTAGAGTCAAACATCTGTAGATTTGAATCTCAAGGTTGTCTCTAGTTTGTGTGCACATTTCAACAGTTTTTTTAGCCTCCTTGAGCCTTAATATCCTTATTTTCAAATTGGTGAATGTATCTACCTCTTAGGTCGATGGTGTGAGGATTAAATTAAATAACATGTATGTAATAGATATATGAAAAATAAATATAAGGCCTCTGCCTCTGGCTGGGGATCTAAATATTTCACCTGTATCTCTGACAGAAACTGCTTGAGACAAATTATTTCCTATGGTAGGTAATAGATCCTGTTGTTTTCCCTACCAACACCTATTCCTCATTTCTCCCTTCTGTCTGGAGTCCTGATGTCGTTCAAGTAGGAGATAGCAGGGCTCTAACTTACATATACCTTAGAAAAGGTATAACCCTCCTCAATTCCCAGTGGATAGACCACGACTGGTGATCCTGTTCACCAGATGCCAGCAGTCTAGGGATGAGCATGTGACCCTTGCTAGCCAATGAAAGGAAAAGGGGAATATGCTGAAGGACTTCTTCGAAAAATTTCTTCACTCACAAAAGAAGAAAAACAAGTGAAGAAATCCTGCTCCAGCTCTTCTTCCCTACCTTCCAAGTAAGCTCTGGGAAGACAGAATGTTTGGATACGAGGCATCCATCCAGTGACCATGAAATACTCAGAAAGCAAGAATAAAGGTTCTTTAAGGAGCCAGGGTCCTTGATGTTATCGCTTGTGTGCCACACCTCTCTCCAGACTTGCTGTCCTATCTCATCTACTTTTACTTTTTAAGCCACTTTTAGTTGGTTATGCTGTTACTTGCAGCTAAATGCATCCTAAATGACACAGGGGACCTTGCCAATTTTGAACAGAACATTTCCAACTCATTGAGACTGCAACAAAAGTTTTTAAACCATTGAAACATGGAGACTACCATTTTGGCACTGGACAAAAAAGGAACTCTATGCCTCTATCATCTACATTTATTCATACACCCATTTCAGTAAGCACCTATTGTAGGCCTCCAATGTACAAGACAGTGGGATAAGCCACATGGGGGGAGAGAGGAGGCTACCAAGATGAATGAGAACTGGATCTTATCCTAAAGGAAACTTATAGCCCCGTTGGATAGATAAGAAACAATAAAATAAAAGCAAAATCCATAGTTCTGGCCTTAAAAGGAAGCTGGAATCCACCTCTGTAAATCACGAAAGCATGCACCTTTCACATTTTACATTTTATTTTTACATGCCCAGAAACTTGAGCTAAAAGTGGAACAAAAAGGGAAAAAAAAAAAAAAAGGAATGAGGTAGTTGAATAAAATAGAAGACATTAAGCAAGAGGGTCTGAATCACACTCTCACACTTTACTACTCAAGTTGGAATATAGGGGCAAATGTGATTGATGCCTTAGCTTGGCGCCTCTGGAAAAAAAGACAATGAGAAAGGCAGCTTGCTCTACCTGGCTCCCTTTCAGCTCAGGAGTTGGAAAGCCAATACCGAACTGTATTTCTAGGTTTTCTGGCTCTAATACAATATAATAAATAAGACTCTGGCAATTTGTGTTAGAATCTTGTACTGGGTCAGCAATTACTATGTGTGAGCGTGCTTCAAAACGACAATCCTCTCTGCTGCACTCCAAATGGCTTTTCATATGTAGAAATATGATGTACTTTGTTCTTTGGTGTTTAAAGCTTAACTAGACAGAAATGACTCTTCATCATCTACAAAATAGCTAGAGTAAGTCCAAGACAACTCCCCAAAGTAGAATAAAATCCAGCATCAAAAGGCAGCATGTTATAGTGGATAAAGATTATAGACTTGGGAGCCTGACAGAACTGAGTGCAAATCCTGGTTTTACGGTTTTTATTCGTGTGAACTTGAGCAAGTTACTTTGCCACTGTGAGCCTCAGTTTCCCCACTCAGAAAATCAGGATAACAACACAACCTTCCTAGAGTTACTGCAAAGATAAATGAAGTGATATATGTGGACAGCAGCTGGCCTCAGCATGAATACTCAGTAAATGTTGCGTCTCGTCCCTGTTTCTTGATTTTGATCTTGGATAGATTTTAGATTTTTATTAGTACAGTCAACTCAGAACTAGACAGTAGCAGTAGTACAAATAATACAAAGTGGTGGATAATCCCAGAGTTACTAGTTTTTCACTTTTAAGTGCTTATCTGTAATTACATTTGATTGGGGATAAGTTTTAAGAGAATTCACAAGACTTCAAAAATTTACATAAAATCAATTTGAGATTAGTGAGAAATCTCTTCATTTTGTCTCTTTTGCAGAATGGTATTCAATAACCAGCATGAAGTGGGTACCTACTATGTGTGTGATGTGTTCTAAGGAGAAGGAAGATGGAGGTGGGTATTTTTTATAAAAAAGAAAAGGACATTTTTCACTCTCCTGAGAGAACTAGTAAAATTTGAACTCTGCCCTTTTCTCTCTCCTGCCTCTCTCTCTTCTTGTTGGCTTATGATTTATGTTCCTTCAAAGAGAGAGAGAGTTCATGGGGCACCTGGGTGTCTCAGTTAAGTGTCTGCCTTCAGCTCAGGTCATGATCCCAGGGTCTTGGGATCGAGCCCCGCATCGGGCTCCCTACTCCGCAGGAGGCCTGCTTCTCCCCCCAACTTCCCCCACCACTTGTGTCCTGCTCTCGCTATCTCTCTGTCAAATAAATAAATAAAATATTTAAAAAAAAAAGAGAGAGAGAGAGAGAGAGAGAGAGAATTTAGGGCGGTTGGGTCTGGATGGGGCATGGTTATTTTTGCCCCTCAGATTCCTGTGGCTCCATTCTCTATGAATGATTCAATGGGTCAGCTAGTTGTATGTGAGGAATGGGAATGTTATTCGGCAGGATTTCAGGGGGAAGTAGGGATGTAGATTCTCAGAGGAAAAGTCAGAGCCAAGGACCAGATATCCTTTTACAAGGAGTCAGGCAGGGCAGGCCCACTTGGGGAATGTGATATACGAGGATAGAGTGTGGAAGAAGGCATGAATCTAAGACAGCAAAATAGTAGGGGTGAAGGTGGGTAGGGAGGGGAAGACATGGTTAACAGGGGATTTCAGGAAGAGCAGAGAAGCCTAAGGATGTTTTCAGACGCTTTCTGTCTGATACATGTTGTGAAATTCCTGTTTCACTTCTTTACTTATAGTAAATACCTTCATTATTCTCCTAGATCCTGTAGTTGGACTGGAGTTTCCCTGAGTGTGATACTATACAGTATCCTGTCTGGGGAAGAGGGGTTACACATCACCAATGTAGTTAGATAAATAGGAACAATATATAAGGAAAGATAATATGAGGAGACAAGGCCCAATCCCCAACCCCATCACTTCCTGCTTGCTCCCTGTTTGAACTCTCACTATTGCTTCCAAGAGTGTCATTGTGAAAAAAATATAGTGCTTTTAGAGAAACACTGGTTTCAGAAGTAGAGAAAAGAAGAAATTTCAAAAAGTAAAGTAAAAGTAAAAAAAAAAAAGTGAAGCAAAAGTAGTAGAGGAGCGTTAGCTGGTGGCTAACACTGCAGAAGGTCTGGCATGCCTTTGGGTGTCGCTCTCCTTAGAAATTCCTCACTCCACTTTATGGAGGGAGGGAAGGAAGGAAGGGAGGAAGAGAGAGGGGGGAGGAAGGAGGGAAGGAAAGAGGGAAGGGAAGGAACGACGGTGGGGGGGGGGAAGTAGAGGGGAAGGATGGAGGGAGGAAAGAGAAAGGAGCCCGTACAAAAATGACTCTGGCAAAATGAAGGGTCTATCATTACTTCACTTGTACACGCATGAATTGGTTGAATCAATGTTCACTTTTATGCCCAGAAGAGAACAACATCTGATGATGGGGGGTTGATTAGAGGAGACTGGGGGCAGTTTTGTTGGTGCACGGAGCAGATGGGCAAGAGGTGGGTAAAGAGCTTAAGGCAAAGAAGGAAGTAGGCATGGGGGTGAGAAGTCCTAGGAGGCAGAAAAGAAGGGAAATCATGAAAAGACTAGTTCCAGCCTCTTTACTTCCCCATCAAGAGACCAGGCTTTGGCTTCTAAGCCCATTTGACAACTCTGTGGCTTGTAAGTGTCAGGGTGCTTTAAAGACTACATGGGATAGGGGGAAACAGGTGATGGGGATTGGAGGGCGCTTGCTGGGGTGAGCACTGGGTGTAGAATGACAGCGTTGTACCACTATATTGTACACTTGAAACTGATATTATGCTGTATGTGAACTAACTGGGATTCAAATGAAAACTTCAAACAAACAAACAAAAGACTAGTCGGGAAGCTTATTAGAAGCCTATCTTCCTGAGCATGACATCCCAAAATTCTGATATGGTAGGTATGATGTGGAACCAAGAGGTGGACATTTTTCATGGATTCCAAGTGATTCTGATATGAGTGGTGTTCTCAGTACACTTTGCAAAACAATGGAGTACATGGCCCGGAGGCAGCTGATTCATGAGTCGTGACAATATGAACGTCCGATAGCAAGGGGTGTTGGCCCTGTTAGGCCTGATAAGACCAAACATTAAAAAGTCCTGTTCAGGTACCGCTCCATAAAGGCTACCCATTTTGGTCTACATACTTTGGACAACATGACCCTGCTTTAAAATGTTGGTTCAGGTTGGTTCCGGCAGCTTGCTATGGAATGGACTGAGGAGTTACTAAAGAGAACTTATACAGTGCACTGCATCCATACACTGCAATTACCGAGAAAGCTCAGTTTTCAAAGTCATTCTCAACGAGTATATTACAGTAGGCTTTGATAGTGTGCTACCAAATTTAGATCAGCAGATAATTTTTATTTTTGCTACAGCAGATAATGTTGATGATTTTATCACATTTTTCAGAAGCAATACTGAGCTGAGTAGGTTATATATTGCAGTGCAGTGTTCTAGGTAAGCAATAGGTAGAGTTGAAAAGTATAGTATGAGAACAACTTGGGATCTCTGCAGGTTGCATGTTTTCTGGAACATGCAAGAACCTTGCCTTGGAAATATTTAAGAGCGCTGAAAGGGCAAGTGACAGTTCTGTGCATTTAGAGATATGAGAGATGGGCTACTGATTGTCTTAGTTTTACTGAATGAACTATCAAATATTCTATAATCCAATGTGTCTAGGGACACCAAAACCCTGAGAACCATCACACTACAGTGGGATTTGGCATTAAAGGAACAATCGTATCTCACTAGAGTACTGAGTACTACCTATACGGACGCAGTTTAGGCTGCAGAACCTGAAAAGTGGGGCTGAGGGCAAGGGAAAGAAGTGGAGAATGGACAGAGCCAGAGCCTCTTGGACTAGGTTTCCAGAATGAAGGGCGGACTCCACAGATTCCCTACCAAGCCAGAATAATTTTAATGCTTAGGATTCTCATGGGTGGGGCAAAACATTAAAAGTCTCCACGAAGTGAGGATAGTCAAATCAAGCTATCATAGTTAGCTTAAATAGGATTCCCTGTGAACAGACTTTTTGTCTGGGAGTGGTGGGCAGAAGTTTCACAGGGAAGTGATCTCAGGGGATGGGCCTGCATGGAAGTAAGGAAGGCAAGATTAGACACAAGGAGAGGTTGGCCTGAAATTTGGTTGCAACTGAGTATTTGGTTAACCGTATAGGGGGAACTGGGATGGCCATTTAGAGTTGTCCCAAAATGAGGCAGAAGAGTTCATACTTTGTAGTTTCTCATCAGCCACCTGGCGTTGGCGTCTCCCTTAAAAATGGTTATAACCTTGGGTAAGGCAGTGTTTAGTGAGGTACATAGCTGTGAGCCTCAGCAGCTGATTTTGTATATTAGTCAGCTTGGGCTGCCATAACAAAATACCATAGACTGGGTGGCTTAAAAATAGTAATTTATTTCTCACAGTTCTGGGGGCTGGAAAGTCCAAGATAAAGGTGCTGGCCAGTTTGGTTTGTGGGTGAGGGCCCTCTTCCTGGCTTGCACAGGACTGCTTTCTCACTGTGTCCTCACATGGTGGAGAGAGAGTGTATGCTCTCTGGTCTTCCTCTTCTTATGAGAACACTAATCTCATCATGGGGTTCCCACCCTCATGATTTCATCTAAACCTAGTTACCTCCCAAAGGCCTCACTTCCAAATACTATCATATTGGGGGCTAGGGCTTCAACATATGAATTTTAGGGGGACTCAATTTAGACTATAGCAGGAATATCAACCCAGAGGAGGGGATCTGGACAGAACATGAGAGTATCCACTACAATAGTATAATTTGAGGTACCACTTAGGATGGAAATCATTGAGCAGGGGTTTTGTGGGAAATGATAAACAAAGACATGTCTTAGCCCCTGACAATAAGTGGTTGGCAGAGGCTAAGCAAGTTACCATTGCCCTGGAGGAAGGCTGGCTTTGGATGGGCTTCCATTCCCAACAGGAAATTGGAGACTGACACAGGAATTGAGATAAAGCCTCTTCCTAAAAAATAGGAAATTGCATTGATGCAGTCATCAATGGGAGAAGGCAACAGTTCAATATTTATGTGCATAAGCATACACAGAGGGAAAGATCCTACTTTTTCCAAATACATGGCAGAGAGTAGTGGAAGTAATTCCAGATCTTTGGAGGATCTGGGCCTTGGCCCATTGAGTTACTTCTTAACCACTTACTTAGAACAGGGCTGTTATATGAATCGCAGGGTTCTCATTCAATATCTATAGAGGCTAAAAGTTCAAACTTCATCAATGCTATGTTATTGATATTATCTACTGTTATCCACAATAACTTACTTTTTTTATTTGCCACGCTCCAAAGGTGAAGATGTGAAGTGTGACACCAATGAAATCTATAGCATGCCTCAATGCTGCAGTGTGGTAAGTATGTCTTACAGATTTGAGTTTTAAAGCAGAGTGTAACCCCTAAGCCTGAATGAAGCCACTAACTCCCCTTCATGGATCACAATATGTGCCCACATCTGGGGTCGTTTTTCTGGATTCTGAATTTAAAATCTATAAATCTCCCGTACCTTAAAGAAAACGAATTGACAATCTGCTCTGTATTTTACTATTTATAAGGAAAGCTAGCCCCAAATACTCAGTTGCTATGATTTGGAAGATTATATTGGTTCTTTTCCACATGCCTTGTCCCTCAAATAATCCATATTTTCCTCCAGGTGGTAAGGTTTAGCAGTCTTACATGTTGCTTTTCCTCCCCAATGCATTCACCTCCATCCCTCATTGAGCTTCACTTAGGAACTTCTTATGAACTAGTAACATTTGAGTTTTGTAGTCAGAGCACAAGAGTATATATCTTGGATATACAATTCATTCTTATAGTCCTTTCCTGTCTGTCTTGAAAAAGTCATACTAATCAATGCCAGTCCTGAGTTATCACAACAAGAATTTGTAATGCCAGTTAACTCAAAATTTCCAGCATGTATGAAGATTTACAATTATTCCAGTGATGTCTTGCCTTGCTAAAAAGCAAGCCCTGAGTTTGCTAACGCAAGGTGTGAACTCAAGGATGAAAGAGTAACTTCAGGAAAACGAAAAGTTTCCTGTGCTGATTATTTGAAGAGAAACTCCTGTTTAAATAGAATTCAATTCCCTTATGTCATTTATATGATACATTTTATAGTCTTATTCTTTTTTCTTTTACCTTAGAAAATACAATTTTATTTATTTATTTCACTCTCTTTCCCAAGTTTTTCTTTAAATTCTCGTGAGTTAATGTGCAGTGTCATATTAGTTACAGGTGTAGAATTTAGCGAGTCATCCTTACGTGCCAGTGCTCCTCTTAGTCTTATGATAACTTATAAACGGATATTTAAAGTAATTCTGATGTAGATCAAAAAGTGATCTTTATGTCAATGTTTCTGTTGGCCAAAAAAAATTACATGGCTTAAGTTATAGTAACAATATCCTCTACAATGCACCAAAAAATTAAGCCCATTGTGTATTAGATAATTAATACAATAACCGTATGTATGGAAATGATCATCTAAATATTTATTTAAATTACATAATTTATAAATTGCTAGATTATTGAATAACGCATAGGTGACTCAAATTTAACAATCTGCTCAGACTTTTCACATGAAAAATGAGACAAAGTAACAGTCTAATTCAGAAGAATGTTTTGAGGTATGCTTACCTTGAACAAATTCTCCAAAAGATTAGGCAATTGTTTAAAGGAATAAAAAATTACCAAAAAATTCAATTTTTTTAAAAAAAGTATGTATTTATTTGACAGAAAGGGAGAGAGAGAGAGTACAAGCAGGGGGAGAAGCAGAGGGAGAGGGAGAAGCAGACTCTCTACTGAGCAGGGAGCCCGACGTGGGACTCAATCCCAGGATCATGACTTGAGCTGAAGGCAGACACTTAACTGACTGAGCCACCCAGGCGCCTCCAAAAGAATTCAATTGTTATCTCCATGGCTACACTACAGAACTCAGCAAAGAAAAATGAGATTTCACCCTTGCAGAAGAATTTGTCATGTCCCCTCCATTGTGCCCTTTTTGTAAGTCGACAAATGGTAATTCCTACACTAGGCAATGTTTTCTGCCTTATTCTCTCTCATCAAGGCCAAACTTCAAGCTCTGGTGTGAAGGGAAGGAGTCGTTAATGTTAATGCTAAACTTTGCAGGTGATCCCACTGCTACTTTACCCAGAGAAAAGTAACATTTATCAAGCACGTAATTTATTGAGCCAGGCCTGCACTTGCTAATGCTTCAATATGTCACTTATTCATTCATTCATTCATTCATTCATTCATTCAGTAAATACTTATTAAATGTGTACTGTTGGCCAAGCACTGGGAAAACCAAAAAGAATACACCAGATTCCAGGTTCTTAAGAGGTATAGAGTCTGGTTCTCTAATCCAGATCATTCTGTTATCTCACAATAACTGAAAGAAAAAAGTATTAGTATCCATTTTTATTTTGATGATGAGGAGACTGAGACTCAGAGGGTTTCAGTGATTTGCCCAAGGTCAGACGCAGTGCTTACACTCAAGTCCATCGACTCCAAACTACATTTTCACTCCGTTTTCCTTTTGTTGTCACTGAATAAAACACTTTTGCACTCTATTTGGACGGTAGGAACTGAAATGTCAGTTAAGCACTCAATGTCAAAATGCAATGATGTACAGTCTGAAAGCTTATCTTTTCTTTTTTTACTTTCTTTATGTCTATCGCTTACATAAAAGATGCCTACAGATGGTTCTTTGCCTTCCCCACAAATTAGGAAAAGAAACAAAACTGCATTGTATGGCAAGCAAGCAATCTAGTTGTCATTCTTTGGTGCTGGTTTTCACAGGAGTCAAAACTGAGCAAGCTACGACGTTGAGACTCGAATCCAGTCAGGGCTGCTAATCTTCAACAGTATGTTAGTTGAGGTCCTTGAATGTGATTCAAGCTCACTTCACAGTTCGTTTCTCCTTGCCTGAGGATTCTTAGTGCTAACTCCTATTTTCTGTGGATAAATGCTGACGCTAGACAAGGGCAAGCATTTACTTTTACTGTGGGGGTACTTTGAAAGAATGACCCGGGGCTTGGCCAAAGGCCAAGTCCACTGGAAACTCCCCTCTAAGCTGTGCATTTTTAGGCTGTGGTCATCTTTGGGATTTCCCCCAGAAAAGTTCTCTGTCATGGCAGAAATTTAACAACCCCATTTTCAGAATAGTATACAAAGCCAAGATGTCAAAGTGAGTATGAAATAATTTGCTTTGCATCTTCATTTCTCCATTCTTCTTAAACCCTTCCTCATTCTTAAATCTTTTTCAATTTTGTATTCTTAAATCTTTCTCTATTTGCATATTGAAGTCTTCTTGTAAAAGTCTCTGCTTCCCCTCCAAAATGGTGCACTCAACATTTCCTGACAGTCTATGTCCCATAGAATTCTAGGTACTTTTGGTTTATTATAACCAAGATGAAAGAGAAAGTTTCTAAGTAGCATCTGACAGGCTTCTAAAGTAATGAGTTTAAAACACTAAATGTTTTGTCAAATACAATGATACAATTCACGTTTCTAGAAAGCTATTCCTTAGTTAAAAGGCTGGACTAAGGGGCGCCAGGGTGGCTCCATCGGTTAAGTGCCTACCTTCAGCTCAGGTCATGATCCCAGAGTCCTGGGATCGAGCCCTGTGTCGGGCTTCATGCTCAGTAGGGAGCCTGCTTCTCCCTCTCCCTCTGCCTGCCTTTCTGCCTACTTGTGATTTTTCTCTCTCTCTCTGCCGAATAAATAAATTAAATCTTAAAAAATGAAGGCTGGACATACACACACACACACACACACACACACACACACACAGGCACAAAAAAAGTTATATTCAGAAACAACAGGTCATGTCTATTTAAGTTGTTGATAAAAGCACTAGATGACTGGATTTTATTTGTTGTTCAGCATAACAAAATTTTTAACCTTGGAAATCGCTTCTAGAATAGCAGACTGTTATGAAAAAGATCCTCATTGGTAGAAAGGTATCAAACTATCTACATTACTCAAATTGTTTTATTTTCCAAATAGGCCCATGACCTCCACATGTACTAGAAGACTAGAAGTATATTCAGAAATTACTGGTCAAAAACTCTCTGTGACCCAGATACTGTTTGGATTTGCATGAGATGTTTCCAAAGCAGTCCGGGAAAGCCCACAAATTCAAAGCAGCCTCTTTATCCTCACCCCATTTCTGCTGAGTCCAGGAACCTTATTTCATTTCCTGCATGGTAGGCATTTTTTAGGGACTAGGTAAGCCATGACATCTGTACTGCTTTCTGAGTCATTGTCGTGAAATGATACATACTTGGGTGTAGTACAGCTACTTGGTTCCCAGAGAAAACAAACAAACAGAAGTCAGCTAGGAACTTGAGTTTTGCTAAAAACAAAGACAATGTACAATTCAAAAAATTTTATTTATTTTTTAAAAACAAGGCCTTCAGCTTTTAAGTTTCCAAATGATATTTGCTAACCCTGAGAAAATACTTTAAGCGAGAGCTTTTGCTCGGTATGCCTCCTTCAGGCACAGACCATAATGTGTGAAGGCAACTGGTCAGGCCTCTTCCCAGACGTCTGTCTCTGGCAGATTGAGACATCAAGCTCCGATTTTGATAGACCGGAGGAGCATATATTCATAGAAAAACCCCTGTATTTGAGTAGACTTAAAAATAATTCCATCATTTTTATCTCTATAAAGGGTAAATATTTATTGATACGATTAACTGTCATACCTGACAGTGTCCTAGGTTCTGGACGGCTATAAAGAGTAAAATATAGTTCCTGCTCAAAACTTGGAATATAGCATACAGGGATGAAGATGAAGCATGAATACAAAAGCCCTCTATCTTTAGTCTATTATGAAATTACCAATAAAACATATAGTGACTTCAGAAGTGGAGGAGGAAATAAGAGAAGTCTCTGGCTAGTTAGAAGAGAATGTATTTAGGGATAGTATTCAGATGTCTTAAACTGTTGATGTAGGGAACAGAAGCTAGCAATGTTACTGGGAAATTCCTAGAACAACAACCAAAACAAAAAATTAAATAAATGGTTCATCCTACTTTCTTCGCAAGTGAGGAATAAAGTTGGAGAGAAAAGTGTTATCAAGTACTTATATTATACTTGGCATGGTTGAGATATTAAATTCTCAAATCATAATAATATCCTGGTATCATTTGCCTTTTTTTTTTTTTTTGCTTTATTGTTAAGATGAATTGAGGAGTGGAGAGGTCAAATAACTTGCCCAAGGTCACACGGACAAAAAAATGGTAGAGTTGGGATTAAAAGCAAAGTCCAGCTAGTTTCAAGTGAGTGGCTTTGAATAAACAAAGGTGGACAAGGAGAGGAAACACAAAGCATGTGAAGCAAGTTCAGGATTTAACCAACGATTTAAGCCTAGCAAGCCTCGGCCAGTTTGTGCTGTGGTAACAAAGAGTCTCCACATGTTGGTGGCTTAGGGCAACCAAGTCTGTTCCTGGCTCCCATTTACATGTTTGCTGCAGGCCTACTGGGGCTCTGTTGGGAGCTCTCCTCACTCTAGGGTCCAGTTTGAAGGAACTACCCTCCACTTTGGGTATTACAGATTTTGTTGCTGAAGGGAAAACCCCTTAAAGCTTCTGCTCGAAAGTGGCACAGACCACTTTGCCCTCATTTTGTTGAGCAAAGTAAGTCACACGAGCAAGCCTGAGGTCAGTGGGACAGGGATGTGTAGTTTGTCTCAAGGAGCAGTGGCAAATATCTGGAGAACACGACCGATCATCACCTGCCCTCAATCATGTAATACCACTCCCTGCTTTCTGCACCATGTATTTCCCCTGTCCCCAAAAGACACGAGCCAAAATTCCTCTTTATTCATGGGACTAGGCCCCAAGTTCAGGATCTTGTGATGTTCTCTATATCAGGTCTAGATGCTTGTTCACTTTGATCTAGAGAACTGTAAATTAAATAACAAGTTATTTGTCCCCTTACACACTCCACATACAATGATGGAAAAAGAGCAGGGTAACCTCAGGAAACATTTCCACATGGTAAAGGGAAAAAGAGGAGACCTGCAAGAATCTCTGGGTCATCAAAATCCTAAGATTCCACAGGGCAGCCACAGTGAGGTGCCCCTGGGGTTGTGGTGGGCCTCCCACTTCAGGTCACTACAGATCTGGGGCAAGCTTAATCTGTGGGATAAGGTGACATGATTTGAACTGGAAACAAAAGCAAAGGTCTGATTTTACTTGCACTGGGACTTTAAATAATTGAAAATGAATCTTAATCTGGGCTATAGGAAGTAACCAAGAGCTCTGGGACAGAGAAGGGAAATTCAATAGAACACTGGTGAAAATAGTGACTGGAGGAACTGCAAAATCATTGCATGTTTCTACCTCACTGGGTTCAGACTTCTTGTAAAGTCAGAATTGGCAGATGAGGGCAGTATCGAAGATGACTACATTTTCTGTCCTTGACGGCTGGGAAAACTCTGATGCTATATATAGACATTGGGAAATAGAGAAGAAAACGGATTTCAGAAAGGAGGCGATGGCTCTAACTTTGGATATTTTAGATTTGCTAAGTGCTCAACATGGAGCTAAGTATTACAATCAAGAAAAAGTGAAAGAGCAGAATTGTAAGAAGCATGTTCAGATTCAGGAAGCTCACAGTAGATGGGGCGAAGTAAGACTAACTTCCAAGAGGCAAAGGTGGCAATGTCATGTTTAGATTAGATTGTTGATCCACTTTTAATGAAAGTAGAGGTTTGGGAAGTTCATTCCCTCTCATCTTCCTGTGTGGTGCTGAGACTATGCCCCATCTGTCTCCGTGCTGCCTTTATCATTCCTTAATGATATCTGTCCAACGTCTTTGGCTGGAAAACCCAAACGTCAGAGCTTCCAAGTGAGTTCTTTCCCCCTTGCACAACATACAACCTTCATTGCTGAAGAACATCCTTGGACAGGCAGTTCTCAAGGACAGAGAGAAAAAGGGTACAGCAAGATCGGGATAACACTGATGGCCTCCAAACCTAAGCCACAAAGAAGTCTGGATGGCTACATGTCCGACTGAATCACATGTCATGGATAGACATCCTTGGACCACTCTTAGAGGGATTTATTCACCACCATGGAATAGCTTATTTTTTTCCCTTTTTCCTTTCTCCATGGTAAGTCAAAACTCAACAAATTATCGTCTCTTCTATACCACAACCATACAATTATTTTTCAGAAACATGTTATTTATCTTACCATGTAATCGGTTTATTCTCATTTGAATAAAATTAAATATTTAAATATTTTATTTCATTAAGTTATTACATAACATAATGTGAATATTAACAATATTTAGTTAGTATATTGTTTTAAAGAATAAATAATAAAATAATAATAAATAAAATAAATGTTTTCAAATGTCCCTGCTTTAATTTCTAATACAGTTAACAGTGGCTATAACCCATATTTTATTTTTGTATTTTTTTCCGTTTTAGTGGAGTATAATTGGCAGATAAAATTGCAAGATATTTAAAGTGTGTATTATAATGATTTGATATACATATACATTATGAAAGAATTCCTCCCATCTAGTTAATTAACACATCCATCACCTCACATATTAATCTTCTTCTTCTTTTTTTTTTTTTTGGTGAGAACATTTAAGTTCTACTTTCTTATCATATTTCAATTATACAATACAGTGTTATCAAGTATAGCTACATGTTATACATTAGATCCTCTGACATTATTCACCCTGTAGCTGAAAGTTTATACCTTTTTACCAAGCTCTCCCTATTCCCTTCCACTCCCCAGCCTCTGGCAACCACTTTTCTATTCTCTGTTTCTATGAGTCTGACTTTTTATTTAGAAAACTCCATGCAGTATCCGTCTTTCTCTGTCTGGCTTAGTTAATTTAGCATAATGCCCTCAAGCTCCCTCCATGTTGTCTCAAAGAGCAAGATTTCCTTGTTTCTCGGGGCTGAATGATATTCCGTCATATCTTCTTTATCCATTCGTGCATTGATGGGCACTTCGGTTGTATCATATTTTGGCTATTGTGAATAGTGTTGCAATGAACATGGGGTACAGATCTCTCTTTGACTCTGTGATTCTTTGAATGTGGGATTCCTGGATCATATGGTAGTTCTATTTTTGATTTTTTTAAGGAACCTCCACGTTTGTTTTCCATAGTGATCGTGCCAATTTACATTCCCACCAACAGTGCGCAAGGGTTCCCCTTTCTCCACATCCTCACCAATACTTATCTCTTATTTTTTTCTTGACAGCCATTTTAACAGATGTGAGGTAATTATCTTATTGTGGTTTTGATTTACATTTCCCTGATGATTAGTGATGTTGAGCACCTTTTCAGATCTTAAAGTTAAGCCTCGAATCCATTTTATTTTATTTATTTATTTTGTAAAGATTTTATTTATTTATTTGACAGAGAGAGAGACACAGCGAGAGAGGGAACACAAGCAGGGGGAGTGGGAGAGGGAGAAGCAGGCTTCCTGCCGAGCAGGGAGCTCGATGTGGGGTTTGATACCTGAGCCGAAGGCAGAAGCTTAATGACTGAGCCACCCAGGTGCCCCGTCTCTAATCCATTTTAAGTTGATTTTTTGGTATGATATAAGATAGGGATACAGTTTCATTCTTTTGCATGTGGCTGTCCAGTTTTCCCAACTATGACTCATATTTTAAAAAGCTTGGTAGGATCCTAAATAATTTTTAAGAACATAGAAGGATCCTAAGACCAAAAATCTGAGAACTGAGCTGTATCATTTGCTCTACCTCTATAGCCTGCAAATCAATTTTTGTTGTCACTGCCTACACTTTGTCCCATATCTGCAATGAATGTCATTAGTTTTGCTTGGACCAGGGACTATCACTGTGTTTGAGAATGAAGGACAGCCCACTGGAATCAAAGGGACTGTATAGGGACTGTGTCATTTCGTCTCTGTATCTCCAAAACCTGGCCCAGAGCCTTACACGTGGTAGTTGCCTAGTAAAGAATTTTATACAAACGTACAGAAATGATAATTTCTTTTTTTAAAGACTTTTTAAAAATGTATTTATTTGTGAGAGAGACGGAAAGAGAGCACGAGCGGGGGTGGGCAGGGAGGGGCAGAGGGAGATGGAGAGGGACAAGCAGACTCCCTGCTGAGCATTGTTGACAACAACAATGACCATGTGGGGCTCAATCCCAGGACCCTGAGATCTCGACCCAAGCCGAAGTCAGACACTTAACAGACTGAGCCACCCAGGCACCCCAATAACTTAATTTCTTGACAAAAAAAAAATGGTCTTCTTGGTTTGCTTGATGTTCAAAGGAGAATCTGAAATTATGTTAATGATGCTAAAATGAGAAAGCATCGAAGTGACCTATCACCCGTAGACCTGAACGGACAACAAATAACATTATATTTAAAAATATAGCAATAAAACAGGAACAGTTAACTTTATTTGAGTGCTTCATGTGTCAAACACTGAGCTAATCACTTTAATCCATCAACTCATTTATTCCTGAAAAATAACTTCAAGAGTTAGGTGTTATATTATCAATTAACAGATGATACTCAGAGCTGCAGAGACTGCCGCATGCAGCGTGCTGAAGGTCACACCCGTGAGGGACAGAGCTCGCATTCTGACTCCACCAAAATGTACCAGTTCCCTCGAGAATGCGAAGAGCTGTTTCGAACCTTTATGTCCATTACGTCCTCATTTTCTCACAGCAAACCTGCATCAGGTGAGAGGCTCAGATCATAGCCCTAGTTACAAAGGTGAAAATGGAGGTATAGAAGATTCCTGCCGGGCGCCTGGGTGGCTCAGTCCGTTAAGCGGCTGCCTTCGGCTCAGGTCATGATCCTGGGGTCCTGGGATTGAGCCCCACGTCCGGCTCCCTGCTCAGTGAAGAGCCTGCTTCTCCCTCTCCCTCTGCACCTCTGCCTACTTGTGCTCTCTCTATCTCTCTGTCAAATAACGAAATAAAATCTTAAAAAAAAAAAAGAGTCCTGCCAATTGCCTAAGGTCCCACATTCAGTGGGGGACAGAGCAAAGTCCTGCCCATAGGCATCTACTGCTTGGGCATGGAGCCAATGTCCCCAAGGGAAGCCATGGAGTCGACAGGCACTTTGAGGTGAACCAATACTCATTAAGTATGTTACAGTGTTTGCCCCTTGCCTGAGGTGAAGACAGACTCTGTCTAAAGTCTGTCTTTCAAGGACTAAACTCCTATTCAGTACAACAATTCATATTTTTGAGTATGAGTATAACTTTGAGTACTGTTGCTTGGTGAGTGAAAGCGTATGACTTAGGCAAAGAGAAAAGCTAGTTGTATATAGGATAAGAATTGAATGAGAGATGACTTAGGGCAGAGAAAGGCGGGAAATGTAGGAAACAGGCAAGAAAGACTGACTGCTCTATAAATAATTCCTGCTCACGCTGATCTTTTCCCGAGATATAAAGAGGAACAAACAAGAGATCAATATTTGGGTTTGGGGGCACCTGGGTGGCTCAGTCGGTTAAGCGACTGCCTTCGGCTCAGGTCATGATCCTGGAGTCCCAGAATCGAGTCCCGTGTCTGGCTCACTGCTCACTGGGGAGCCTGCCCCTCTCTCTGACCTTCCCCCCACCCTCAGGCCCTCTTTCTCTCTCTCTCAAATAAATAAATAAAATAAAATAAAAAAAATTGGGGTTTGGATTTGGGGTTTTTTACTAATACTATCTATATGACCCAGGGTAAGTCACAATATTCCTGAGTCTCAGTTTTATATCAGTAAAATGAGGAGGTTGAGCTAGATTAATAATTTTCCATTTTCCCCCATACCACTCCCAGCCCTACTGCCAGAAGGAGAGGGAGAGGGACAAGCAGACTCCTCTCAGTACATTGTGTTTTTCCAGAAAGAATATACTTAATGTATACACAAACTACACACAAACATACATATATGCATCCATATGTATATATATTTTACACAAATAGTATTACATGATTCATATTTTTCTGCAACTTGCATTTTCAACTTAATTATAGACCTTGAAGATCTTTCTCTAGCAATACATACAGATTTATTTTTCCTTTAAAAACAGCTATTTAGTATTCCATTGTATGAAGGCACCATAATTTATTTAGACAGATCCCTACTGAAAGACATTTAGGTTGTTTCTAATTTTTTTTTTTTGTTATTACAAACATTACTGTTAAGAACCTCCTAGAGGAATTTAAATCTTCAGTGTTTGTCAGAGAATACATCACTCTTTGTGGAACTCCTGAAGCATTGCCACGAAGCCCCAGGGTTCCAGGAAACACAGTTTGAAAACCACTAAACAAGATGATCTTAAATTTCCTTTTCTCTCAATTAAATGCAACTCTTTTAACCTTTAGTGTTTGTTTCACTCGCACATTATTTTGTGTATCTCCTAACGGTTTTGAGTGACTAGATAGGTTTTGTCTTTCGAACCAGATTATAATCAGCTTCAGGCTATTGATTGTTTAGGACTTTTTGCATTCCTCAAAGCCTAGACTAGCCCTTGAGCAAGGCATAAGAAGTGCTCAACAAACATAAGGAAGAGAATTGGGTTGGTAAAACAGAATACTTAGCTATACTTCTCTGTTGACTGCAGTTGTCAAATAGAGTGTGGGTACCTAGCAGTCAACCTTGATTTCTGTGCAGAGAGCCTCAGTGGGTTAGATACATTTTAACTGTCACTCAGACGGGGTGGAAAGGTACATGGCTAATCCCTCCACGCATGCTTTACATTTCCAGGGTGGCTGGCCATGCACAACTCTGGTGGTACCATGCAGGTTGCATTCTATGTAAATGTTGCCTCCTAGAGTTGTGCTCCAGTTGGCTAAATTCACGGAGAATTCAGTATGAATTGTGCCCCCTAGAATTGTACAGGGCATTAGCAGAATACATATTGCCCTCTCCTCTATTCTGAGCAAATTTTTTCCATCCACTATTGCTTCAGTTACTTGAATCTCTGGCCCCTCCCATTCTACTTACTCTTTCCATGTAAACATGCTTATCTCTTTCAACATCACAGTAGTGATCATAATAATGATGAAAAAGCTGATAAATCCCTCACCTACATCACATCTCTCTATCTTTCATGGACGAAGCTTTTTGAAGGAACAGTCTACACCCCTGTCCTCAACTTTACAACCACTCCACTGGGTGATTTTCAGGTATTATCCTACTTGAAGTCTCATCACCTTGTCCTTCTGGAAACTCTCCTCTTCTCCCCTTTTGTGATGGCACTTTCCCCTGGTTTTTCACCCATTCTCTGTTCACCTTTCAGGCTTCTTTAGAAACTCTTCTCTCTCGACTAAGTCCTTACATTTCGTGTCTCCTGAACTCCATCCCTTGGCTCTGTTAGTCCAGTCTCTTTTTGCTTCATTGGCCTCAGGGCAAGTAGCTTCCTCTAAAACTTGCTCCTCCTTCTGGTTCCATATTTTTTTCATTCCATTTTTAAAATTCCATTTTAATTTGCTGAATATACTACCATCTACTCTGATGTCCAGCTCTGAAAACTTGGACCCCTACACTGCTCCCAGTCCCACTACCAAGAGATAAAACTCTCAGTATATTGTATCTTTCCATAAATAATATTTATTTATTTATTTATTTTAAAGATTTTATTTATTTCTTTGAGAGAGAGTGAGACAGCACACAGAAGGAGAGGGAGAGGAAGAGGCAGGCTCCCCGCTGAGCACTGGGCTTGATCCCAAGAGCCCACAATCATGACCTGAGTCGAAGGCAGACGCTTAACCAACTGAGCCACCCAGGGGCCCCCAGAAATAACATTTAATATATATAACGAGCTCATATACATTATAAAATCAAGTCACCCTTGACTTTCCATTCTTTCTCATCCCTACCATTCAGGCAACAAGTTTAGTCTGTTGCAACTCTTTACGTGTATTCAAACTTGTTCAGGTCTTTCTACCCCACAGTCACGTTCCAGGCACACCTCCTGGATTATTGCCAACAGTCTCCTAACTGGATTTCTTGCCTCTGGTCTAGTCCTTGTCAATTCATTGGGTTTCAGATGAACTTCCTAAAACATTAACACTGCTCAGCTAAACCGGATGGGTACAATTTTCAATAGGTTCCTATACCATTCAGGATAAAGTCCTAACACCTTTGCTTAGTACAGATGTCTTGTTTATCTCTCCCCTTTACCTCCCACCACCTCTTCTGTTTCATCCTCGCTATGTTTTACATACTTGATTTCTTCTTCCTGGAATACCATTTCTCATCTTCCTCTACATTTCTCAATCTTTACCTCCTTTTTTGTAACACCAATTTTCATCATTCTCATACATCTACCTCAAGCATCGTGTACTCCAGGAAGCCATCCCAAGCCTAGATTCTCATTTAGTCTTCTCCCTCAGGCTATGCTCACACAGGTTTTGAATATAACTTTCTCTCTCTCGTTTTATTAAAGTAAGCTCTATGCACAACTTGGGGCTTAACTCACGACCTATCTAGATCAAGAGTCACATGCTCTACCGACTGAGTCCACCAGGCGCCCCGAATATAACTTTGTCTTAGTATTTGCCAACGTGTGGTGTAATCACTGATTGATCTTTCTCCTCCCAATAAATTGTATTTTTTGGTATTTCCAGTACTTAGAACAAAGAATAAAGATTTGTTGGATGAATGAATAGACTGTCTTTGGAGGGGATTACTTTGTGGAAGAGTGCCTGTTTTTGTTAAATCTGAATACCCAAATCTTGAAAATTTAATACATGAATACATTTAATATTTTTTCCTGATTATGAAACTGTGGATTTAGTTACAATTGGTGTAAAGCACTTTAATGCAAATGAAAGTTAATTTTTAACACATTTCTCCTTCTACTTAACCCCCCTCCATTATATTATTAAAAAACAAACAAGGTCAAGAAGCTATTTCAGTCTAGAGGAAACAAAAGAAAGCTGATATCTATACTGTTGATGTTTCGGAACATTGCCAAGTAAGAGTCGATAAAAAGTGCTCAAGAGAAAGGTGGGGGGTGGGGCGTGGCGGGGACGGATCTTGTAACACTTTTTTCGAAAATAAAATGAGGATATTTTCTTTTTTAGTATTTACTTTGGTCATCTACGTATCCTTCCACTCTCGTTTTGCTGCATTCATGTTTCTCCCTGGAACTCCTTATCTCTCTGATCCCTTGTCCTGAATGCTGACTTTATCTCTCAGTCCACTGCTTCCCTCCAGGTTTGCTCAGTGTGTCTCCTCCCCAGGCTGGGCTCCCCAGGCTCTCCATGGCCCCCTGACCCTGCTTTCCTCTCCCAGGACCGTATTCCCCTCGCCTCTCATTGGCCCCCCAGCAACCTAAGCCGAACAATACTGGAAGGGGAACTGGCAAGCTGACAGAAAGGAGAACAGTTGGAAAGAAAACTTTACTCATCAAGAAAGAGACAAATATCTCAAAAATATCTGTGGGAAGGTGTCTGCTAAATCATCTGCTTCTTCAGAGGTGGAAATTTCAACAAGACGGTTCCAAGACAGTGGAGGTGTGCAAGAGGCACCTTCTCGGGCTAGATGGCTGAGCAGACGGGAGGAATTGTAGACCTCAATAACTCAGCCTTGAATAAAATTCAAGGTCCCCCCCTCCCCATTCATGTCCTTTCTTTCTTTCTGAAAGCCCTGTTGCAGGAATTCAAAGGGCTGAGTTCTGCCCTCAGCTGTGAGTCATGACTCCCACTGCAGCCAGGACCTCCTATGTACGTCTTCAGAGGAAGTATTGGGCCTTAGGGACTCAGATTAAATAACAAGAGCCCAGTCATTTGTTTGCTTATTTGCTTAAACCTTTATAAAAGAAGCACGAGGCCTGCTGTACCTGAATGCCTTTTTATAATCATTTTTAAAAATACACAGTAGAATTTAAAGTCCCACAGTAGATCTCGTGCATTATAGCACAAATAACAGCAGTCTATCTTACCCTGTGCCCCAGGTCCAGGACAGAGGCAGAGGGAAAAGAGGCAGGAATGAATTTCTAACGAGCCAGCCTTTCACTGAGAAAGTTCTGCTTGTATCCCCAGGGAATTCGGCACCAGGGACTGAGATTCAGCGTTCCCTGTAAAAAGCATGAAATACCTAAACAGCTTTTATTTTCCAGGGCTAGACAGCTGAAGGTAAAAAGGGCCACGCCACTGACTTTAGGAAAAACGAAGATGCACGGGCTAGATTTCCACCCTTGGACTTCTCTCTCACGCCCTCTCCTCTGACTTCACATACTCTTTCTTCTTGTCTCTTGGGTTCTGCTTACACACACACACACACACACACACACACACACACACACACACAAAATAAAAATAAAAATCATAACTAGTACGAGTTCTCTTTGCTATCCCTCTCCCAGAGGGTTTTTTTTCTTCCCAGTAGTACAGAATCAATGCACTTAATCAAGATAACAACTATATCAGATATTTTTTTGAAAAACAGGATTATTTCTCTAATGTCTAAAATATGTAGAAACTTTATATTCTGCCTTTCCTGCTACACAGTGTTTTTTTAAAAAAAGCTTTCATTTATATTCGTATTGGTTTAAAAGATGCCTTATGCCAACCATTTATTAAAACAATAAAAGCACAGTGATAAATAAAGCAAAAAGTGAATAATCTCACCAATTTTACTTTCCAGAGGCAACCACTTTTAACAGTTCCCTAGTATTCAAATTTATATTTTGAAATGTAAAATAAAATATTGAAGAGTTTGGCCAGATAGCATATACTGTTTTTTCTCTTCCAGACATTTCTCAGTTTCCTACTACCCAGCAAGGTTTCTAGAGGCAGACAGGAGTGTCTAGACACCTCTGGCTTTTTCTAACACCGACCCTGGAATGTAACACCTTCTCTGCCCAAGCACAGAGCTACCTGCTGGCAAATTCCTTCTCCATAGCTTGTCTTTATCCTTCATCTGACTGCCTGAATACAGTGGAAATGTCTCCCTATACTTCTGATTTCCAATTACTCCCAAGATGCCCAAATGCCAGGAGTCAGAGTTCACTTTCACTGTATCCACTCTCTATCCTTTGTTCTTGCTTTTGGCCTGAAACTTGACACAGTGGTTCCTATGGCAAAACTAGGCCTATGTTTGTTTCTGTGCACAAAGAGGATTAAACTGACCCAATATTAAACAAACAAACAAGCCAAACTTTGTAACATTGGCCTTGCTTATAGATAAGCATCGTTAATAGAGAACCAAGGACAAAACAACAACAACAACAACACTTGAGCAGGATTAGATAGCAGTGACACGAATGACGTCATTTATGTGACGTTGTTACTCTTTATACCTAGATACTAAGGTATTAACCGCATCGCTCGGTGTGTGTGGTCATTTATTCATTTATTTAACGAGCACTTATTGCCTAATGAGTTTTAATTTTGTTGTAAATATGATTTTATTACACATGTATTAGGCATTGTTTCACAGGTTAACCCCCTCCTTCTACAAACATCATCCCCATTCTTGGGAATGATTACTGCTTCAAACACACTCTCTAACTCAGCACGAGCTGCCATATTTATTTATCCATTTATTTATTTATTTAAAAGACTTATTTATTTATTTCAGAGAGAGAGAGAGAGAGAGAAAGCATGCGCGCATGTACACGAGCACATGAACAGGGTGGATGAGCAAAGGGAAAGGGAAAGAGGATCTCAAGCAGAAATCCCCCAGAATGCAGAGCTCAATTTCAGGACCCTGAGATCATGACCTGATCGGGAATCAAGAGTTAGATGCCTAAGCGACTGAGCCACCCAAGTGCCCCGAGCTGCCTTATTTAATGTGACCCACACACTTGACCATCGATGGATCCAGTAATAAGTACTGGATCCAACCTAAGCCAAAAAGATTTTTTTTCTCTAGAAAGTTTTTGAAGGAGAACTGACCGCCAGTTTGGTTTTGCCCTGAAGCTATGGGAATGAGATCTGAAACCCAGGATCTACTGGCTACTTTTTTTCCCACATGAGGAACAGTAGTTCTCAACCGTGGCAGCTCCTGAGGATCACCTGGGGAAACTTTTTCAAAATGCCCTGGCATCAACCCCCAGAAATTCTAATGGATGTGGTCTGGGATGAGACCCAGGTGCCAATATTTCTCTAAAACTCTCCAGGTAAGGGGCGCCTGGGGGGCTCAGTTGGTTAAGCATCTGCCTTCGACTCAGGGCATGATCTCGGGATCCTGGGATTGAGCCCTGCTCAGCAGGGAGTCTGCTTCTCCCTCTGCCCCTTCCCTCACTTGCTCTCTCTCTCTCTCTCTCTCTTTCTCTCTCTCTTTCATAAATAAATAAAATCTTTAAAAAAAAAAAAAAACCCAACTCTCCAAGTGATTGCAACAATGAGGACCACTACCTGGAAGAAAAGTTTACAGTGAGAGAAGAACAGGGGCAGCAGTTAGCCAGAAGAGACACACAGACACACACACATCGGACAAACCCGTTTCCAGTATTCACAGGCCGAATTGCTTCCCAGGCCTTCTTTCTCACTACTCTGTTGACGAATTCTCTTTTCAGTTACCTGAGATACTCCAGTGTCTTTCCAATAAATCTTCCTTTTATCCTAAGCTAATTTAAGTTGCATTTGTGTGATTTGCAAAGAAGTCCATGCTGGATCTTTTTGTGTGCTCAGGCTTAATAGCTTTTTACACTTGTAGCATAGTTCCTCTCCATTCACGTCCTCATTCACTAATGTGTTAAGCGATCATGCCCACAGTGTTCCAGGGTCTGTGTTACTTACCAGGAGTATCAAACAAAGAGGCTACCCAGACTTTTTATGTGAGCAGCTTCCACTCCAGCGAGGGAATGGGCATATCAGCAGAGAGAAATAGCAAGCAACACAAGAAGTGTTCTAATAGAAGTGTTGGATGGTCACTGTGAGAGCACTGAGGAAATGTGTGGTTTGGTGGAATCATGGAAGACTTCACAGAAGAGGTGGCCTTGGTGTTGCTTCGGGGGAGTGAATTCGTGTCATCTGGTAGACAACGGAGGATGGGGATGAAGCCTTGGAACAGGCTTACCTATAAGGAACACGGGGGCACATAGGTCGAAGAAAAAGTGCTTCCAAAGGGAAAGGAGAAGAAGCTAGAGAATGAGGAAAGCATGGCATTGTGAAAATTAATCGTATCTTCCATATCTGTACTGGCTTCAAGTAGAATGCACTTATCCATCATCTAGGTTCATTTTTGTTTTCTTTAGACTTTGAGACTGGTCAAGGGAGAGAACTGGTCAAACACAACTGAGGGCTGCTTTTGCTCCCTGAGCCTCCTCCCATGCCCTGGTATGACCCCCCCCACCCCCTGCCAAGCCCGACTTTATCCCCTCTTTGGTAGTCTGGCAGACCAGAACACGGCAGACACGGACACAGCTAGATGCCTGGTGTGGACTGGCTTAGTTCTGATGACAGTGGGATGAAATCCAGACCAGCGCTGGACTTGTTGGCAGGAGAGGCCTCCGTAAGGAGGTCTGGGGAACTCCACCAGGGAACAACGAAAGTAGGTGGAAATAAGCTTGCTTGAAGCTTTTGTATGGGGTTACGATGTGGGACAGTGACATTCGTAATGTGGGACTAGAGGTCTCAGCGCTCAGATCTAATGTGAGATTTCTATCTTTACCATTTTCTTTGTTCTTCGTGGGCCTTTTACCTTAGCAAATAGTTCTTAATTAGATTTTAACTCTTGAGTGGGTATTTTGACTAATAAAATATCATCTTACTATATAGTCTGCACACACATTATATCCCATATCCATATAATATATGAGCACGGCTGTTATGAATCATGAGAGATGAGGATTCTATAAAGTTATAGAGTGGCACAGGTGTGTGGGGGGCGATGGGGTGAGGGGCAGTCTGGTGAGTTTTTTTTCCCCCAAATATATTTCTACCAGAGTTCCTTATTATATTTAGAGTAAAATTCAAAAACCTTTTACCCAGACCGTAAGGCCTATGTGCCCCACCTCCCCTTCATCTTATGGTCCTTTCCCCTCCTTGACAAGTTTCCAACCACTCTGAGCTTTGTCTTTCTTTTTTTTTTTTTCCACCTCATTAAGCAAATGAAGTCACGGTGTCCAGCATGGACAGTTGAAAGAAAGTATTTGTTAAAACCAATGGCATGCTGGACTCTGGATTTAAATCAGGGCTTGAAATCTGGGAGAAGATGAGAAGTCATTTCTTAGAAACGAGGGATAGGGAGAGAGCAATTGTGGGGGAGGAAGCAGGAAGTCTCGGGGGCCCACAGTGGAGGCTGGAAGAAGCAGCTGCTGCTAGATGACCTCTGTCCCAGCAATTTCTCGGGATGTGCCTCCAGCATCCAATGGGCAGTCAAGATCTTCCTTCCTGGGATGGGAGCTATAAAGGCAGAGAGAAGAGTTGAGAACATCTGAAAGAAGAAACTGAAAGTAGTTCCTGAATGAACCGTTCTCGCATGCACACTCAAATATCTACTTAAAGAAGGCCTGAAACCATCTTTTCGTGGGCTAATCAGATAGGGGAAACTAGCTCACTTGAAAATCGGAATAATGCATCAACAACTTCACTTCCTTTTATCCACTTAAACAGCGACTACAACATTTGGCCCTAAAGGAAAAATGCCATATCCCTTAGACCAATAGTCTCTGAACTCTCTTCCATTACGGAGCACACTGGAACAGTTTTGAACTTCCATTACGGAGCACACTTGAACAGTTTCCTACCGCCCAATTAAATTTCAGTATTCATTGCGTGCCTCTTTTGTGACCACACTAGGTAGTGACAAAAGTTGGTGTGTGAGCGTAGTGTGTGAGTGTGGGGTGTGTGGATGGAAGGGCATAGTTCTGGCAGAAAGGGCAGCGGGCAGGATTCACGTTCTTAAGTTGGTATATTTATTCCAATAGTGAACTAGAAGGAAAGGGAATAAATGAATAACAGTGTGAGCCAAAAAGGAAATGAAGAGTTTTAAATTAGACTGGAATTTTTAATTCATCCTTACCAACCCAAAGAAGAGTGGGATGATATCACGTACACAGAACTCATCATTTCTGGTAGCTTGGACACTGTAGGTATTTGGAACCCTGATTCCTGATGAAGGGGACATGGAGAAGAGGGATGGAGTAAAAGTAACGTTTCCTAACAGCAGCACAGAGATCGATAGGAAAGAGAGCAACGTCGGAGTTAGCGGACGAGAAAGCCTGGTTTTCAGTGACTCATCAGTAAGCTCTGAAGGACAGGTAGTCATTGACAAAGGAAGGAAGAGCTGCTATATTCTCATTTTGCCTCAGTTGAATTTGCCGACTGGGCGTCCCTTCTCTCTTCTTTGGGCTGTAACACTTGACTTTTCTTTGGGAAGCCTCCTCTATCTCATTGTGTGTGATCTTGGTGGGATTGCCTGTTTTGAGGGATCCTGCTATGCCCTGGGCAAGGAGTGAACACATGCATAGACTAAGACGCTGAGCAGAGTAGAGTGATAGGAAGTTGGAAAACATGGAACTGATTCATCTCAATGGCAGTGCTCTGGAGTGACTGCCCACAAGATTCTGCTCCAAAGAACTCTCTTCCCCAGGAGAGTCGGATTCCTGTCCTTTTCTGGGCTAGGATTTAAACCTTTCCTTACAGTCATTTCCTTTAAAATGTTTATATATTTATTGGTTTTATTTGGCTAAAGTTGGTTTTCTATATTTGCAAACAAAGGAACCCAGGAAAAACATCCTAGACATTACCTAGTAGATTATTCAACACAGTCATAGCTAGATTATGGATTCCTTTCATTTTTTATAAATTACAGTATTTTTATACTTTATAAAACTTTGGGATTTGAGCAGAATTTCAATTTAATTTTCTTGCATCATGCCAATTGCAATGCAGAATTTCGATATGGTGTTAGATTCTGAACAACACACTACACTACATAGGTAAGGTCCCAGGGACATGTTAAACATAACCTAATCCAAGTGTAGGATTTCTTTTGCTAATTGAGGGGATGCCTGTAAAGGAGAAAGGGGTAAAGATAAAAATCAAACCAGAAAATGCTAATTGCTAACCTACAATGACAAGAGATTTGAGAATAGACCTTTTAAACATATTTAGGTGTGATACTTGCATTATTACTACATAAGAAAATATTCTGTTTGTTTTTGATGTATACTATTGTATTCAGAGGTGAAAAGATGTGACAGAAGGATTTTCTTTAAAAATATTTCAGCAATAAAAACAACATCAAAGAAATCATGAAATCTAAAACAAGTGTAGCAAACATGTTCATGACTTCGTGGGGTCCCTTGTAATAGTAACATTCTCTCTATTTTTGTGTATATTTGGGAAATTCCAAAATCAAAAGTTTAAAAATTTCGAGCGAAACACCTTTAAGAAGTTCATTGTTGTGTGTGTGTGTGTGTGTGTGTGTGTGTGTGTGTTTGCACTGACATTTAGATCCTTTCATCATTTTTGAAAACCCCTTGGAAATTGTATCGTTTGGCAGTGGTTTTTCGCTTCATCTTTTGTAATCTACTCAGCCTCGTGATTTATAAAAGATTTGCTTATTAGCAGTGACCTGCTGACAATAAATTACTTTATTAAGCTCTTTCTTCGAAATATACTCCCTCTTCTAACATGATCATCTACACCCAAAGGAAGACCAAATGGTAGGAATGCAAAATGAAGAAGAAAAAGCCTATGCTTAACTAACTTAATTTTTGTGTTCAACCTTTTTAAATGCTGAAATAATGTGCTACCAAAAGATATCTTACTAATGTCCTTTAGGAAAAAAATTACTTTTCAAATATTCATGCCCACTGTAAAGATACAAAGGTGCCAGATTACCTAACACTAGTAATCTTTGCTTTACCCTGGATGTTCAGGTATTTTTTAAAAACCCAGCTAGCCTGGTAAACTCTTTTTTTTTTTTTAATTGTTTCTACCTTTTAATAGCAGCCAATCCTGGAGAACAAAGGTCACATAAAACAAAATGAGTCACTACCCAAACTATGAGAATGCTAGTAAGAACAATTATTGCACATAAATCAGACCATAGGACTTCATTCTCTTGCGTGGATATGGCTAATACAGTCCATTCTCTTGATTTTTGCAATGTTTACTACAATAAGGAATAATTTGGTTAATCTGCCTGTAAAAATTGATTTTGTTTATCCTCCAATATTTTGTACTAATAAGAATTTCCCTTTAAAACATAGCTAGTTCTGCCTCATCAACCTTAGGCTTTCCTTTTAGAGTGAATCTTCTAATTATAAAGCCTTCCAGTGACAGTCTGGACAAAAATGGCATTCTGGTTAACACTCACCACAAAAGAATATGGATGTCTGAGTTTAACCAATGCACATCTCCCCCTAAAAATGGGGCAATGTGTATACATTAGTTATGGCATCATTTCATCTAAAACATTTGATACAGTCTTACTATTTCAGTTTGCAGAGACAAATTTATGTGCTAACTATTCAGAGAGGAATGTAGTATCATCTGTTAAAGAAGGTCAGATAGTTTTATGCAAGTTAATTTTCAGAAGCAATCAGATCTTAAAAAGTTCTGATGATAGGCGACACCAATTGGCATTTTCTCAAACATTCTGCTAAAAGAAAAGAGGGAAGTTTGATAACATCAAGATCGGCTTCCCTTTTGTAAAGTTTTCTTAAATCATAACTTCTTTTCTATAGGAACAAAAGCAGCATGGCCCTATTTCAAAATGGGGACAAATAAATACTAAGTAGAACTGAAAAAGATTTCAATGAGTCCATTTCTTATGGTTCTTCTACTCAACTGCAGGAAAGTTAATGTGGATTTGCTCAGGAATTATCGAATAAGCAACAGGAAAAGGAATACAGTACTTTTTTTTTTCTTTCTATTTGGTCTGTGAATTAAGGGAAAGGTGATGTGTTAAAATATAAGAAATGTTGTTAACCATACTCTGCTCATGGGAGAAGCAAACTACAGCTAGCTTGTGTTTTGTTTATTTCCCCCTTGTTTCCAAAAAAGATTTGAGGCAGCTATGAGATTGGTAAGCAAGGGTGTAGTTACTGACAAAAGACTCTCTGCAGTGCTTGAGAACCCATGAAAGGATTTTCCCTGCCCCTTCTTTATGTGTGTCTATAGCTGTCAAACAGAGATTGTGAAATGGTTCAATAGCAAAAACTGGCCTTCTGTCAGACAGAATGCTTCAGGGGTAGATCAGCAAATAGTGTAGATCAGTGACTTCTGCAAAGTGTTCTGCATCTGTGGAAGTTGTTCTTCCCTCATTCATTCCCTCCACTGAAGCTGTCTTGTTCACCATTTTCACAGGCGCTGGACCTAGCAGGTGAAGGCAGACCCAAAAGCACCCAGAGGAGTGAATCTGTTTCAGTATCACACACATCTATCTGTAGCGAATTAGAAAGACAAGTGGCTAATGTCATAGAAATTTAGTTGTAGCCCTTATGGAGTGAACTTTAAACAGCAAATACAAACAAGTGCTCAATTCACTTCTGCTAGGCTCTGGTTATGGGAACCCCATCCCTCTGAGAGCCTAGAAAATTGATTGTTAATGATGGATGACAAAAATGGAGAACAGAAGAGGATCTAGGCATGACAAGGACACAGATATTTTCCCTAGGCATCGCAGGCTAAAGATTGCACTAATTCTTTAATTGGAGGGAAGATTGAAAAGTAAAACCAGAACCAGAACTGAACTACATAAAGACCATTTCTTTCTACCATACAACATACTATTTGTGATTTTTATATATCCATTCACATTTAGTTGATCTATTTAGGAGATTGTGAACTGCTGGTTCCATTATTCCTTCACTGTTGTTTTATTTTATTTTATTTTATTTTTTTAAGATTTCATTTATTCATTGGACAGAGAGAGAGAGAGAGAGAGAGAGACAGCGAGAGAGGGAACACAAGCAGGGGGAGTGGGAGAGGGAGAAGCAGGCTCCCCACGGAGCAGGGAGCCCGATGCAGGGCTCGATCCCAGGACCCTGGGATCATGACCTGAGCCGAAGGCAGACGCTTCACGACTGAGCCACCCAGGTGCCCCCCTTCACTGTTGTTTTAAGATCCAGAGTTAAAGAACTGTTTCTGCAGTTGTGAAAGAGGGACCTCTTAATGCAGTTGTAGTATTCAGGATAGGCTAACCATGCTGGTACAGTTAGTAACACTGGACCACTCATCTCTTTAACAGTTAAAGGTTTACTTCTAGCTCATAAGAGATCTCTTGAGGATCTCATTGCTCTCCAGACCAACTCCCAAGGACCCAGGGGTGCTTTCTTTTTTAAAGTTAAATCCATAGCTATACCATCTTGGAAAATGGGGTTTTCAGGGCCACAGTGATAAGGGGAAAAAGTACTCCTAATATCTTGGCCAGCAGTGACAAACTTTATTTTTTCTCAAGCCCGTTGGTCAGTAAGAGTTACATGGCCCCGACCAAACTAACACGAGGGTAGAAAATGTAAGAGAGCCATGCAGCGTTTTGTGAATACCCCTGTCTCTGCCACATCTGATCACTAAAAGTAAGACCTGTGCTAAGAATGACTAGAGAATGTAAATAATACCTCTTCTGGAAGTCTTTCCAAAACATTAGTAAATATAAAATCATAGGGCGCGGGGAGCTTGTTGAAAGGGCACATTGCCAGACCCATGTGTCAAGTTCAGTTTTGTAGGGTTGAAGTAGAACTCGTGCCTTAATCAGGCTTACTCTACCAAGGAATATCTCTGGCATGATGAACATGGAAGGAAGATTCTGTACTGAATGTAAAAATTCTCTGTAGGGTGCTGGATAAAAATGAAACTAAAATTCAAAAACAAGTCATGTGGGAAAGTCAGTGTCTTTTCAAGTTACCCCTTCTATTCTACAGAGGAGTTAATTCTGCCCTAAAGTCAAGGGAAGTTGGACAAATGTCCCTCCAAGCCCCTGTAGCTATGAATGCGACACTGCCAAAACCTCTCTGTGGAGAATCACGTCAGATCAGGGCCTTTGTCCAGTCTCCTTACTTTCTTCTCCAGTTTTCTTCCTCCTTTGCCAGTTATTCTTGTACTTGACTTGGGGAGAACACAATGGAGGAAAACGTGTTTGTTTCTCCTGCAAGCCCTAAAATAGGGTTTTACCATTCTTTCTTTTCTTCTCAGATTGTTATAGAGAGTTCATGCTCATTAACAGTCATTCTTTGGAGAGAAATTTGGAAGGAAAAAATTGGATGATAATATGGGTGATTTTAAGTGGAGGCATGCACAAAAACTTCTTAAAAATCAGGTTGCGGTATGCATTCTTATTTTAGATTTGCCCCTGTTAACATCTTCTCAATAAACAGGTGCATATACTTCCCCAAGCTGTCACTGTTGTTTATTTAGCCTGGATGCTTCAAAATCTACTGATGGATGATACCCAACTAGCTTGAAGCTTCACTTTCAGAAACCAGAGACTTAAAGTTTTAATGAGACTTTCTTAAAGGATAGTCCCACGGGTTTGTTAGAATAGGAGCGTATCTCTCAACGATACTGTAAGAGTATCACATTTGTATGTTAATTTTAGTTCAACAAATAGGAAAAATGATTATGAGTAATAGCTCTCAGCTTTCAGATAGTTCTTTTCATGTTCAAAGTGCTTGACAAACATTAATTAAATCACTGGCAGTCAAATTAGATAAATATGTTCTCTGTATGTGCATGGTTGTACCTTCCGTGCACACAGTATTCTAAATCACATCACTGCAGATCAAACACTTTTTTTGCCATCTGAACTTGGTTGGCTGACACTGATTCCAAGCAACAGATAATTACTGGAAGGGCTAATCATGAGGAGAGATTATGTAAGCTTTCTTTGCTTTTAAATAAAAACATGAATTTATCCTTGTAAAAGGCACAGGATGGACCAGAGTGTAAAATGTTTCTATCTCTAGGTCAGAAGGTAACAATGACAAAGCAAATTCCTTGCATTGTATTGTTGGAATAGCTAAACTGTAATTTAAAGGGATCATTTCATCAACAGAGAGTACATTTTATATATCCTGGGCTACTAATGTTTTGGCCTCTTTCGAACCAAAAACAAGAAAGCTTTTCAGGCTAAATAGGTGTTGATTTCAGCAATATGGTAATTGTTCATTAATGTTAGGAATTCTTGGTCACTACTGACCTGAGAAAGGTTTGGGCCAGCAAATTAAACATAGTAAATTTCATGATTATTTTTAGAAACACTTGCACTTTTTTTTCCTTCACTGAATTTAATGAAGCTTTCCAAACCATCCCAAGAGATTACTTGTTCCCAATGGACCCCCGGACTAAGTATATTCCAAATAAAAAAGAGTGCTAATAGCATTCCGTCTTTGAATAACACCTAATGAATTAACACACTCTACTCACCTACAACAGACAATTGGGAAAAGGCATGCACATGCACGTGTGGAAACAACTTAGCCAGAGTCAGGCTCGGTTTCCTTGAGATGCTCAAGCCGCACACAACTATGAATGGAGGGGTCTTAAATTTCTCCTTCCTTTCTGACTACCAAACTAGTCTAGTCTGTTTCCAGGGGGAAAAAAATACTTGTTAATTGTCTTAAAATTTGCTGAACGAAAGAACATCTCATTCAACCAACTTGTCTTTTTGGAAATACCGTGAGAAAGTATCACTTGGAGTCATGATAGCTCTTCACGTGGATCTCACGGCATGGTATTTGTTCTCTTTTGTAGAAGTGCTCACCTGTATGCCTAGAAGCTTAAAATCTGAGAGATTCTTCTCCCTTCCTAATGAAAACCTGGAGTTCACTGGGGTGATGTGATGTGCTCAAGGTAACATACACAGCCCACCTGGTTTACACATGACAGATGGCCATAAGGGAGCCATAACTGATATGGTTCTTCATCTGCCTTCGTGTTTCTACTGTTAGACTCTTGCCATATTTCAGGAATAAGAGTGAACTTTTTCTGATTATATTTAGAGTAGGGAGTCATTGATGGGGACTGATTTTTAGCCCAGAAAAACATATAAGATATGTCTCCATGGTATAAACTTGTTCTCCCTTTGGTATGGAGACAAAATATTAGACCTGGCTCGGAATATTTAAATGGCTTTAAAATGTAATAGTATTCCAAATGTAAAAGGCCTTGAAAGGTAAATGAAATAAAATTTGTGTATTTTGATTTGTACTGATTCTTACAGTCGGAGTTCACTGCATTCATTTTCCCACTTCTTAACACGCCACCCTATGGAAACTCTTCTCTTGGAGTTCACACATGACATCTTTCCTCTTAACTATACTAGTTTTTTAACCTAGTGTTTATTCTCCTTGACCTTTTTGCTGTATTTGACACCATGGACTCTTCCAACCAACACCATTTACCACCCCTCATAAACACCCAGGAGTTGATCTCATTGACATTTTTGTCTTCTTGGATCACCCTGCCACCAACCTTGTCTACCTCACGTCACCTCCTGCCTGGATTGTCACACAGGCAGGCTTCCCTCTGGTCCTCCAGGTCCTGATCTCTCACTCCTCGAATCCACAATGCCAGAGTGACTAATCTTCCAAATATCTATACTTTAATCTGACCTTAAAATCTCTTCTTACCTACAGGGCCTTACTTTTCTCTCCTTTTTCATCTCCTTTACTTTCTTCTTGGCTTTTCACATTCCAGAAACATTTGCCTTTTTTAGTCTCAAAGACACGATGCTTGACCCCTCCTTAGGGCTTGGCGCTAGTTTACTCTCTGCCTGAACTTCTACAGAGCATCCCATGACTAGTTGTTTCTTTTATTCCAGTTGTTTAAATTTTCCTCAGAAAGGTCTAACCTACTCTCCTACTCATTTTTTACAAAGATTTATTTAGGTATTTGAGAGGGAGAGAGAGACAGTGAGGGAGTGAGAGCGAATTTATGAGGAGTGAGGGGAGGGGCAGAAGGCAAGGGAGAGAGAAAAATCTCAAGCAGACACCCTGCTGAGTGAGGAGCCTGAGGTCGGGCTTGACCTCATGACCTTGAGATCACAACCCGAGCCAAAATCTAGAGTTGAGACGCTCAGCTCAACCGACTGAGGCACCCCGTTGCCCCATGTTCTCCTACTCATTTTGGTTCCTTTGCATTTCATTTTCTTCAGAACATTTATTTATTCCTCTCTGTCTCTCCCAAATAGAATGTATATACTACATGAGAGCAGGAACTTTTTATTTTACGGCTTTACTTCCAGAACCTAGAACTTAAAGATTAATGAAAATTTGTTGAATGATGATGAACACTGTGGATTATATCATTTCTAATCTGTCCAACCCTCTTCCCTACTATTTCTATATAAGCACACTGTACAATCCTCGCAGGTTGTTCTCACTATCCATGGAATTTATTTTCTGTTGGGTCAGGTGTGTTGACTTTTCTTCTCCAACCAGATTATGAGCTTCTGAAAGGGAGAGGCTTTTTTTTTTTTTTTTTTAATACTTTTCCAGTCCTCCAGACCTAACAGATTGCTGAACTGCATTTGGTATGTATTTAGCAAACACTTATTGATTTATTTCTGACTGTTACATTATATACTGCACCACTGAGCACTTTTACATCAGTAGGGCTGAAACGGAAATAAAAATAGGTCGACCATAAAACACCAGCATAAGGCCCATGACAGGGTGAGAGCTTTCTTTCTTACCTTCTAATTCAATTTGAGTGGCAAACCAAAGTTTTCTAGAATGAGGATGTGATGAATAGGAAAGCATACCTTTGGAATATTTCTTACTTCCTTCTCTAGCAAATGAAGAGGCTGATCACCCTTTGAGCACCCTTTGGGTTCTGATCATCTTCCAACTCCAACGTGCTCAGGTCTACGTATACCATTATTGACTCTTGCCATAATTCTAAAGTCATCTTGGACTTCTTACTCTTCTTTAATCCCTGTATATACTCATTCAACTCAAGTCTTTTCCTTAAACATATTTATGACTAACATTTCTTTTAAAAATCCCACTTGCTAGAAATCTTCCCTTAATTTACATCGATAATTTTCAGTTTAAGATTTGGACTTTATGATTGAATCCTTGGTTATTTTCCTTGGTTATTAATGGTGAATTGTTTATCTCTTTGTTTTATATTTTACCTCCCCAGTAATACTGTAATTTTCTTGACAATGGGGACTTCATAATATTTATACTCCTGCACAGCTCTTGGCACCTCCTAGGATGAATGTGTTTGGTTGGGACATGGCTCCAGAGCCCTGGCCAGAATTGCCTGGATTAGAAAGATGAACCCTGACCAGGTGAGATGGAGCTTGTGAAATAGGAATTCCTTTGAAACCGGTGACACAAAAATGGCCTCTGAGAGCAATACCTTCCTAGTTAATACCAAGTTCAATTTCACGCATCACTCAGACCATGCAGGCAAAACTGCAAAGACTTCTGATGTTGAATAGCTTTATGTAACTGGTAAGTATAAGCCAATGCTGGCAGGTCTGTGAGGCAGGAGATCTGAGCCTGAATACTGGCTTTATTTCCAATTAATCTGGGTAATATTGAGCAAACAATTTACCCTCTTTGGGCTTCAGTTCTTCATCTGTAAAATGAAAAGATTAGACTCCAGATGATATGAAGGACTAGATAATTCAATTATAAAATTACACGATTCTATTTCTAAACAACGAAATGGAGGCCACAGTCTTTAGAGTTTTTCATGTGTGATAGGATTTATTAGTTTCTGTGTAGTTAGCAACGCTGCTTTCAGCTTTTGGCATTTATACTTTTCTTTTTCCCAATTTGTGTTAAAGTAGACCGACAGATGGTTTATTAGGCTTTCAAATGCTTGTAATGCTGTTGTTCAATTCAACAATGGTTTTAAACTTTGAAGGTCCACGTAGAGCCTGGATTTTGTTTAGAATGGAAGATAGTTTTAACTCTTCAATTTAAGGATAATAATGCTTACTCACATAATTTAAAACACTTGTGGATTTAACTCCAAAGACCTAATCAGTTTCCTTCATTTCTTAACTCATTTCCACATCACACCCTAATTCTTCCAAATTGCAGTCTTAAAAATGAAGTTACCAGGCTTCCAGTTACATGTGCGTTATTTGCCTTCGCCTGACTCATTTAATCCACAAGCTCCTTCCAAATACAAAACCTTTTAATTCAGAATCACAGAAATTTAAATGCGGAAGGAACAAATTCCTCATTTTACAGGTAAGAAAACAAGAGACCTAAAAGGTCCTGGTGCTCTTTCTACTATGTATTTTATCAATATCTACTATGTATTTTATCAAAAAAGTGCAGGTTGCAGGAAAAAAAAAAACATCCAAAATTTGTGAATTGTAAGTCCCAATAGAAAATTCCATTCCTTTAAATTTAAGTGTCAGTACAGTATCACAAAGAGAACGTAGAGACAACTACGCAACTGAAAGATGGTCACCACTGCTATCGCTTTGCTTTGTGCTTTTTAATTCCTCAATGTGACTCTCTTCATTTAAATGTGGACAAGCAATTGAATACCCAAAATGCATCTTAAGTGTGTGGAGGAGTCAGAACCAAAAGGACAGACAAAATGTAGGTAAAGGAAAGCGTGAGCCTGCCCAGAGGGAAATTAGGACGCGTAGGCGAGGCAGATGTAGCCGAAAGAGGTGCGAGCTGCAGAGCAGGTACAGGTGGCAGGGAAGGGGCCAGGAACCCGCGGGGTCCCGGAGGCTCCAGCAGGGCAGGGAGAGGAACGGAGACAGGGAGGAGGAACCGGCAGGAAAACTGCAGGAGGAAGCCGAGGCCCATCTAGTGAGCAGCGAAGACCTTTCAAAAGAAAAAAGAAGGCGCCAATGCGAGCTTAGAACAAGACTAGAGGGTTAGAGAGAGTACAAAAAAGCTGGAGAGGCAGAGAGCGGTGCTCATGAGAGATGGAAAAGGCGCGCAGGTAGGTGAGAAGTGAAGCGAAGGCCTCTGGCAGTGGGCAGGTGAGAAGGGGAGCGGGGGCCGTGAACTGAGGAGGCCCGGTGCGGACGGGCGGGATCCGCCGCTGAGTCAGGGACCCCGCGCCCTCGCCGTCCAGACCGCGTAGGGGGCGGAGTCTTAGGCGCGTGGGCGGGCTAAAGGGCGGGGCCTGCGCCTGACGCGCCTGAAGGCCGCAGCGGCCGCAGGCCGGGAGGGGCGGCGGCGGTGGCGGCGGCGGCGGCGGCGGCGGGGGAGGGGCACGGCGTCAGCGCGTCGCCGGCTGGGCCGCGCCGGTGGCCAGGAGGGAGAGACAAGGAGGAGGAGGAGGAGGTGAGTAGGCTCCGGGCTGGGGAGCCGCGCGGGCCGGCGGGGAGGCGGGGAGCGCGGCCCCTCCCCTTCCCTCCCCGACGCCCGCCTCGCGGGGCCGCGCGGCGCGGAGTTCCCAGAGGGGCAGCGGCGGCGGCAGCGGCGGCAGCGGCGGCGGCGGCGGCGGCGGCGGCGGCGACGGCGGCGGCGCGGGGAGCTGGGGGGGGGGGGGGGCGGAGCCGAGTGCCGCGCGGGTGGCGCGCTTCCCGAGCGCAGGCGCTGCTTTCCTAACGCGCCGGCCGCCTCCCGCGCGGAGCCGGGCACACCGGCTGCTGCGTTTCAGTCCTGCAGGCTGGCCATTTTCTGATTTAATTTTTTTGACTTCTGCGCTTCGTGCGTGGCAGCTTCTAGAGGTCCGGCGCGCCGCCGCCTCTTCGTGCGGCAGGCGAGGGCGTGTGGGGGCTCGTTACTCTCGCGCGGGGAGAAGGGAGGCCGGCTTCCCGGGGTTGGCCAGAGTAGGCGGAGGTACCTCCCTGCAGACCATGGGACTGCCAGGCCGGGTCCCTTGCGACACGCGCCTCCACGCTTTCCTGAGGGAAACCTTTGCGTCTGTCCCCGTTATCGCTCTCGCTTTCCTGCCCTTTCCAGCCCCTCTACCTCTCGGTCAGCTGAACGAAAGACCTCACTCGCCCCTTACCCCATCCCTCCTGGGAGGATCGGGCATATACTTATTTTGATCGTGATCCGGTCTAACTGTTCCGGTGGAAAGGTTTTCTTAATTTAAGTCTTGTAAGTCCAGCCATGTACTCTGCCGCGAAGTTGCAGTACTCAACAATTTAACGTTCAGGCCCGAGGGAGTTGTTTTTTTTTTTTTTTCCCTCTCGCTCTCGCAAATACAACTTTTAGAGTCTTCTGAGAACTGTACTGCATTAGATTATCTTTGAGATAATTCTTAAGTTAGCGCCTTGAGGCAGCGTGATGGGAGGTTCAAAGAGAAGGCTTTACACTTTTTCCTCCACCTGTATCACCGTATGAAATGGAAAACGTTGAGTTGACGGTGATTTTCCACAAGAGGTGGGTTTCACAGTGCAGCCCCCGAGTGCTGTGGCTCACCTTGGTTGGTTGGTCTTACCCCTGAAGTTGATTTTAAAGCTCAGTGTAGTGGTCAGGTAAAGGAGCTGCTAAAAAGAAGTTCAGAATAATTCAGTAGAGCCATTTTATTGCATTCTGTTAACCTGTTTAACCTTAAGCTAAAGCATGGCAGGAGTTTCATGTAGAAACCCACATACCCACCAAGTGCTATATTGAATTTTAACTAGTGCATCCCAGGTCTGATAGGAGTAGATTCTCCTTAGCTCTCACTTTCTTACATATTTTCCTTAGGATCTGGTATTTAATGAAACAGTTTTAGTATTGAGAGTTGGAGGAGTACCTTTTGAGTCATGCAACTTTCTTTGACAAACTTGTAAACTGAATAGGTAAAATCTGAACCATGATACTGAGATAAAAATAGGAAACTGAATTTTTAGCATTATCAGTTTGAGAAGTTAAGATGGCTTCTTTACTCCTGTTTTGAAACCCTTTTGACATTTTAATATTACATACCACATAAGTACAGAAATTTCTTTTTGTAAGGGACTTTCACAGTTAAATCCAACTCCATTATTTTACAGGGAGAAATCAATCAAAGAAAGTTTCTTGAAGATATTTAACAGGAGTTGAATAGGACTAGTTGACTTAATTAACTGTACACTTAAGTATATAATTCATACCTCCCCAATGAATATTCTGTACCGAAATTTGTTATTTTTAAAAAAGCCTAGTAATTATTAAATTTTCTTTTTGCTTTTTCTTGTCTTGAGTATATGCCTTAGTTTGTGATTTGGACCCATTAGATACAAATGATACAAATTATTTATTAGGACATGTTACATTCTATCAGTTGAAAGCAGTACTTTACAGTTTGAAATTAGTAATTATTTTCACTTCAAGAATGTTCATATTCTTGATTCAGAGAGTCTGTTTCGATTCCAGGAGATTGGCATTTCATAAGTCTATATATTTAAGACTGTGGTGTATATAACCACGATATTAAGGTGGAAGAAAGGTGCTATACACATGTAGTAACTGAATTCCAGTATCCCCAGCCAGCATCACTTTTCTTAGTGGGCCTCAAATGCAGAAGTCCTGAAGTTCTTGCTGGGGTGGGATGAATTCTTTGCATCTTACACACCACAGTGTTTAGGCATTTAGTAAATACTTTTTGGCTTCTGTGCACTTTGCCTGGTGGGGGCTTCGTGAAAGACCATGGTTTTTTTTGTTTTTGTTTTTTTTAAAGACCCCGTCTTATTCTGTGTATGCCTAGTGTCAGTTCTGTCTGTGGCTGACCAGTGTCAAGCGTAGTGGATACTCTCTAAATGCTTGTGGTCATGTTGGGCTTAATCAAACTTAAGGTAGCTGAGTGGCTGGAAGTCATGAATCATGATTTTGTAAACTTGAAATAATTCATTTCTGTTTATGTGTTGAATCAGATACTCTATTAGGCCTAATTCCAATATCGAAAGAGGTAGCAGGTAACAAATGTTTTAGAAAAATTGGGGGAACAAACTTAACATTGAGAATTTTACTCTTTAACATATGTTACTCTCTGTGAAATTGGGAAAAGGACCGTTATTTAAATTTTTTGATAGAACGCCTCAGTAGAGCTAAAGTAATACGAATTTTCCAGTGAAATTTTCCACTAGAGCAAAGTTTGACCACCATCGAGTGACCCTCTAATTGTTACTGTAAGCCGCATTTTAAAGTTTTGGTTTCACTTTATAAGGACACATTTTTCAGCATATAGACCTTTGTAAGGGTCGTGACTTTTGGACACCAGACTACCTTGGCAAGCTCTCCTGAAATGATATTTTAAACAATTTTGGCTCTATTTGATAGGGCATTCTGGTGGTATGGTGAAACAAAACAAAACAACCCCAAAACCCACTGTATTTTCTTTTTCTCTTAGGCTTATCTCCTCTTTCTTTAATAGATCAGAATAGTGTGTTTTGTTTATTTAAAAAAAAATTAACTGAGGAAAATTTTCAAGCATTTCTTTTGGAAAGTACCACCCCTCCACCCTTTGAATAGCTTTGGAAAATAATGTTTGAACAAATGCAGGGCCAATTCCTTAGAGTGATTCCTATTTGAATATGTAGAGTTGTATAAATAATAGCCTCCACAGGGACAACATCTTTGGACTACATGCATTTTTTTCTACGACTCTATAGCTGAAAACAATTGTACAGTACAGTAGGGTGGTATTTATAGGAAGCAGATCATTTCACAAGTATCATTTCTGGCTCTTTTGCTAGTCCCAGTCTACGTGTCCTACCCACTACCAGTTCTATCCCTTTGACCCAGTTTTTGAATTGATTTTTAAGGCTGAAAACATTTTAAGACCTCCATCCCCTTCTGGAGGTGGGATCTGGAATTATTCTGGTGCCCTGAGCATTCATTGCTCACAGAAGTATGGTATCTCACCATACCATTGGCATGTATGCAGTTTGACTATGAGATTCTCATTTTTAAAGACAGTTTACTCATCAAGAGTTTTGAAATATATAGCATAAACATTTTAATGAGGGGTGTGTGTGAGGTATCTAGAATATTTCGATATAGGTTTAGATGGAATTAGGATATAAATTCATTAATCAGTAAGAATTAGAGTATCTGATCCTTTCCCCCCCACACTTTAAGGTCATACTTAAGTCATTTAAACAGATGACTGTTTTGTTTTTGAATATTTATTTATAAAAGTAACCAGAGAAGCAGTTCCACAGCCTTTCTTTAGTAAGTGTTAAATAGTCCATAGAGTTGATATGTTTTCCTGCGTTGTTTCTTTTTGTATTCCAGATCCCTTGTGGACCCGAAACCTTGTCTTAAGCCTGCTTATGAACTCCAACCACTTGGTCATCTGACTCTCTCTGCCGTCCCCTCTGCCTGTTAGGGAGTTGGGACCTGTTCTTGTCCACAGGTGGATGGTTGTGGCTCTGTTTCAACGGAGGCAGAACTTGCAGAGCCAAGATACTATTGATACTGCCTCCGGGACTTGCACTTACTGGATTAACCCTTTACATACTGAGGATAGGCTATCTGAGAGCTGGGCTCTTCCGCTGTTATGATTTGAGCCCATTTTGAGGCTCCACTTTTCATTTGCATCAGGCTCTAGAACATCCTAGACTTCATCCAGTCATTACCTAGATCCCTTTCCTGATGACTACGTAGCTGTTGGATTCTTTGCCTTCTTAGCTGAGTCATGTAATGGGTGATTTTTGTCCCCCATTTTCAGTGGTAGCTAATTATTTTCAAGTGTTTGATTTTCTACCCAGGTCTTCTCTCAGTTTTGAGCTTTCATTTGACCAAGTGGCTGTTGTACTTTCCCATAGCACACTTGTTCATTATTTGCCTTTCCTTCTAGACTATGTGTACCCCGAGTGTTGACACCGAATCTGTGCTGTTCTGGGTGGTGTCCTCGGCACTCAGTGCAGTGCCTGGCACATAACAGGTGGTAAATAAATATTAATTAATACAAAATTCATCCTAACAGTGAGTCTGTTATCAGTATGGGAAATCAGTGTTCATTTGGAAATTTAGATTTCATATAAGAAGTTTAGACATTTCATCACCATCATTAATACTACGGTCTGTGTACTGTAAGTTATAAGCAAGTCCATGTGAAAAATAGCTTCGTCAGTCATCTGGGAGGGCATTTATTTCAGAAGAAAAGGTATAATTTTCACCATGTATTTTTAGGTATTGCACATTTCAGTTTTTCTTGAGTTTGATTAACATGAATATAATAATATTTCTTACACATTGAAGTTTTATGGCACTATAAAGAAGTGAATTTAATTGCCCTCTTTTTGTTCATTAGTAATTATATACTAAAGAGTAAATTCTCATTAAAAGGCTTAAATGCCTGCTCATAAAAAAGAGAGACCTCTTTGATTTTGTTGTCCATACAATCCTAGTTATTGTTTTGAGGGAAGTCATCAAACTCTTTAGTAGTCTAAACCTTTAATTTGGTTTCAGAACAGTAGTCAGTCATGTATTGAATACCCAAATTACCATGTCTTTAACAAGTAATGCAAACACTCTGTATTAACAAGGTAATGACCATAACTTTTCTTGTAGAATTTCTTGTGCTAATTTTTTAAAGAGGACTTATTGAACTAAATTTCCTGTGAAGGCCAAAATCTTACACTTTTAATGATAGTGGAGTAGATGTGTCTGTGTAGAGAGGAGGGGATGGTATTTCTTGTAGTGGTATTTTTAAGTGGACAGTTTACTATTTATGTTGAGGTAACATTTTACAACTCTAAAAGGAAAACTTCAATTATCTGAATGAAATGAGGTACATGAAGTTAATTCAGATAAATGGGGGACTCCTTAGTGTAAATGATGCATGTCAAGAGACATGACCTCAATCTTGATTTTTTTTTTTTTTCTATATATCTGTCAGCTGCTTTTACATTACTAGATTGTGATTCTTTTTCTGTGATGGGAGGAAGTAAAATTTGCTCTGTAGTTTTTTTGTTTTTTTCCTTTGCCACAAAGGGAATCCAGAATGTGGTATTCTGTGACAAGTATTCTGTGCTCATCTCTCTCCTGTGCTGCCCTGCCCTTTTAGGTGGTATACCACAGCCTTCCATTTTGTCACCTTCTTGTCAAATGTCAGATGTGTGTGTGGATTCCTTGAGAATACAATTTGTTTGAAATTAAAGCCACACTCCTCTGTCCAATCACAAGATGTTTATACTTCCTAAAAGTTGAGTTACCTCAAGTTAAGATGAATTGACTTGGGTAAACCTTGATGCCTTCCCTGTCCCCTTAGGGTTTAGTATTAAGCAGTATCTTATGATGTAGGACCTTAAAATAGCAACAGGCACTGGGGCATAACCCCTGGCTTTTATGGATCCTTACTTGAAATGAAAATGTTGGTGATTGATTAGAGTTTAGGAAAGCTTTAGGAAACTGATTTCTTTTGTCACTTACTACGTTTTCAGCATTCCTGGGCTCCTGGTATGTGAAAGCTGTTGTGTAAAGAGTGGTCTGTGTAGCTGTGAGGACATTTTCTTCTGGGCATTGTTTTGTTTTTAAACAGTGGTAGGGTTGGGCGCCTGGGTGGCTCAGTTGGTTAAGCAACCGCCTTCAGCTCAGGTCATGATCCCGGGGTCCTGGGAACGAGTTCCACATCGGGCTCCCGCTGCTCTGCGGGGAGCCTGCTTCTCCCTCTGCCTGCCACTCCCTGTGCTTGTGTGTGCGCTCGCTCTCTCTCTGTCAAATAAATAAATAAAATCTTTAAAAAAAATAAACAGAGGTAGGGTAATCTCAGCTATAGAGATGTGTGCTGACACTTACGTAAAGTGAATTTTTCTTCTTTTTTTCCCCACGTTACCTGTTGATGTTTTACCTAAAGCACCTGAGAATGTGTCTCTTCATTTTCAGCATGTATCATCTTCCTTTTTGTCTCGTGGTCTTTGAGATACAAGATGATTCATATCTTGATTGCCTTGGGTAAAGTGGATATGATATGATCTCAGCAAGCTTTGTATCCAGGCCTTGTGAGCAATTCCTAGGTCATTGCCTGAGACCTTCTTAAATACATACAGGCAGTGTGATTGAAGAGTTTAGGCTTCAGGGTCAGTCCAAACTGATTTGGACCCTGTCCCATTTATGAACAGCATGCCTTTGGGGGGAAGTTAGTTACTGTTCTGGGTTTCAGTTTCCTTAGGATAATCTTAGCTGGATTGATTTGTTGTCCTATGCAGGTAAGTGTTTAGTAAGTTAGTGAACTATCTACCTAGATCATGGGCTATTTTAAAAGAAAGTAGGTTTGGGGGCGCTTGGGTGGCTCAGTTGGTTAAGCGACTGCCTTCGGCTCAGGTCATGATCCTGGAGTCCCAGAATCGAGTCCCGCATCAGGCTCCCTGCTCAGCAGGGAGTGTGCTTCTCCCTCTGACCCTCCCCCCTCTCATGTGCTCGCTCGCTCTCTCATTCTCTCAAATAAATAAATAAAATCTTAAAAAAAAGTAGGTTTTGTTCTATTTGAAGACAGAGATAATCAAATTAGTAAAAAATTTTACAAATAGAGGTCTTGCTCATTTGAGTTTAAAACTATGTAAGACTTGGAACCATTGAATTTTTTATATACACAGGGTATACTCATATGTGACAGAGGCAAAATATGTAGCATACTTGTTGGATTAAGACACTTGGATGATCAAGCACTTGGATAACCTTGGGCAGGGAGCTTGCCCTTAGTGACTCAGTTTTCTTCTGTAAAATAGGTAATAAAAGTGTCAAGAATAATAAAGGGTGAAAAAGGATAGTAGGTTGTTGTAAAGACTTAAGAGATGAAGTGTACAAAATACTTAGTAATGCCTGAATCGATAAATACTGATAGTTGTTACTGTGACCTCAGACAAATGACTTCCCCTCTCTCTACCTCAGGTGTCCTCCTTGGTAGCATGAATATTATCAGAGAACTAATAGAGTTGTTATGAGGATTTAATGAGATAATACATGTAAGTGCTCATTATGTGTTAATTGGTATTGTTACATTATTAATGCAGTTTCAGAATGAATTGGACCAATTTTGAGTTAAAATGAAAGAATTTGTACAGATATTTAATATAATTCTTTTTTTTAAAGAATATAATTCTTAATGTTGGGGGATATTTATTAAGGATTTGGAGATGGCAACTTATCATTTATAGCTTTCAGTGTTTCCTTAAGACAGCAGTTCTCAAATTATGATGTGCAGACCCATGGGGTAACAAGAGCCTTTAAGGGAATCCATGAGGTTAAAACTATTTTCATAGTAATACTTTTTGCTGTTTCCACTGCTTTGATGTTTGCCTTGCTGATACTAAAGCAATGGTGGGTAAAACTGTGGACATCTTAGTACGTATTAAATGGCAAGGGCATCAAACTTTATTAGTAATCATTGTATTCTTTACTACCTTTCTTTTCCAGTAAAAAAACAAAAGAGGGGCGCCTGGGTGGCTCAATCTTTAAGCGCCTGCCTTTGGTTCAGGTCATGATCCCAGGGTCCTGGGATCAAGCCCCACATCGGACTCCCTGCTCCGCGGGAAGCCTCCTTCTCCCTCTCCCACTCCCCCTGCTTGTGTTCCCTCTCTTGCTGTGTCAATCTCTGTCAAATAAATAAATCTTTAAAAACAAACAAAGCAGGAAAGCCAGTTTCACTGAAGAATGTCATTGATGAAGCAGTAAAAATAATTTTACTAAATCTTGATCCTTGAATACACTTTAATATTCTTTGTGATGAGGTAGGAAGTATGCAAAAAACATTTCTGCTGTATATCCAGAGTACATTGGTTGACTCAAGGAAAACCCTTCTGTGATTTTTTGAGTTGCAAGCTGAATTAGTCATATTTTGCATGAAACATCATTTTTACTTACAGTAATGACTACCAAACTATGATCGTTTAGACCTAGATATTTGGCAGTAGTTTTCTTGAAAATGAACAAAGTGAGCCTGTCACTTCGGGGAAAACAACTGATAATATTTGTTGCCAATGATAAAATTTGAGCTTTCAAGTGAAAATTAAAATTTTGGAAAACTTGTGTCACCTGCTGTGCCCTTGACAGCTTCCCAATACTTAAAAGATTTTTCTTTTGAGGTGGGTGGTGATATTAATGAATGTGAGTTTTTGCTATGGTATTAATTAATTATGTCAAAATTTGGAATATAAACGTAATGCAAGAAACCGATATTTTCAAAGTGATCAATGTTACAAAATTATGGATAAAAGGCCTTTATAAAAAAAGCAAGTAACATAATACAAAGAGTTCATGTGATAATAGGTTCCATATAATAGATAACCATTAAACTCCTACTTGTCAAGTTTTAGTGTAGTATCAAAGAAGAATGTTCACAATTATCTGAAAAGGCAATTAATATTAAGATATGATTCCTTTTTTCTATTACAGTCAAAATAACATACCACAACAGATTGAATAAAGAAGCCGATACAAGAATTCATCTATTATTAAATTAGACATGCAAGAAATTTTTTTTTAGGAAAGTACTTTTTCATAAAACGTTATTTATCATATTAAACATGTCATAAAATTTTAAAATGAATTAACGTTTACACTTTCTCATTTAATTTCTAATACGGTAAATATTGATAATTATAACTCACATTAACAAAAACCCTCGAGAGTTCTCAATATTCGAGGACACAAAGGAGTCCTGATACTAAAAAGTGTGAACTCTCCCCTTAAGGGAAGGAGACTAGATTCGTCAAATGAGCAACGTTCTAAAGTTTTTAGTCTTTTGAGTATTCCTTTGGAATATGGACTACATACCTCTACTTTTTTTTTCCTGGTAGTTAAGTGTATGTTACTGGACTCTGTGTCATTCCCCAAGTAGGAACAGGGTTCCTGTATGTATTGTTGAAGAAGATTTTCATTTTTATTTAAGATTGATACTACATATATGGTTGCTACTCAGAATTGAGATTTGGCTAATGGTCATTTCAGTCAGTCTCTTCATTTTTGATACTACTCATTTGTTTGTGTTAGAGCTATTCACGCAGTTTTCAGAGTTGTTCATCATTGCATTCTATTTCAGGGTTGTAGTGAAAATCACTTTGCTGAAAATAAATTGCCATTTTCTCTGAAGTCTTTAGGTAAGGCTAATCTGTTCTACTATAAAGTCTTCCTGACATTTTGTAGCTATTTTTTAGTACAGTCAGTCTACAATTTATGAATGTGTGAGTTGTTTGCAACAATACAATATGAATTACAGATGAGTTCTGTAGTGCCATTAATAGTATGGGCATAGCCTCATTGTGGACTATTGACATGTTTCTTTGGGGAATTATGTTCTCAGTGCTGGAAATCTAGCCGAATACATTTCTCCATTGTAGTCAGACAGTGGCAAGAAACCCTCCTTTTCCCCTTACAATAGACCTGGGGTTGTTAAAGCTTTGATAGAAGCAAGACAGACATTCTGAGGCACTGCTCAAGAAACACAGGTATTTTGAGCACTCCAAGTGGGTAAAGGGTGATGGATAGTACTCTCAGATGAAGCAGGTATAGAAACTTTGGGCCAACTAGGCAATGATGAAGGGAAAAAGGGGAAGGGATCTTGTGAATGCTGCTTGGGGTGGATATAGTCCCTTTTGGGGCGGTTGCTAACAAATAAGAGATGCCTTAACATGGGTATTTCTAGGATGGGAAATCCATCTATGTAGAGGTTTGTCTTGTGCTCTTATGTTTGGTTATTTTATGAACTGAGCTCAAGAAACAGAATGATGGGCTAGTTGGGAAGGTTAAACTCATGGGTTTGTAGGCCAGAGGTTTGAATGTAAAAGGAAATCAGTGAACCCCAGGAGGAGTTCATGATCAGGAGGAGTAGTGGAGGTCGAGAGAATGTTGGAATATGCAGACTGTCCACAGGGCCCGAACAAATTCACGTTACAGTGTGCTTGTTAGAGCAGGGGTAGAACTAGCTATCAGCCAGCACAGATCAGTCAATGACTGCTGTGACTCAGTCTATTTCCCTAGGATCTCTAGTGGGAAATAAAGAATTTTAAGACTGGTATTAGTACAGGAAGCCTGTTATGGAGAATGGTTAACATAAAGCAGAAATCCAGAACCAGGAGAACTTAGGGATACAGAAGAGGCTGCCATTGGAGAGGTATTTGATTTGAAACTGAGCTTCTTGTCTTCTTCTGCCCAAGGGCAACATTGACTCCTTGGATTGAGGCAAGGCTGAGCCAAAGTGGAAAGCAAAGTAACTATAGCTGTCTACACTGAAATGACAGGCCTACCCAGAAATATTTGTTAAACAAATGTATGAAAGTAAGGCAAGGGAACAACTGGGTCATTGCACCTCAGGTTCTTAATGCAACAGACACTAGGTGTCCTGTTAACCTACCTACTTGATATCCTCTAGGTCAGGGGTTGGCAAACTTTTTTTTTTTTTTTTTTTTTTAAAGCACCAGAGAGTAAAGATATTCTTTTTTATGGGTCATATAGTTAATGTTGCACCTACTTAAGTCTGCCATTATAGCATGAAAGCAGACATAGAGAAATCCATAAATGAGTGAGTAGCTATGGTTCCAGTAAAATTTATGGAGACTGAAATTTGAATTTCATATAATTTCACATGTCACAAAGTATTAATCTTTTTTAAAAAAACTTTTTTCAACCATTTAAAAATATAAAATCTGTTCTTAGATCATGGCTGTACAAGAATAGGCAGTGGGCTGAATTTTGGCTCATGGACTCTAGTTTGCTGACCCCGGTTTTAGTCAAATAAATCACTGTCAGTCATAATGCTGAAAGCTTAGCATTACTGAAATAGATATTCTCTAGGACAATGCTGTTGGTGACACTGTCTTGTTTTATAGGTGACACTGATGATAAAAATCCGTTCAAGAATTTAGATGTGACATCTGCATCAGGTTCAAATCTCTCAGCTATAAGACAAACTGGATACTTCGTAAAGATTTTCATCTGTTATGCACAGAGCCAAAATCCGTTACTGAAATTGTCTGGGTGAGCTGCCTGCTGGGTCCAGTGATGCACTAGTAGACAAAGAAGTTGAAAGAGAAGGATGGCATATTCTTTGGATGGCTGGCAGATTGTGACACCAAAATGGCATCAAGCCCTACTATGATTCCAAGGACTTCATGATTAAATAAAAATTGATTTTTTTTTCTTTCTGGGAGGGGGTAGTTGAAGTAAATTTGATCTTTACTTGGGGAATGTGTAATGTATTATCATTTCATAATGATACATGGTAATTGCTTTGGTAATCAAACTTTATAAAGGTTTTGTCTGCTTATGAAACTTACGTAGTTACCACCTTTTAGTATTGGATTCTCTTACTTTAAGGGAACTACAGTAAAGAAAAACATGTTTAAACTAAAAAAATTAACCTAAAAAGGTTAATTTAAAGACTTACCATTTTTACGAGAAAGTTTTTACTTTGGGGGATTTTTGAAATTTTGCTCCCCTGCAGCATATATAAAATATGTTTCTGGGGCGCCTGGGTGGCTCAATTGGTTAAGCGTCTGACTCTTGATTTCAGCTCAGGGCATGATCTCAAGGTTAGGAGATTGAGCCCTGTGTCGGGCTCACATTATGCTTGAAGCCTGCTTAAGATTCTCTCCTACTCACTCTCTTCCTCTCAAAAAAAAAAAAAAAGTTTCTATTTGCAAAAAGGAACTGTACACAGAATTTTCTAAAATAACATCCTTTTGAGTAGGCTCTTGAACTCAACAGTAGAAAATCACACTATACAACTAGGTACATAGAACAGTTGAATTAAAAAATTAGTATCTTTAGACCTGTTAACTAAATTCACTTAAAATGATTTAGTGAACAGGTGTGAATTGAAAATAAACCTGTATTTTCTAGCAACATTGAATCACAAGAAAACTGGAACATTGAAGTATTCTCTGGACCAAATCAATATTTTATTTGGTTAGAGCCCCTGCTTTTGGTATATATCATTTATTCCAGTTGTGGAGGATTTGAAAGCAGTTCTGGGAAATGAAGTGGGTGGATTCTCAATGTTGAATCCCATTTTTTTTTTTTTTCAGTGAATCTTCAACATTTTTTAATCTTAGCTTTCAACAAAAACTCTGGCATCCCAGGATATAAAACATAGATTACATTTTATGTAGTTCATGCAGCTCATCTACAGACAGAAAAAGATTCCCTCATGATTTACCTTGAAAGCTGTTCAGGGCATATACTATTCAGGGCATATACTCTTTTATTCAAGGCATATACTATTCAATTTGTCAGTGTTCCTCTGCCATTGCTGTCAGGGTGCAATGCAACTAACCTAGCCATCCTGCTAGGAAAAAGATCTGTGGGTTGCTGCATAGTGGAAGTTACACACATCTAATTTACAAGTCAGATTAGAGATCAGAATCATACGATAGCTTTATGTGGAATTGATTTCATTTCATGGTTTTTAAGCTATGTTTTTCATTGAAAGCAGTGTCTGTAACTGAAAGGTGTGGTGTAGCATTTGAATGCCTTAAACTCTTGAATCTGGAATGAAAGGAATATTCTTATAGATGTTCAGATCCTAGAACTCAGGGATTTTGAAATAAAATGTTCTTGTCATTCATTTATTGTGCCATAATTAAACTGCCCTGTGGATTTTATTTGGGTTAATATGATTAATATTTGGAAAACTTTGCCATTTTCAAATGTGAGGCACTTTAGGAAAGACAGGTGTGTATGTGTGTGTTTGTGTTTAAATAAATCAGCAAACAGCTTTTTACCTTATAAGTAAGATTATATTTAACCCACAAAAATTATGTGGGTTTAACATTGATAACCTATTCCTGTTAGGAGTTCCACTGTGGTCTTCTGGAAACCTATCGGGGGAGGGAAAAATAAAAGAACACTTTATAAATAGCAATTTTGTTTTCCTGAATCAAACTTTTTTCAAAATATATGGAAGAATGCCTAACTATAGCTTGATAGGTTGCTGTTAACTCTTTCATTCACCTGTTCTTACTGAAATTGAGAAGACATGTCATAAAAGTATAAAAAAAAATAGTTCATTGCAGAAAGGGTAGTGCTATTGGAATTTGAGAATATAGGGGCAAAAAAAAATCTGTGTTTATCTTTTAGATTGAGTCAGTAATTCATTTGAGTGTAATCAGGAGAAGAAAATCCAGGTGTTTAAAACTAGCTTTGTATCAGTGGTTAAAAGGATGTTTAGTTTTATTCTCCCCCAATACCCATGTGATAAGTTCTCATGAATTGATTTCTGAGGTAACAAACCATTGGGATTTAGAGGGTTTTGAGAATTCATCAATTACATTATTTTGTCTACTGGTTGTTTTCCATAGGACCTGTTTGTTTATGATATTTACAGGACATGAGGAAGACTGTGATTCTGGCTTTCGTGGACTTCAAAAAAGGCTTTGAAGAAAGATTAATGCCAAGTTAGGATGTAGTAGACATACATTACTATATTAATTTCAGTAGAGCAGTGACTGTTTAGGTGGATCCTTCCCCTGTTGCCTTGGACCCTAACTTCATAATCCACTGGCTAAAGCTGCTTTTCATTAAGGCAAGTCTCCATTTTATGAATGGAGAAAGGCTATTCTAGACATTGGGAAACTAGTGGAATGTAAAGGGAGAATGAGATCGTAAATATGATTGTGACAAGATCATAGATGAGCACTCTGTTTTTGGATTGACAAGGGTACTAGAGGAAGGGTATCAGTAGAATAGAGTGGTTTATTATGTGCTATTTATTGAAAGCCTCCCATTTAGTAGGTCTTGACTAAGATACTTTGCATCAGTTTTAATTCTTTCCACGACCTTTGGAAGCAAGTGCAATTATCCCAGTTTCCTGATGAGGAAAGGTACTAAGGGGTATACCCAAGGTCTTAGAAATAAAGGTAGAGTCCCACATTATGTCTCATATTGTATAGAGGCCTTTTCTCTCTAGTCATTGTCTGATAAATAAGTATTCAAAAAAAAAATTGAAAAAAAAAGTAATCTGAAAGGCCAGCATATAGTATGGGAAGATTTTAGGATTAATGGCTTTTAACATAAGGTGTTGTAGACAGGTGTTGGAGCCTCCTTGGAAAGCAGTGAGACAGTACATTTGCAAATACTGTATCTGGACTCTAGAACTCCTTCAACTAATGGGTTACCTTTGATACTAGTTAATAGAGTATTGTATAGCTGTGTTTTCAAGTGTAAGTGATACCATGATACAAAATCTATATATGAAAGGCCGGTGATAATAAGTTGCCACAGTAACTTACATATATTATAAGCTAGATTGGATTAACTTCATATAGAATGTGTACAAAAGTGCTTGAAAGAGGGTTGATTTAAGCAGTCTGATACAGTTTAGGGTGACTACCAAACAATTTGGGGTGTGGGGAAAAACAGTAGAAAAGAGTCATGAAGCCCATTAAAATGAGCACCATAGGTGTTTATAGGCTTTACAAGTAGACCTAGACAGCCCATAACCAAACATGATTTCCTTGGAAAGGACACATTCAATCACTTGGTTAGGAACAGTGCCTTAGCAGCAGTATTTTTAAATGTAAAAGACAAACAACTGTGGTAGGGTGTTGGAGTCAAATGATCCAACTGTTTTTTCAGGTATAGGGTGAAATGATAAGGAATCTTTGCCTTTGTCATTCATTGGTAATTTAGGAGGAGTGAAGTTAAAAAAAAAAAAACAAAAAAACACAGCCAAGGTGGCAGCATGGTCAGATAGCTTAAATATGAGTACTTTTAGCATCTTCATGAAGAATGTGGTATTGAAGACAGGAAAAAATGGTTGAAATTATTGAACTCTCAAAATGTTAGAATGCAAAATAATTATTTTAATTGCTTGAAAATACAGGGGAAAAAGTAAGAAACAAATCCCACAAAGGGTAAGAATTAAGGAGGGCTATTCAAGAGTGAAGTGGTTGTATGATATTCCTAGATAGAGTTTTTACTTTAAAAAAGGAGAAAAATTGGCGCGAGAGATCAGGAAAAGTGATTTAGAAATAGGTGTTACTGAATTAAGGAAGTAAGCTCCTCAAAGATTCTTAGTAGGCAGAGAAAATATTGGATAAGTGGGGAAAGTGATCTTTAACATGAAGTTGCATTCATATTTTATAGTAGTCAAAGTGATCATCTGTTTTAGGTTATGACCTCCCAAGAAAAGACATGCTGATTACTCTCATTCTCTGAAAGCTTATGGATGTTTCTATAGGCTAAAATTAGATATACCTTGTGACAGTGGGTAAACACTTTGGACTTGGACTTCGGTTTTAGAATCTGATTTAGGCTGTAAGTTTGTTATGTTTAATACCAATACATTTTCAACATTCACTAAGAGATTATATTTTACATTAGCTGGCTATCCTTGGCATTGTCCAGAAGTAAGATATCAGATGTGATTTAAATCAACTTTATTGGGTATAATTTGTATACAAAAATATACTCATTTTTAAGTGTATAGTTAATGAATTTTGACATGTGTATCTGCTCATATAACTACCCCCTGATTCAAGATATAGAACATTTTAAATCCCCCAAAACTGCCCTTATGCTTCTTTCAGTCAGTCCTTCCCTCTCCTCCCTGAAGAACTAGTGTTCTAATTTCTATTTTCCTTAGATTAGGTTACTTGTTCTTGAAATTTACATGGAATCATAGAGTATATACTGTTTTGTGTCTGGCTTCTTTTCTTCAACATAGTAGTTTGGAGATTTATCCGTATGTTATGTGTATTAGTGGTTCATTCTGTTTTGCTGCTGAATAATGTTCTGTTTTACCACAGTTTGTTTATCCATTGTTTTGTTAATAGACATTTGATTTTTTTTTTCTTGTTTTTGGCTATTGTGAGTAAAGCTGCTATAAACAGGATTCTTCTATGAGTCTTTTGGTGGACAATGTGTTTTAATTTCTTTTGGTTAAATACCTAAGAGTGGAATTGTGTCATAGGACTGGTTTATGTTTTAACTTTAGAAGTATATATATAATTTTATATGTGTAACTTTTCTAAACTCAGACCATTCTCAGCATGCATTTTTAGTTCATATCTGTAAATCTCTATACTTTGTATTAGTTATGGATACTGGTTTGTACTAAATGGTTTCTGTAACCAGAGAGCTTTTGGGAGTACTCTTCATGTAATAATTGAAATCTAGTAAATAGTTTTATGATATATTTATTTTTTTAAAAAACCATAAGTTATAGTGCATCATAAGTTATAGTGTATCTATCATTGCCTTAAATATGTAATTATCAACTTGGTTTGTTGTGCAGAATTTTAAATTTTCATTTCTTTTGTAGGTAGCAATATGTTTGAATTTTAAAGTTTGCATTCTCCATTTTATGTAGTGGCTCTTTGTTAAATATATATATATATAATTAAATGAGATGTTCAACATACAAATAATATACAAATCTACTGAGGTAAAATTTGTATGACCAAATGAGGAATCTCTTTCTTTCCTTTTTCTTGATATATTTTGTCAAATAGCACCCTCCTCCTTTTTTGGTAAATCCTTGTTTCACATTGGTTGCTTAAAATGAAGGGTTTCTTGTATTAGGTAAGCGGTAACTGTAATGTAGGGGAATTGCACCTTGGATAATAGGATGATGACCAGGACTTGTTTGTTTCAGGATTTTAGCTCAAGCTCCAAAGCTGAAAATAAAGGTTAACAACTATCCTTGCCTTCTAAGGAGGGATGTGGGACTTAGGAAAAAAGAATAGAAGTGCAGCATCCACTTACCATATATAACAGAAATTAGAAAAGAGGGGAGTATTAAAGTGTCATTCAGATGAAGGATTGTTAATGTATTGGAGTTAGTTCTGTGACCTTTCCCTATTTTTCCCTAAAAGGACCTTTTGTTCCCAGCCCAGAATTTGAGTGTGTCTGCCAGAAGTGTAGATTGGTATTTAACATCTTGTCTGGATGTTTAATGAGCTACAGAATCTTCGGTCTTTTACTGCAGTGGCATCTTCCAGAGAGTTATTGGGAGAGCATGACATATGTCTTCTAGAGTTTGGGGCATTCCTGAATATAGTCTTGTTTCTGGAGGGGAGGAGGATGACTGGAGCCAGTGAGATGGCATGTTGAGTGAGAGGGTAGTAATGCAAAGAGCTGACATTTGTCTATCTGGTATGGTAAGAAAGCAGGAGGATTTTTTTTTTTTTTTTTTTTTTTTTTTTGGACCAAGTGCACACCCTGGGATGTAACCAGGTTAGAGTTATCTTGGTGGTTCCTAGCAGGGACTGTGGGTAGGATAGTAAAAAGTCAGCCTTAGAATGCACCCCGCACCAAGATGCTATGCAGGGTGGAGGGGCCAGCCTCCTATGCTTGCTGTAACTTATAGCTTAAATGCTGCTGTGAAGACCTGAAATGTACTGTTTAAACGGGGTGCTTTTGGGAAAGAGAGAAGGTATTACCAATAATTACGCAAGGATTACAGATCATCCTGCTTCATGGCCATCCAGTAAACCCCCATGGATGTAGGCACACAGGGCATTTGTCCCCTTCTGCCTTTCCTAGAAAGTTGAGGGAGGAAGTGGAGAAAATTGAAAGAGCCAGGAAAAATATTGAAAAAAAAAATGGATTGTGTTCTTTCTCTTGGCTGGCCTGGGGTTGGGGTGGGGTTGCATGGGTACTCTTTGATTAAGATACGAAATTGAAGATTTAAATTGGACTACATTATATGTTGCAGTACTAGAAAGTGATTGAGAAGCAGTAGGATTTATCTGCGACATTATGGAGAGATGGGGAGGTGAGATCTGGAAGAGTATGTTTAAAGTGATGAAAGGAAATTAAAGCATATATCCCATTAAGTTCTATATATTTGATCCTTTTCTTAGTTTAATAGTTAATAAGCTAAACAAACCTTCAGTGAGTACCTACAATATGATATGTTAGGTATTTCGTTAAGGATTTTAGGGAAGGCAAAGATGGCTAAGAATTTTTGCCCTGAGGGATCTTCTGCTTTAATGTATAGAGCTAAGTAATCCATGGTGGAATCACTAGGTGCTCTAGACGTGTAAGTGGCAACGTTCTGGGAACGTGGAAAGAACTGAATACTGCTCCGGTTCAGGGCAGGCTTTGTGGTCCGGGCTGAATTTGGCCTCGGACTTGAAGGAAGAGAAGGGGATCAGCTGGGAAGAAAGGCATTCTAGCATGAGGTAATAATCAAGGCATGGAATTGGAAATGAACAGACACCTAGAAAGAAAGAATGCTCATTCCACACTGAAAAATTTAACATTTTAAAAAATGGTTTCAAGTACCAGTTAAGCATGCTTGCCCATGTTATAATTCTGGTTGAAGTTTGGTATTCTTTTACCTGTCATTTTTTTATTTCCTTAGTAATGCACAAAATGGTGTCTATCTTTTTGAGGTACAGTGTAAAAATGTTACTTCAGAAGCTAGATGGTTGTAAGCATCCAAAACCAAACTTCTAAATCTAATCACAAAGTCTCTTACTTTCCTTGATTTAAAACAGTAAAATGTAGAGAAGATGATGATTTTTACATGGGATCTTAAGAAGCATTTGGCAGTGCAATTAGTTTCATAACAAGTGATTGTTTTTTAAAGCCTTCCCAGAATAAGAATGAGTATCTTGATGCTGGTGTCACTTTTAAATAGCTATAGTTCCAGGAATGTGTCTGTTCAGGTTGTTATCTTAAATACACACCTTATCTATCCATATTGCTGTACTTCAGATGTGAAAGTAAAAATAAAGGTGTGAAGTGCCTAGCAGACTTGTATGGATTTATGTAAATCAGAAAACATACAATCCATTAGTGCTGAGGCCTTAATGTATTAAATTCAAGTATGGACTATTTCCTGAAAGTCTTGCACACACACACAGACACACAGACACACACACACCTCATACTCAGTGATTTACTTTGCAAAAAAAATAATAATGAAAATCTTTAATTTATAAGAGGTATTTTTCCTCTGAACTGCTGACACACATCCAATTGTGATACCTCCATATGGATATTTAAAGGTATTTAAATAGAAAATGCTCAAAACTCAACTGATCTTTTTACTCAAAACTTGTTTCATTTTTAGTCTTCCCCATCTTAGTAAATGACATGTTTATCCCTGTTACTCAGACCAAAAACCTTGGAGTCCTCCCTGTCTCTCCTCTCTTCATATCCATACCTCATTTGTCAGTAGTTCATATTGCTTTCCCATCAAAATACATATAGCATCTGAATCTTACCATATCCCAGTACCTCCACTATCATCTGGTTCAAGTCATTATCATCTCTTACTTGGATTATTTTAATACCTCCTGACTGTTCTCTCAGTTTCCTCTTAAAATCTTCAACCCATAATCCAGCACTTCAGTCTAATCTCCGTGCACTAGCCGAAATAATAATGGTTAAAACATAAGTTAAATCCTATCCTTCTTCAATTAAAAACTCCAGTAGTCTCCTTTCTTACTCAGTGTAAGACCTAAAGTCTTTGTAGTAGCTTATGAGTCTCTACATGGCACTGCTCCATCTGCAACTTCATCTTCTGTCTTTTTAGTGCTCTCTATTTACACCTGACACCATGTTGTTCCTTGAAGAGCTGGCTTCAGAGTCTTTGCACTCTTCCCTCTTCCTGGAATGCTTTTCCCCCAGATAACCTCTTAGCTTTTTTCCCTAATCTTTCTTGGATGTTTTCTGAAATGTTACATTCCTAGTGAGACCTTCTTTGACCATCTTATTTAAAATGTCTCCCGTCCCTTAGTTGCTTTATTTTTCTGGTTAGCACTTTCTTAGTCTATCTTATTGTCTATTACTTTTACATTTTTATGGTCAGTATTTCCGGTTAGGATGAAAGCCTGATGAGGGCAGTGGATTCAGTTTTGTTTTACTACTGTATCACCACATCATTCCTGGCACATAGTTGATATGTAACATATAATTGATTGAGTGAATAAAAGACAATAAAAGACTTTATAGGGGTTAAACCTGACTAAAACTAGATGTGCCCTTTACTGGCATCTTTGGTTAATGATGCTATTCCCAAATGTCTAAATGCTACTTCTTTTAAATTTTTAAATCAAATGTATTTGGGGTATAATTTATATATAATAAAAGGCAATTATTTTAAAGGTACAAGTCAATGACTATTGACAAACATACCTTGTAACTACTATGATAAGGTAAAGAACATTTCTGTCACCTCGTAGAGTTCCCACATATCCCTTTACAGTCATTTCTCCCTCCTTTGTCGTCATTTCCGGACAACTATTGATTTGATTTTTGTCACTATGAAGTAGTTCTGCCTGCTCCAGGGTTTCACATAAATAGAATCACATGTTATGTATTCTTTTCAGCATGAGATTTTTGAAGCTTATTACTGTGTTATTGTATACCTTAGTAGTTCCTTTTCACTGCAGAGTAGTTGCATTGTGAAAATATGCCACAGCTGACTTGTACGTGGACGTTGGGGGTGTTTCAAGTTTTTGCCAATAAGAAATGACACTACCATGAATGTTCATGTACAACTATTTGTGTACATATGCTTTAATTCTTCTGGGTTAAGTAACCCAGGAGTAGAATTCTAGTGTTATGTGGTAAAGTGTGTGTTTAACTTTGTAAGAAACTGCCAAACTGTTTTCTAAGTGATTGCACCATATTCCCCAGCAGGGTATGAAAGTGCTAATTGCCCCACATTCTGGCCAGCACTTGATAACATTCTAGCCTTCTTTTAAGTTCAGATATTCTCCTGAGTGAGTAGTTTTATCTCATTGTGGTCTTAATTTGCATTTCTCTGATTACTAGTGATGTTGATCTTTTTATTTACTTATTGGTCATTTGTTTATCTTTTGTGAAGTGTCTGTTCAGATCTTTTGCCTATTTATAAAAAAATTGGGATTGTTGTTGTTTAGTTATAAAAGTTTTTAACATATCTGGAAACAAGTCTTTTGTCAGATATATTTTCTCCTGGTTTGTAGATTGTTCTGTTCTTTCATTGATAATTTTTTTTTAAAGATTTTATTTATTTATTTGACAGAGACACAGCGAGAGAGGGAACACAAGCAGGGGGAGTGGGAGAAGGAGAAGCAGGCTTCCCACTGAGCAGGGAGCCCGATGCAGGGCTCGATCCCGGGACCCTGGGACCATGACCTGAGCTGAAGGCAGATGCTTAACGAATGAACCACCCAGGCGCCCCTCATTGATAATTTCTTTTGAAGAGCAGAAGTAAATTAAATTTTGAATGAATCTAGTTTATCAATATTTCCTTTTTTTGATCTGTGCTTTTTTCCCTTTCCTTTCCTTTCCTCCTCCCTTTTTTTCCCCCTTGCCTAAAAATCTTTGGTTAACTCCAGTTTGTGAAAATTTTCTCCTGTGTTTTCTTCTAAAAGTTTTACAGTTCTAGCTTTTACATTAGGTCTCTGGTTCATTTGGAGTTAATTTTTGTGTAGAGTGTGAGGTAAGGATCAAGATTCATTCTTTTCCATATCTAGTTGTTCAAGGACCATTTGTTGAAAAAACTGTCTTTTCTCCTTTGAGTTAATCTTGAAAACTTTTGTTAAAAATCAAGTAATTGTATAAAATGTATGAATCTTTTCCTAGACTCTTAAACTGATCTATATATCATGCCAACACAACAGTGTTTTAAACTGTCTTGAAATCAGTGGTGTAAATTCTTTAACTCTGTTCTTTTTTGAAATTGTTTGGGTCCTCTAAGTTCTTTCCACTTCTGTATGAGTATAGAATTAGTTTGTAGATTTATACAAAACATCTCTAGGAATTTTGATTGGCATTGCATTAAATGGATCAATTTTGGGAGGATGAATTTCTAAACAGTACTGAGTTATTTCAACCCACAGACATGGTATATTTTCACTTTTTTACTTATTCTTTAATTTCTCTCAGCAGTGTTTTATAGTGTTTATTGCTCTAGTCTTTGATGTCTTTTGTTAAATTTATCCTAAGTGAATAGGATATGAATTATATTTTTGGATGCTATTGAAAATGCAGTTAAAGTAAATTTTGCAGTTGGTCATTGTTAGCACATAGAAATACAGTTGATTTTTATATGTTGAATGTGTATCCTGGTACCTTACTAATTCATTAATTTTTCTGACTTTTGTGTGTGACTTCCTCAGGATACTCTTTGTAAATGATTGCATTAATTACAAATAAAGAGAGTTTTGTATCTTTCTTTCCAACCTTTATGTCTTTTCTTTCTTTTTTAATGCACTAACTAGGACTTACAGTGCAGTGTTAAGTAGAAGTGGTGAGAGTAAGCATCCTCACCTTGTTCCTGGACATAGAAAGCATTTAGACTTTCAGTATTATGTATGATGTTAACTGCAAATTTCTTTATAGATGCCATATATCAGGTAGAGCAAATTCCCTTTTATTTTTAGTATGCCGAGAGCTTTTATTATAAATGACTGTTAAATTTTGTCATATAATTTTTTCTGTTTCTATAGAAAGAATCATTTGGTTTTTCTTGTTAAATTTATTAATTTGATATATTGCACTGATTGGCTTTTAGATCCTTAATCAGCCTTTGCATTTGAAAGCCCCATTTGGTTATGATTCATTATTCTTTAATATCATGCTTAATTTGATTTGTAATATTTTTTAATGATTTGAAAATCTTTGTTTATGAGGGATATAATTTTTTTGGGGGGGAGTGTATGGACTGAGTATTTGTGTCTCCTCAAAACTTATGTGTTGAAGCCGTAACTCCCAAAGTGATGGTATTTGGAGGTGGGACCTTTGGAAGGCAGTTAATTTTGGAAGAGGTCATATGGGTGAGGCCCCCATAATGGGATTAGTGTCCTTATAAGAAGAGGAAGAGACCAGAGCTTGCTTGCTCACTCTCCTTACCACATGAGGACATGTGAGGACACAGCGGGAAGGCATCTTTCTATAAGCCAGGAAAGGGGGTCCTCACTGGGAAACCAACTTGGCCAGCACCTTGAACTTGGAATTCCCTGCCTGCAAAACTTTGAGAAATAAATTCCTATTGTTGAGCCACTCATTTTGTGGTATTTTATTATGGCAGCTCAAGCTGATGGGACAGTGTAATGTTTTTGTCAGATTTTGGTATCAAGGTAATGGTCACCTCATTTGAAAAATCCAGCAACCTTTTATTAAACTCAGAATAAAAGGAAATTTCCTCAGTATGATAAAAGGCATCTATGTAAAAACAGAGCTATGTGATGGTGAAAGAGTGAATGCTTTTCTCCAAGATCGGGAACAAGGCAAGAGTGTTGCTGTCACCAATTCTATTCAGTATTATTCTAGAGGTTCTAGTCAAGATAATTAGGTAAGAAAAAGAAACACAAGCATCCAGATTGGAAAGAAGAAATAAAACTGTAGATGACAGGATCTTTATAGAAAATTCTAAGAAATCCATTAAAATTTGTTATAACTAATAAATGACCAGCAAATTGCGAGGTACAAGAGCCATATACAGAAATCAATTGTATTTCTATATACCAACAATGGACAATATAAAAGTGAAATTAAGAAAACAATTCGTTTATAATAGCAACAAAAAATCAAATAGGAGCACATTTAACAAAAGCAGTAGAAAAATTGTCTAAAACCAACCAAAATTCTTGGAAGACCTTAAATAAATAGATGTTGCATGTTTGTGTATCAGAGGACTTAATATTGTGAAATTGGCAGTAGTCTACCAAATGATCTAGATTCAAGGCAATCTCTATCAAAATCCTAGCTGCCTTTTTTTTTTTAGTAAAAAAGTGATCCTAAAATTTATATGGAAATTCAGGGTATCTAAGATAGTAAAAACAATTCTGTAAAAGAACAAAAATGAAGGACCTGTTCTAATTTTAAAACTTACTGCAAAGCTATAGTTACCAAGACGGTGTGATGCTGGTATAATGAGAGACATAAAGATGGATGAAATAGAATTGAGTCCAGAAATAAACCCTAATGCTTACGATCAGTTGGTTTTTGACAAGAGTGCTGACATAATTTAATAGGGAAAGACTAGTCTTTTCAACAGATGGTGCTGGGACAACTGTGTGTCCATTAGCAAAAGAATAAAGTTGGACTCTTTCCTTAACCATGCATTAAAATTGATGCCAAATGGATTATAGACCTAAAACTATAAAACTTAGAAGAAAATAAAGAGTCAATCTTCATGTCGTTGGGTTAAGCAGAGCTTTCTGAGAAAACATCACAAGCACAAGTGACAAAAGAAAAAATAGATAAATTGGACTTGATCAGTATTGAAAACTACTTCAAAAGACACCATCAAGACATGAAAAGCCAGCCCACTGACTGGGAGAAAATACTTGTAAATCATATCTCTGGTAAGGGACTTGTATCCACAATATATAAAGGACTCTTACAATTCAAAAAGACATTTGTCAAAAGAGAAATGACTTAAAAATGTGCAAAGTGTCTGAATAGACACATTTTGGGGGAAATAGGAAATATGTCTATTTGTCCCATCTGTTCTGTTCTTCTTCTTTTTCTGCTTTCTTTTGGGTTAGTTGAGTATTTTAGTGTTTATTTTTACATCACCTTTTGGGTTTTAAGCTATATACATTCTTGTATATTTATTTCACTTAGGGGTTCCTATAAGATTTGTAATACAGATCTTATCCCAGTCTATATTCAATGCATATTATACCACTTTACATATCATATAAGAACTTTACAACAATCTGGTATTCCCCTGCCCCATTCTTTGTAGTATTGTTGTATATTTTACCTTTGTGTATTATCTAAAATATCACCATTAAATTTTTTTTCTTTAAACAATTTTATTTTAGAGGAATTAACAAATGAGGAAAAAGCCTGTTATATTGACTTGCATAATTACCTTTTCTTGTGCTTTTCATTCCTTCATGTAGATCTTTACTTTCATATAGTATAATTTTTCTTTAGTTTGATGAACTTCTTTAACATTTCTTACAGTACAGGCCTGCTGTCAACAAATTCTCACCTTTTATTTGAAAATTTTTTTTAGCTTTTATTTTTCAGTTGTACCCTGACAGTTTCTTTTCCCCTTCAATTTCTTCCGCTCTTTAAAAAATATCTTCCCATTGTCTTCTGGCTTACATTTTTTCCCCCCATTTCTTTGGATGAGAAGTCAGTGGGGTTCCTTATCATTTTTTCCAGGGACTTAGTATGATATATCTTGATGTAGTTTTTTAAAATATGTATCCTGTTTAAAGTTTATTGAGTCTCTTAGATCTGTAGATTTATGGTTTTCCTCAAATTTGAAAACTTGTAGGCTGTTATTTTTTCAAAAATTTTTTCTGCTTCTTTTGGGGATTTTAGTTATATACATATGGTGACTAGTTATTTTAGTTATACATTGGTGACTAGATATTATTCCACAGGCCACCAAGGCTCAGTTCACTTTTTCTCCCTCTTTTCTCCTGTCTACTTCTTTTTTAGATCGTTTTTATTGTTTGCCTTCAAGTTAAAGGATCTTCTCTTCTACATTGTCACAAGACCAACTAATGAATTTTTTTTTAAAGACTTTTCATTTCTGGAAGTTTTACTTTTTAAAATAGCTTTCATTTCTTTCATTATCGTTTTAAACATAAATTACTGAATACATTCATAAATCATGTTTTAAAGTCCTAGTATGCTATTTCCATTGTGTCTGCCATTTCTGTATCATTTCCTATTGTTTTGTCTTGGTTGAGTCACATTTTTCTTCACATGTGTGGTGATTTGTTGGTTGATGGGCATTGTGAATGTTGCATTGTTGAGTGTCTTAATTTTATTGCCTTTTTTTAAAAAAAAAGTATTAGCTTTGGCAGGCAGTTTTAAATTCTTTGTGGATCAGCTTGATTTCCTTGAGGCTGGTTTTTATGCTTTGTAGGATTGTTCTTGAGTAGCCTTTACTCTAGAGCTAATTTAATCGTGTTACTAATGTGTGACCCTTTTTCATGCTCTGCTGAATACCATGTGTGTTCAATGAAGTCTCTGTGCTCTTCTGTTGTAATCTTGAATGTCTTCTAGGCCTATGTGACCTTTGGCTAGTGTTCATGTTATAACTCTCTCATCTTTGTTCTTCAGCTAGCCTCATGGAGTCTTATAATAATCTTTGGAAATGTGCATATGGGATCCCTATTTAGATATGTGGAGCTTTTTCTCTGTATTGCTCCTTTCTCTTATGCACTGTATCCTTACAAACTCCAGTTACCTCAGCCTCCCTGAAACTCTAAAATATGTTTCCCCAACTCAGTTGGACCCACTATGCACTTTTTATCTCCTCGCACTGTGGTCCATAGAGTGCTTCTAGGTAGAATCCCTATGGTGAGCCATAGGGCTCCCTTATTGATTTCCCTTCTTCAGGGATCACAGTTCTGCACTACCATATTGTCCAATGTCCGAAAACAGTTTTACATATTTTGTAGTTTTCAGGTTGATTACAGTGGGAAGGGGGCATGTCTGGTGCTAGTTATGCCATCCTAGCAAGCACTGGAAATATCCTCTTACTCTCTTTTAGTACTGAAATTTTCAGAAAAAATAAGTTTTTGGCTATATTAAAAAGGATTTTTACTTGTATATATCCCAGTATAAAAAATAGTTGGAACATTGTTCAGCCCCTTCTTTTCTTCTCTTCCCTTCCTTCCGTCCTTCCTCCTTTCTTTCTTCCTTCCTTCCTTCTTTCCTTTTCTTTCTTTCTTTCTTTTCCTTCCTTCCTTCCTTTTCTCTTTCTTCCTTCCTTCCTTCCTTTCTTTTTCTTCCTTCCTTCCTTCTTTCCTTTCCTTTTCTTTCTTTCTTTCTTTCTCTTTTTCTTCCTTCCTTTTCTTTCTTCCTTCCTTCCTTCCTTCCTTCTTTCCTTTTCTTTCTTTCTCTTTTTCTTCCTTTCCTTCCTTCCTTCCTTCCTTCTTTCTTTCCTTCCTTCCTCCTTCTTTCCTCCTTCCTTCCTTCCTTCCTTCCTTCCTTCCTTCCTTCCTTCCTTCCTTCCTTCCTTTCTCCTTCTTTCCTCCTTCCTTCCTTCCTTCCTCCTTCTTTCCTCCTTCCTTCCTCCTTCCTTCCTTCCTTCCTTCCTTCCTCCTTCCTTCCTTCCTTCCTCCTTCCTTCCTTCCTTCCTCCTTCCTTCCTTCCTTCCTCCTTCCTTCCTTCCTTCCTTCCTCCTTCCTCCTTCCTCCTTCCTTCCTTCCTTCCTCCTTCCTTCCTTCCTTCCTCCTTCCTTCTTCCTTCCTTCCTTCTTCCTTCCTTCCTTCCTTCCTTCCTTCCTTCCTTCCTTCTTTCCTTTCTTCAGCCTCTCTCTCGATGTCTTTTTAAAATCGTGTCCTGCAAACTTCTCCAGCCTTGCCCTGTTGAAGATGCTCCTCTCCTAGTTTTCCTTCTCCAGGATTTTGTTGTTCTTATTGAAACCCATTTCAGTTTTCAGTGACTCTTTTTTTTGAAACTATTATTTATTTTTTTGATTGTCCTTGTTATTCACAAAAGGAAGCTTTAAAATTTAATTCTGGCATTTAAGGACCTCTCTAGTTAGGCTTTAGTCTGCTTTGTCTACCCTCGTTTTCTACCTTTTTATACCTAACACATATGCCAATATTTTGGTCCGCATTCCTATATTTATGTACTATCTCTTTTTCTTTGCTAATACTATTTTCTTTGCTGAAACCCCCTTTTCGTCTTTCCCTGTCAAAATCCTAATCATTCTTGAAAGTCTCTCATTTCTTTTCGGTGGTGCTCTTCTTACTTGAATGTTACAGTCCTTTGACTATTTGTCAAGTAGTCCTTACTAAATTGGAAGCTCCTTGAATGCTTTACTCATCTTTTGATTCTCCCACAGTGCCTTACCAGCCTAGAATGTGGCACACAGTTGATGTTCTGCAAATGTTCATTGAATATTTACGTGAACAGTTTTTAAAATAGGAAGCCTTTAGGATATCTTGAGGTCGATCTCCAGTGTGGTCTGTTGAATGAAGAGGCTGATGTGTAAGAGTGTTCTAACTACAACAGGCATCGTTTGGCATGGCTGCAGTTCTAGAGTAGGGAATAGATAGAGATACAGGGTCCATTCATTTGATCTCAGTAGTGTTCACTCAGTAAAGATGGGCTGGCTGTGGGCAATCTGAGGTGTGATATACTAACTCATTCTCTGATATAATCCATATCTTTCTCTCTCTCTTTTTTTTTTTTTTTTTAACTTTTATGGCAGTCCTCTAGATTAACCTGTTTTGGTCAACATATCTTTTAGTGAGGGACAGGAGCTATTTATGATGGCATGGGTGAACATAAGTAAGCCCTCAATGACTTGAATACAGATGGTAGAGAGACAGCTATTTTCTGTGTTCTGTGAGTAAGTGCGGAGATGGGTGATGGGTGCCATGAAAGAACAGAGAAGGAGCACTTGGGTGTTTGGTTGTCCTTTTAGGTTCTCAGAGACCTGTATCTAGGTATAAATTAGGGAGGACCAGATATACCACTTTCACTGACTGAGCAGTCTATTTTAAGATAGTCCTTCAGATAAGTGAAAGTCAGTTATCATTGGTTCCTTCTGTACACTCTTCCATTTATTTATAACCACCGTCAATTTGTTGAGATCATCCGTTTGAAAACCATTTTCATGAGGACCATGATGTACTAGGGACTTGTACTGGCACTGAAAAGATAACAAAGGCATACCTCCTGGGGGAGTGGTAATGATCTTCAGAAGTCTTGATTAGTGATTTGAGGTCACTGTTTAAAGAACCTGACGTTTAATACTTTCATTTGTCAAAAAGCATGTGGGCATTGATAGTGGATGTAGTTTTAAAAAGAGCCTTCCAGGGCTACATTTTGTGTCCGATACTGTGATAAGAGAGATGGTTTAATTGCTTCTACAACTTCAGGTAGTGATATTTGCATCTTTGGAATTACTGTGGGAAGTAATCATCAGCAAGGAAATCTATAGTTTATTAATTTTCTTAAAGATATATTTTTTTGTTACATTGCACAATTGTGTTTTGTGAACTGAAATATATAAAAAACGGTTTGTTAGAAGACTTTTATCATCTGAATCAGTTATTATTTTTTAATGAAGATTAAAACATTGGCATCACAATTAGCAAAAAAACCCAGTTTCTTTCCTTCTTTTTGTAAACAGATGGTCAGATTAAAAACTATCTAAATGAAAATGCCTCAGAGCAAAAATTTATAGATATTTGGAAAAGAAAGTTAGTGCATAAAAATTTCTTTGGGCTTCTTATTCAGAGTTTCATTAATTATCCTCCTTAGCTGATGACACCCTATTTTCAGTTGTCAGGACAAGACTCTTTTCTTGTTTTATGGAATTTTTTTTACTTTAACCCTAATCCCCACTCTGGTTTTCTACCCCCACCCACATTTCCCCTAGCAGATCCCCACTCACATGTGTTTAGTATAAGCTCTTGGATTGGTAACTTGTCTTTGATAAATGCAGAGTGGTTTTTATATTACAGGTATCTTATGTTCAAACCTTGAGTTTTCTTTTTTCACTTACTGTTTTTAAGTTAGACATGTTATGGCCTGTATTTCGAGCTGATTACTTCTAAACATAGTTTGTTACATCAGAGTTACCTATCCAGGTAATAGATAACTCAGTTGCCTCCAGTACCACTGAAGCAGTGCTATGTTAAGTATCCTCATAGAGGTTCAATATAGTCTTAGTTTTAAGTTCTTTGGGGGCATATATCTAGGAGTGGGATTGTAGGGTTAGAGGATAGGAGATGACCTCAGCATTTTCCCCACTCACTCATTGACTTATCTCTTTTTGATAGAATTTTTGTATCATATGACCATTTTGTATCATTTGACCATTTCTTTATAGGTAGTTTTTAAAAACTTTTTAATTGTAAAATATACATAACAAAATTTACCATTTAACCATTTTTCAGTGGCATTAAGTACATTCACATTGTTGTGTAACCATCACCACTGTCCGTCTCCAGAACTCTTTTTCATTTCCCGAACTAAAACTTTATACCCATTAAACAATAATTTCCCATTTCCCCCCTCTCCCCAGCCCCGGGCAACCACCATTCTACTTTTTCCTCTTTGAATATGAGTGCGCTAGGTACCTCATATAAATGAAATCATACCGTATCTTTTGTGACTTTTTTTTACTTAGTATCATGTCTTCACGTTTCATCTATGTTGTTAACATGTGTCAGAATTTCTTTTTTAAGGTCAAGTAATCCATGTATATACACATACACACACACACATACATACATACACACACACTACGTTTTGGAAAATTGATTCATCTATCAGTGGACACTTGGGTTGCTTCCACCTTTTAACTATTGTGAATAGTGCTGCTATGAACATGGGTGTACAAGTACCTGCTCAAGTCCCTGCTTTCAATTCTTTTTGGTGTATATCTAGAAATGGAATTGCCAGTTCTTATGGTAATTTTATTTTTATTTTTTGAGGAGCTACCATACTGTTTTCCATAGTGGTTGCATCATTTTATATTCCCACCAGCAGTGCACAAGGGTTCCAGTTTCTCTATATTCTTACCAACATATGTTTAGATACTTTTTAAAAAGAGAACTCTATGTTAGCATAGTAGCTGACAATAAGTAAGAGCTTTATTCTGTGCCAAGGTCATGTTGTGTGTGCTTTATGTTTATAGAAACACTTAGTCCTCACTACGCCAAATAATAGAGGTCATGGGATACTAGAATGGGAAATTTGAAGTTTTAGTTGGGGTATCAGTGTTCAACAGATGCTTATTCTTCTATATCCAAAGAAAGTACTACACCGTATGTAGAATTGTGGAAATTCTGGTTTTGTGACCTTGGAATCTTTTCACTCACATGGAGCTATCAAAAGGAGGAAGAAGTTCATCAGGTGAATTTTTCTGGAATGTCACTGGAGGGCTGTGTGTTTTAGACCTGCATCCCACAAGTTAGGGATGTCTGAATCTTTCACCAAACTTAGTGAGAGAAGTTTCCACTGGAGTATATGGGTCCTGCAGTTGGGGTCACGTGGGACTCATGCCTGGGAAAGCTGTGGCAGCAGGACTGGGTTTGAAGAAGTAATTGCACTCCTCTCTTTCAGCAGGTCAAAAGTGTATTTGTGTATCCCAGAATATAAATATTAACCTGGTGTTAATGAAAAGGGATCCTGCCCAAGAGAGTTTTCTGCCAGGGCAAGAGGATCTCAGTAGTAGAGTTGTGGGGTGTACTGCCAGGGGTCAGAAACTGAAGGGGCATCAGGAGGGAGCTGTTAGTTGAGGGAGAGCACTGCCCCTGGCAGTGGTAATACCCCCATTGGAGGGTAATACCCCCATTATGTGGAAGAATGCACATAAGCTTCCTAAGAGAGGAAAATTCAGCTTTAAACACCTGCCATATCCACATAGTTGTAGGCCATTTTGGCACAGTAGCAGTCAAATAAGAACTGTTCTACATGACTGGCCTCTTTTCCTCTTCCTGACCTTGACCCTGGTGGGCTCTGAAAACTCAGGAAGGTGACTGCAGAGAAACTTCCTAGGTGAGAAGATGTTGCTTCCCTCACTGATGGTGGCCAGCTCTGGGAGGCCTCAGCCTAATGGAGAACATAAGATTTAGTGTTAAATGTACTTTGGAGTTTGTTTATTATTTGGATCTAATCTTTTAATTTTGAAAAATTTCAAATCTACAGAAATGTTAAAATAGTAAAATAATAAATACTTCATAACTTTTACCAGGTAGTAACTTTTGTAAGTAACTACAATTATATATGGTATATATATATTTTTTGGCAGGTGGAGTATGGCTGGACCATTGGGAAAAAAAAAATGACACTTTGCCCCTCAATACTTCAGCTTGTTTATCTTAAAAACTGAGGTAGTTTCACATGTAATCACAATACTGTTATCATACTCGGGACTTTACCATTGATATAATAATATAAAATATATCGTCCATATTCAGATTTCCCTAGTTGTCTATCTGGAATGGTCATTTTAAATTACTGAACTGAGACTTACCATTTAAAGTGACTATATGATTTTCTGTTACTTATAAGGGACCAATAAAGTCATAAGGATTACTTGAATTTTCTAGGGCAAAGGTTGCTTTACTGCTGAATAGGTTTAATAGACCAGAAAGAGACAAAAATAAAATTTTTACATGAGACCCATCATTTCTGCATGGTCAACATGTTGGATTACATTTTTAAAAATATTTTTTTAAGAAAGATTTATTTTAGAGAAGCAAGCAAGCAAATGTGAGTGGGGGGAGGGGCAGAGTGAGAGGGAGAGAGAGAGAATACCAAGCAGACTCCACAATGAGTGCAGAGCTCAACACAGGGCTGGATCCCATTACCCCAAGATCATAACCTGAGCTGAAATCAAGAGTTGGCCGCTTAACTGACTGAGTCACCCGGGCGCCCCTGCTGGGTGTATTTTTAAAACGGTATCTCAATTCAGTGTACTTTTGTATTGTTCAAGAATAAATTTCCTGTAGATGAAACAAAATTAGTAGTGATGATTATTGAAGCTGGGTGATAGGGCTCATTAATCTCATCTCTCTACTGTTGTATAAATTTGAAAATTTTTGTAATAAAAAGGGATTTTTGGAATCTTGTGCTTTCCGATTTGTAGATTTGGATTGTTGGCATATCATTAAATACATTTTTCACATTAATATCAGAGGAAATCAATTTACAAATTAAAGCACAGTAATAATAGTCCCTTTTTTTTAGTATTTAATATAGGCTAAGTCTTTTCCACATTCATAACTCTCCAATGTAAATTTTATTTATTTCATTGAGAAACAGTCATGCTTTGGAGTTCATTACTTGGTCCAAAGGCCTCCCATCATCTTTTCCTTAGTTTGTCATTTGTCTCTGAAGTGGAGAAGGGTCCGAGCCCAGGATTGGCACTAATAATGGAGTGGATGACCTGGGTGAAAGTGTAGGTCTGGGTGACAGTTCATGTTGGGTCCCAAATTAAAGCTAAAGGTCATAAGAAACAGAGTTCAGTTTAAGTGATTTCAGCATGATGCAGTGCTGGCTTTAATTCAAATTTATTAGGTAATATGGAGTTCTGAATAAGATGGAAGTACAGAATTTCCTCCAAATAAAAATAAAAATAAAATATTCCTAAGGCCTAGTGTTTAACTTTGTTAGAATTTACCTATTTGGAATTTCAAATATATTGTTTTAAGATTTTATTTATTTATTTGACAGAGAGAGACACAGCAAGAGAGAGAACACAAGCAGGGGGAGTGGGAGAGGGAGAAGCAGGCTTCCCATGGAGCAGGGAGCCCGATGCGGGGCTTGATCTCAGGACCCCGGGATCACGACCTGAGCCAAAGGCAGATGCTTAACGACTGAGCCACCTAGGCGCCCCTCAAATATTTTGTATATTAGCTATATTGATAATTTTGGTGTGGGTAGAAATTTTTTTTTGTGCTTTTAAAACGTTAATAGTTTTTTTCCCCCTTACAATCTTAGTACTAAAAGTATTTTGTAACTTTGTCCTAAAAACACACTTCTGTTGGAAGCCAATAAGATACCACTCTAAATGTCCCTGTATAGATAAATATATTAGTGATTTCTGTGTGTTAAACACAATTTATATCTTCCTTTTTGTTTAGTTTGGTATACTTTGTAAAGATTTACAAATGAATAATCATTAAAAGGAATTACACTGGTAAATGAGATGATTGTAGCTGACCTTTGTAAGAGAAGCAATTTGCTCATCAATCTTCAGTGTTTCTTAGCAACACAAAGTACTCCTACCCTGAACATTTTCATATCTTTCTTCAAATACAACTTGGAAATATCTTCTATGACCTGATGGTTGTCCATCTGTCCTGAATTTCTCGCTGCTTCTTCATTCCCTAATGTCCTCATTAAACTTCACATTCATACAATATATTCTTTCAGGTTAATAACCCACAGTTTGACTTGAGAATCGTTTGCTTGTCAGAATCCTAAAAGGGTCCTGGGAAATAAATTACTTTTGTGTATGGTGAAGCTAAAAGTTACTGAAAATGTGTTATATTTTCATAATAAAACAAGTATGAAAATATTGCCTGGGGAGCTAGCTATTTTCTTATTGTCCTTAGTTTCTAGGGAAGCAGTTTAATCACTTGTGATAAATAGCTTGGCCATATTTTGGCAAGTTGACTTGTATTCAGTTTAGATCATAATTTATGAAAATGCTGGGTTCATAGGGAATTTTGTATTCCTTCATCCTTCATCCATTCAACAAATATTTGTTGAGCACTTACAACATGCCAGGCTCAGTGATAGGCCCTGGGGATACAGTGATGAGCAAAAACATGGGGTCTCTGCCCTCCAGAAAAGGCTTGTGGTTGTCTGAGAGCATGTGCTGGAAGAGCCTGATGTGGCCAGGTAGGAAAAGCCTTTTCCTAGGCAGTGTGCCTTAGCTGCTATCCGAAGAGCATTCTAGTAGAGCATGTGCAGTGTCACAGGGCACATTGAGGACCTGCAAAAAGGCTAGGAAAGCTGGAGTTCAGAGAGTGAACACCTGCAAGATGAGGCTTGTGAAGAAATTGGTTTTGATGAAGAACCCCATTCTTTGTAGATGTTTTATAAGGAATATGAAATCAACAGCCATCTTTATATTGACTTCTGTGTATCTGTTTTAAGATAATAAACTCTGTTTTCAGATACTCACAGATTTGAAGATCCCCCTTAGAATTCATTTTTTCCATATGGTGCTTTAATGCTGTGAGTAGTATGCCGGTTTCATTGGCCAACTCCTGCTTGAATATAATTAGCCCAGCAGCAGGGTCCCCTTTCTTTCTTCCTTGGAACCAGCTTCAGTTTCAGATACCATTAGTTATTGAAGAGTTCTTTCTTATACAAACCAAAGTTTTGGTTTCTACTCCTTGATCCTAGTTCTCTAAGGCAAAATGAACAAGTCCAGTTCACTTTTAGACTCTTTCATGTATGCACAAGTTAACTGATGTACAGCTACAAGTGTCTCTTTTCCAGAATTTTCCCACTATTTATTTGAAAAATTTCAAATATATACAAAAGAAGATAGATTAGTAGAATGAAGCCCCCTTCCTCCCCTACTCTGCATGTACCCATTGCCCATCTTCAGCAATTATCATCTCATGTCTGTTTGATTGACAGATATTTAATACTTTCTTTGCACTAGGTGCTAGTTGTGCTAGTTGCAGAGCTATAGAAAAAGACCTGACATAGGCTTTAAGGAGTTCATTTTCCAGGGGGGAAGAAAATAAGAAAATCAGTTAAAACAGTACAGCATGATGCATAAAGTCATCTAATTTGCAAGAGAACTATGCCATTATAATGAAACAATGAAAGAAACACACTTTACCCTGCTGATAAATGGTAGAATTAGGGGAGGGAGGTAGAATTAATATACAAATTTAGGCTATGGAAATACTTTCAAGGAGTCATGGAAAAAGGGAGCAAGATAAGTCAAAGTTCATCAAACATTCAGAAAGTCACTAAAATAGAAACCCTCACTGGTATGTAAAATCCTCTGTCTATATGTACTTAAGTAGGTATTTTGGGGGAGAGGATTCTTTGCCTGAGACCCTCACAGAGTTCTATGACAGCAGATGGGGCCACTGTATAGTTTCTGTAAGGGAATTGGATTTTGTGGTAGTTAAGTGTTTCTTAAATGGTCAGCTCAAACACTTGTGAGGGTTAAAAAGCCAAAAGAGACTCAGAGGCAGATATTCAGTCAAGTCAGCTGTAAGTAATCTTTATTATTGCACATAGATAGGAAGGTAACTATTTGCACTCTTCTTATAGCTTAGAAATCAAACATTTACCTGTATGTGTTGAATATGTATCTTAAAACATGAAATAATTGGTTTTATTACTATATCCAGAGGTCAGGGATTCAGTATCTAGAGAGACAGTTAACATATCCCAAGTGAAAACGCTGCCTTGTTCTCTAGACATATGTAGGGTCTTCAGTTAATCCAGTTTGAACTGCATGATGTGTGGACACAGGGAAGACTTAAGTGTTAAGAGTTTTGTTCAAATCTGTTCTTAACCTGGTGAGCCTTACCAAAGATGCATCATTAATGTTGATCTTGATACTTATCTAGATATGCCCTGTCTGAATTTTTAGACCTATATGAAAGGTCTCTCAGTACAACGACATGAGATATATGTACGTATATGTGCACATATACTAATGCCGAAGTGTAATTTCCTCTTATAGCTTTTCCAACTCAGGAAACAGGTACTATATACAATATATACTAGACACATTGGAAGCAGGTGCTTCCCACTCTCTCTAATCTTTGCAGCCACTCTTTCACTTTGTATTTGCTTGCATCTATACTATATGTGTCTCTATGGTTTTTTTCTTTCCTTGTGTTCTGGGATAGATGTGTGACAAAAAGCTGTAACTTTTTTAAATTCATTCATAATGTCACGTTGTGCTTGAAGACTAGTTGATTATTTGATCACTCCTTTTATGTATGATTTGCTTGTTTATTTCTTCTATTTACTATTCAACAACTATATATGTAGTCTAGCAAAAATGATCAACTCTAATTTTTGTAAAATATATTGGAGATGTCATTGATATGTAGCTTTGTGGTACATTTCATTCATGCATATGATGATTTGTTATGTTTGAATGTTCTCGAAATGGAATTATTTGAAAATGTGTGTAAATTATCTTTAAAATTGAAATAAAATGACAAGGTTATCCTTTTGAATTGATAGGATTTAACTGTTGTTAAAATCATATTATTTTCCATAAAGCAGACTTACAAAAGTCTTATTTGTGTTTCAGTTATATAATTTAAATAGGTTATATCTCCCTTTAGAAATGTCCCAACTTATTGGACATTTTTATGTGATTTCCATAGTGAGCATATAGATAAGATAGGTGGCTACATAAATTATCTGGGATAAGTTGTATGAATAGTATGAGAAATCTATCTCAGAGTTCTGTGTCACAATTATTACTATTATTTTTAACGCTTCTGTTTGCAGTACAGTGTACTGACAATGTAGTAGATAAAACATAGTTTCAATCCCTTGAAGAGTTTACATTCTACTAAGGAAGAAGGACTCATGTATAAATAACTTGAATGGAGTACATGGTATAAAAGAGGCAGAAATAAAACCCAGAAGAAAAGATTATTTCATATTAGGTATTTTGTAAAGGATGTGATACTTGAGCTCGGCCTTAAGTAACTGGTAGAAAATTGGCAGGGGGAGATTTGGGAAAAGGCCATTTTAGACTGAGTGCATAACATGAAAAAGGCAGAGGTGTGGCACAGTATATCAGTGAAGAGTCCTTAGTGGTCCTGCATAAGAGCAGAGGGGGAGCCTGTGGCTATTAGACTAGAAAAATTGGGTTTGACTGTCTTGTAAGGGTGTGTAGATCTTATTCGTTAGGCAGTAGACAGCGCTTGAAGATTATAGAATGTCTCTTAGGTATCAGAACCGAACACGTCTTGTGATTTATTTGTAACAAATCGTGTTTAGTAGATACTACAACCCTCGGGTTTTTTTGTTGTTGTTGTAGTTGTTTTTTTTTTAAGATTTTATTTTTAAGTAATCTCTACACCCAGTATGGGGCTCAAACTCCCAACCCCCAGATCAAGAGCCGCATGCTCTACTGACTGAGCTGGCCAGGTGCCCCTACAATCCTCTTTTTAAAGAAGAGATATACTGAGGCTCAGAGGAGTTAAGTGATTTACCCAAGGTCTTATGACAAGTAATTTGTCAGAGCTAGGATTCAAACCAAATGTTCTTTTGAATCTACATGCTTCCTCTCTTTTAAGGGGAAGAATGAGACAATTAGGCTAAATCTTACTAATGTTATCAAAGCAGTTGTTTCTTGGATTAAAGAGTAATATTGTAGAGGCATGCATGGTGGCTGATTCAGACAAGTAGTAATATGAAATTTGAATTTGGGTTGGTAACTATAGGAGTGAAAAGGAGAGTTTGTATGAGATTAGGTGGCAGAATCATCGAATCTGGATAATTAAGAATGTGTGCATTTAGGAGGTACTGGGAGTTGCCTGTGAGAAATGGCGAGAAATAAAATGAGAGAGCCAGAGAATATACAGTTATATAAGTCAAAACAAAGTTTCAAAGATGGGATGATGAACATTATAAAATGCTATGTAGATTTGAAGGTATATGAAGAGCAAGTAAACCTCATTTGGTGTTTGGTGATCACTCGAAACTCTTTTGAGAGTGACTTTAGCAGACTGGTATGATTAGAAATCAAATAATGAGAGAGTGAGTTTGAAGACAAGGATGGAGTCAGTGGTGTAGACTCCTTTAAGAAAAGTTACTGGAAAAAGTGGAAATGATAGCTCAAAGGATTAAGGCAAAGAATTTTAATCGTTGAAGGAAACGGATGAATTTGTCAAAGCTACAAAGGTCATAAGAAAGGGGTTGAAGATTTTAGAGAGGGAATAATTGTTGATTCACAGTCTTAAAGGAGATGGGGGGATTTAACACAGTTGCATAGGCTAAACGGAGAGAAAAAGGAGCTCTTGTGAATTGGGAGGGAAAGAAGAATATGATTTTTCTGCTTATAAATGAGTTACCTACTTATAATATATGGGAGGAGCTTAATGACTCATGTTAAATGAGTTTATTGAAGAAAAAGAGGGGTCGTCTTCTAAGAGTTAGTAGGTGTTGAGAACTTTGAAAAAGAGGAGAAGACCTGGAGCAACTGCTGTGGTCAAAGAATAAAACAGAATGAACATTCCTAAAGCAAGAATTTCTAGCTAAGAACTATACATTTTTATCAGCACCAACTGCTTTGTGTCCTTTCTTTCCCTCATCAGTGTTCAGTAGTCTGGAAGTCGAAAAGGAGATGTTATGAGGTGAATTTGCTCAATATTAAGGATTGGCCATGGAAGGTTAAGTGAGTGAGGGTGTCTTGGTTAGCAATGAGAGCATAATTGACATTTTAAGTCCTTATTTCTTAGACTGATATATGAAAGCCTTCCATATTTGATACAAATGTATATTCTTAGTAATGATTAAATAGTTGAATGGATTGAATAAACTACCACTTCTAACCTTCAAAACTTTATTCTTCCCATCTTACCTTATTCCTTTTACTCTCTGCTCCAATTGAGCTGAAAAAAATGGAAGCATCTTGGTGTAGTGGAGGAGTTCTTCATTTAGGAAACACCTGCTTTGTAGGAATGACACCAAAATTGACCAAAGTAGCCAAATTGGCCTTTATCAAAATGTAAGACTTTTGTGCTGTAAGGACACTATTAAGAAAGTGAGCAAACAACCCATTGAGTGGGAGAAAATATTTGCAAATCATATTTCTGGTAAGGGACTTGTATCCATAATATATTAAAAACTCCTACAATTCAATGATAAATGACAACCCAATTAAAAAGTGAGCAAAGTGTCTGAATAGATATTTTTGCAAAGAAGATAAATGAATGGTCGAAGCGATAGCACCATGAAAGATGCTCATTATCAGGGATAAAAATATTAAGTCCTATGATCATGGGATGTTTTTCCATTTATTTCTTAATATCTTTCAACAATATTTTGAAGTTATTGGGGGACAAGTTCTGTACTTCTTTTGTTAAGTTTACTCCTAAGTATTTGATTCTTTTTGATGCTATTTTAAATAAAGTTTTTTTCTCTTATTTTTATTTTGGATTGTTCATTGCTACTGTACAGAAATTCAGCTGACTTTTGTATATTGAACTTGTATGCTGCAAACTTTCCAAACTCCCTCATTAGTTCCAATAGGTTTTAGTGAATTCCTTTATATAAGATTTAATGCAAAGAGAAAATTTTACTTTTTCCTTTCCCTTCTGGGTGCCTTTTATATCTTTTTCTTGCCAACTGTTTGACTAGAACCTCTGATACAATATTGAATAGATGTGGTGAGAGTGGATATCCTTTTCTTATTCCTGACTTTAGGGGAAAATCTTTTTTACTATTATGTGTGATGATAGCTGTGGGTTTTTCTTGGGTTGTTTTTATTAGGTTGAGGAAACTGCCTCCTATTCTTAGTTCCTTAAATGTTTTACTTTATTTTATTTTTTTAAAGATTTTATTTATTTGAGAGAGAGAGAGAGTGAGCAAGCGAGAGAGAGAGCCACGAGTGGGAGAAGGGGCAGAGGGAGAAGGAGAAGCAGATTCCCCACTGAGCCGGGAGACCGATACCGGGCTTGATTCCAGGACTCTGGGATCATGACCTGAGCTGAAGGTAGACACTTAACCAACTGAACCACCCAGGCGCCCTTTGAATGTTTTATGTTTTGATCATGCTAGTATGTTGGATTTTGTCAAATGCTTTTTTTTTTCCTATTGAGATGATCATGTGGTTTTTCTCCTTTATTCTATTGATTGAACCAATGATTGATTTCTTTGTCAAACCAACTTTGCATTCCTGGGATAAACCCTGTTTAGTCATGTCTCTTTTCATGTTTTTGGCTATGGTTTATTTAGGATTTTGGCATATTTATAAGGGATATTGGTCTATAGATTTTTTTAAGTTTATTTGTTTTAAACTTCTTAAAAAAAGATTTTATTTGAGAGAGAGAGAGCGAGAGTGTGAGAGAGAGGACAAGCAGGGGGGAGGGGTGGAGGGTAAGGGAGAAGTGGAATCCTTGCTGAGCAGGGAACCTGATGCAGGACTCGATCCTAGGACCCTGGGATCATGACCTGAGTCAAACACCGATGCTTAACTGACTGAGCCACCCAGGTGCCCCTAAATGTATTTATTTTAATAATCTCTACATCCAATATGGGGTTTAAACACTACCTTGAGATCAAGAGTTGCATGTTCTTCCTAATAAGCCAGCCAGGGGCCCCTGGGCTACAGATTTTTTTGAGATATCTTTTGTTTGGTTTTAGTGTCAAGGTAATACTACCCTCATAGAAATAGTTCGGGGATATTTTCTCCTATTCTATTTTTGGGAGGGGTTTGTGAAGATTTAGTGTTTATTCTTTTAAGTGTTTGGTAAAATTCACCAGTGAAGGTAAAACCTGGGTTTTTATGGATGGGAAGTCTTTTGATTAAAAATTCAATAAATTTACTTGTTATAGGCCCATTCAGAAGTTTTATTTCTTCTTGAGTTTCAGTAATTGTGGCTTTTTTGGATTTGTTCATTTTATTAGATTATCTAATTTGTTGGCATATATTTGTTAATAGTATTTCCTTACATCCTTTGTAGTTCTGTAAGATCAGTAATGGTGTCCCTTCTTGTCTCTTTTTTTCTTGATCAGTCTAGCTAAAGGTTTGTTAATTTTGTTGATCTTTTCGAAGAACCAACTTTTGGTTTTGTTAATTTTCTCTATTGTTTTTCCATTTTCTATTTTATTAATTTCTGGTTTAATCTTTATTATTCCATTTCCTCTGCTTGGATTTAATTTGCTCTTCTTCCTCTAGTTTATTAAGGTTATTTATTAACATCATTTTTATTTTAGGCATTTATAGCTATAAGTTTTCATGTGACCACTTCTCTGGCTGTATCCCATAAATTTTGGTATGTTGTGTTTTCATTTTTATTCAACTCAAAATATTTCTTAACTTCCCTTTTGATTTCTTCTTTGACCTATTGGTTATTTAGAAGTGTGTTATTTCATTTCTACATCTTTGTTAAGTTCCCAAATTTCCTTCCATTGTTGATTTCTAATTTAATTTTCTTGTGGTTGGAGAACATGCTTTGTATGATTTCAGTCCTTGTTTTTATGGTCTAACATACGGTCTGTCCCAGAGGGTGTTCTGCTGTTGCTGGGTGTAGTGTTCTGTTGATGTCTGTTAAGTTGGTTTATAGTGTTGTTCAGGTCTTCTGTTTCCTTTTTGATCTTATGTGATTTTTCCTAGTTGTTTCTTTCAATAATGGTATTGAAAGTAAGGTGCTAAAGTTTTTGACTGTTATTGTTGAAGTACGTGTTTCTCCCTTCAATTCTGTCATTTTTTGCTTCATGTAGTTAAGGATGATTTTATTTTGTGCATGTATGTTTATAATTGTTATGTCTTCCTAGAGGACATTTTTATCCTTATAAAATGTCTTTCTTTGTATTTGGTTATAGTTTTTCTCTTATTGTCTATTTTGTCTGATATTAGTATAGTTAATGTAGATCTTTTTTGGTTATGTTGGTATGGTATATGTTTTTCTACCATACTTTTACTTTCAACCTATTGTGTCTTTGAAAGTAAAGTATGTCTTACAGATAGCATATAGTTAGATCATGTTTTATTTATTCTGCCAATCTGTACCTTTTGGTTTCAGTGTTTAGTCCATTAACCTCTAGTGTAATTACTAATCAGATAGGATTAATATCTACCATTTTGCTAAATGTATTATATATATTTTATTTCTTTTTTTGGTTGTCTGTTACTCTTTTACTTCCTTCTTTTGTGTTAAATAGCTATTTTCTAGTGTACCATTTTAATTCCCTTGTTATTTCTTTTACTATACTTTTTGTTCTTAGGTGTTACTTCTGTACTTAGAGATTCCAGCAGCATTTTGAGCTTGAATTTCTTACATGGTTTTCATGGGGAAAAATACCAGGAATCTGGCCAATCAGTGGTCAAGAAATTTGTGTGAGGATTTTTTTTTTCTTGGGAAACAATTATATTTTCTTATATAATTTGAAACTTCTGTTATTCAGGTTTGCAGCAGGGCATCTGTTCCCTTTCGTCCTTCCTCTTTTGTTTCCTCCCTACCTGTATTCCTCTTTTTAATTCATTCAACCAACCTTTTTGAATTTATGTACTCTACCAGAGGCTTGGGATATAGTAATGTATAAAACAGATGGTCTCTTCCCTAATTTTAAAGTCTAAAGTAGATTTCACTAACCCAAATTCTTTCAGGAACATTGGAATATCTGGGAATACACAGTAGGGTTTGGTGGGATTGGTAGCCAATTCCAAGGGTATTCCCATTCAGATTAAGACAAAAGAGATCTGCAGGTCTTGGAGGGCCTCTTTTTTAATGCAAAAATTCTCTGTAGTAGGAATTGTTGCAGATTCTTTAACCAGCTATGGCTTGTCAGTTCCTTTTTTAGGTTTGTGTAATTTAGTTTACCCAATCAATCTTGAAAACATGCCCCAGTAACCAATGTGCCTTAGAGTTTTGAGTATTTCCAACTGTTTCATTCATATTAAGTCACACCAGCCCTTGAAACTTATTAGACTCCGTAATGTTTTATGCAACAGATAGGAACTATAAAGGATAGAGTCAGCTTAAAATATCATTTAAAAGAGTAGATATCTTTAAGCCTTCCTCCTGGCTTCATTGTTCTTTATAGTTTTATAGACAGATTGTGGTTTCTTATATATAGTTTTTTTTTTCCTCAAAAGGTGGAGGGATAACAAACTTTTACATTCATATTCTTTTATTTAATCTGAAGTTTATGTATTTGAATAATATTATTTCCATCAAAAGATTGGATATAAGTTGTTTTGGCAGTGAACTCTGTATCCATAATATATGACATATATTTTAGCAACTCACCTGATAAGCATATACCATATATTCAAAAAGTTAATGAAGGAGAATAGAAGAATTTTACTTTTCCAGTGATAGCGATCATAGTTTTTCCTATATTGTGTGGCTCTGAATAAGACATTATGGGGAGGATGGAGCTACGAGAGAAGAAACGTAGATTTAGTTGGAAGAAGGGGTTTATTTGTTATACTATCAAAAAAGATCTTGTGCTAATGAAAACTATGCTTAGAAAACAAAAACTTTTTTTTTTTTTGGTACTCATATTCATGGAATTTGTGTTTGATTACCAGCTTGTTGTATTTTGTCATCAAGGAATGTATTATGGTCAGATCATTTGATCATTAATGTCTGCAAGTGATGGACTTTGTTTAACTTTTAATGTGATGTTTGCCACTACCATCCCAAAACTCCTTCCCAAAAGCTATAAAGTAAACCGATTTCACTATTGCTGTTCTATTTGCATTTAATTGGCTTCATGCAAATCTCATCATTGAAATATTTTCTAGCTGGTAAAATTATGTTATATTTATATGAAACGGTACATTTATTTACTTCCTTCCACTTAGTCAATTAGAACTTGCATCTGAAGCTATATAAAAAAAAGAAAGTCAAAGCGGTCAATAAACAGTACACTGGCCTAAACTGGTAGAGAAATCTACAGACTACCGAATGTCTGCATTAGAAGTACAGTGTCTTATTATTCTTTTTTCCATCTCCACTTAAATCTGTGTGTGTTCTTTTTTCCCAAGAATTTTACTGTGCATTCTTTTTTTTTAATAAGATATTTATTTGGGAGAGAGCATGAGAGAGGGGTCAGAGGGAGAAGCAGACTCCCTGCCGAGCAGAGAGCCCGATATGGGACTCGATCCCGGGACTCCAGGATCATGACCTGAGCCAAAGGCAGTCACTTAACCGACTTAGCCACCCAGGTGCCCCTTTCTGTGCATTCTTTACCCATTAAAATATTTTGTGGAAATTCAGTACTCTCAGGAGCATTGGTAATTGATAATAACTTTATACAAGTTTCTTTTGTGGTATAAGCCAAAACATGGGTGTCATGACTTTGTGTTTTAGAGGGGAGTTTTTGATGTCCTTGCTTAGAACTTCCCCCTTAAAATCTTTAAGGTGATACTTTTAAGGTGATACTTTATTGCAACAAGGTATGCAGTTTGACTTTTAAAGGAGAATCAAGCATCCCTGAAAGTTCAAGTCTTGAGAGACCAATCGGAAATCAAAAGAGCTATGGGCAGAAAGGGTAATTGCAGAAAGTTATCTTATGGGTTTGCATGGAATAATCACTAAACTCTTTAACTTGCTGTGAATACAGCCCCAAACATCTGTTTTGGTCACCTCTTGCTACTTTACAAATCAGTGTTAAACTTAGTGGCTTAAAATATTTATTTTGCTCAGGAGGCTGTGATACGGAAAGGTTCATTTGGCATAGTTCATCTTTGCTACAGTTTATGTCAGTTGTGTGGCTCCAAAGGCACAGCGATTTCGAATCATCTGAAGGCTTGCCCAGGCACATGTCTGGCGGTTGATGCTGCCTGTCAGTGGGGGTTATCAACTGTCAGTTGATAACAAGTGGGGGTCTTGGTCAGAACACCTATATGTGGCCTTTCCATGTTGTCTGGGTTTCCTTACAGTATGGTGGCTGGGTTGTAAGGGAGGAGCAGGGAAAGAAGGGAGGGGGAGAGAGTGAGAGGAAAAAGGGATGGGTGGAGAGACAGAGACAGGATGAACCTATGTCTCTTTGCCTTTTATAGCTTTTAGAAGTCACACGGTATTATTTCCAAGACATTTTATTCCTTGATACAAAGCCCTGCTCAATTAAAGATGGAAAGGATGTTGTCTCCGTTTCTGGGTATGTGAGTGCCAAGCTCCTGGAAGGTCATGTGGATTGGAAATATTGCTGTGGCCATTTGTGAAAAACACAGTTTGCTTGGTTACCTGTATTTTCTTATCTATGGTCTCAGACTAAGTGATTCTGTTGAGTGAGGTACCAGTATTCAGTATTGTATAAAGAAGGCAGAAAATAAGGATACAGATTGAAATGCTTTCCTGTGATTAATAGCCAGCTCCTTTACACTTCATTTGTGGTTTTATTTCTTTCTGGAATGCTGTCCTTGTTTGTCCTTGGGAGGCAGGGCTGAAATTGCAAAATACAGGATTTTATGTTATGCCAGCTTTATTGAAAGGTGCTGTGATGTATTGCATCTGAATGACCAGTGTTCAAGTCTCAGTTCCTGTACTTTCTAGCCATGTGACTTTGGGACAGTTACTTAGCCTCTCTGAGTTCACACACTGAGAGCTGTTTTGTAAAATAGAGATATTATATGTAAAGGAATGGAGGTTCTGGGGTCTCAGATATTATCTGAGGCAGGTTGATGAAAATGTGTGTGATTTAGGATGTTAAATTGATTATGACCAGAATGATGGATTAAGAAACCAGTTTAGAATATGTAGATACTTTGAAGCTAGAACCAATGTAGGTGTCTGTCACTGGAAGGAATTCCAATAGAGGTATGAAGGAATTCAGGAAGAATATGTCTCCATTTTGCAGGGTATATTATTCCTTATAACCTATTCATCAACTTTTTGTTGAAATGAATGTTTCAAATTTATTAAAATAACACTTAATTAAGGTATTATATTAAATGCCCTAATATCTTAGTTTGAAATGTTTTATATTTAGTGAAAAGTGCTACTTTTTTTCTATTTTTATTTTTCTGATTGTAAAAATAATACATATGTTACAGAAAAGAAGCTGAAGAAATAAATCGCCTATGATCTTCTTATCCAGAGGCAGGCTGTTAATATTTTGGCATATTTCCTTTCATTAAATTTTTCTTTTTTTAAGTATAGGCTCCATACCCAACATGGGGCTTGAACTCATGACCCTGAGATTCAGAGTTGCATGCTGTACTGACTGAGCCAGCCAGGTGCCCCTCATTTTTTTTTCTTTGAAATTTTATATTTTCCATAGTTCAGAATATAGAATTTATGATTTTATAATCTTCCTTTTAAATTTAATTTTATATCATAATTATTCCCCACAAATCATTACAATTTCATTTATCATATAGATGTATCATAATTGGTTTAGTTTTTTTGTAATTTTTTTCTAAAATATAAATATTGTGATGCATGTATGTGTGAATGACTATTGTCATTATTTTTATTTTTTTTCCATAGGATATATTACTAGAAAGAAAATTACTGGAGCAAAGGGTATGAATATTTTTAAGGTTCTTGACATATGTGTTGACATTGCTTTTCAGAGGCACCTTGCTGGCTCAGTTGGTGGAGCGTGCTACTCTTGATCTTCGGGTAGGTAGGTTCGAGCCCCATGTTGGGTGTAGAGATTACTTAAAAAGAAAATCTTTAAAAAAATTTCTTTCTGTAAAGTTTTACCATTTTATATTCCCACTGAAATGAGAATAGCAGCACTGATCATTTTATAAATAAAGTTGGTGAATTTGATAGTTAAAAGGTATCATTTATAAAATTTGAATTTATTCTGTATTTGAAATTTTCTTTCTAATGTTTTGTATTTATTTTTCATTTTAATTTGAATAGATTTTCTGTATGTTAGGGATATAACCCCTTTCATATTATTTTATCTAGGTTTGGAGAAATTTTAACATTCATTATGTTTCATTTGTGTTCCTCTGTATAGCTTAAGATTTATTCTTATCATTTCATACAAAAGACATACAATAGTCAAATTAACCTAAATGATAGTTACTATTATTTCCCTAGTAGTTCTTACTTTTAGTATTCTTAATTTACATAGTACCTTATTTTTAGAGCGTGTTGTTTATTTAAAGATTTGTATCCCTTACTTTTTTTTCAAAATCACTTTTTTTTAAAAGACTTATTTATTTGAGAGAGAGTGAGAGAGAGAGTCTTAAGCAGACTCCATGCTCTTTTTTGCCCAAATTATGTTTTTGGACTTGTGTTGGTTTAGACAGGTATTGCTGTAGTTCAGTCGCTCTCAGAATGTGGCCCTCAACCAGCAACTTTAGAGTAGATTCGTATTCATTTACTCTTTAAGAGTACTCTTTCACTTAAAAAAAAAAATTATTTATTTATTTGAGAGTGAGAGAGAGGGGCAGGGAAGGAGAGAGAGAGTCTTAAGCAGGCTCCATGCAGAGCCTGAAGTGGGGCTCAATCTCAGGACTGTGAGATCACGACCTGAGCTGAAACCGAGTTGGACACTTAACTGACTGCAATACCCAGGTGCCCCTCAAAATCACTTTTTAATAAAATTTCCTCAAATAGAGATTTTCAACAACAATGGAAATTTTTTCATTCATCCAAAATATATCCATTTACTCTTTTAAATTATGACTGTCAAGGGATTTTTTTTTCATAAGTAGAATTGTTTTTCCCACTGGCAAATTTTCTAAATTCTAATGGAGTGTTTTAGTAGATTGTGGGCGATATACCAAAGTTAATCAGATTATATGAGAGTTAAAGTTCTTTTCTTTCCCTTTAAAAACTTTTCAAGTGTAAATTTATAGAAAAGTACAAGAAGTATAGAGGACATTACAGCGTAGTCCTCTCCCAGCTCATCTAAATCTGAACTTTTTTGCCGTGTTTACTTCAGTTTTTTACTTTTTAATTCTTCGAGAACTAGACAGAGAGAAGTAAGGCCTTTTCTCTGGTGCTAATTCTGTTCTCCTTTCCCCAGCCTCAGAGGTGGCATGTATTTTGAATTGGGTGTTTCCATTGTCATGCTTGTTTTTATGCTTTTATTAGTACATATGTGTCTGACAGAAACCTTACATAAATGATAACTATACCTGTCCTTTTTCATCTTGCTCTTTTTTGCCCAAATTAAGTTTTTAGACTCATGTTGGTTTAGACAGATGTTGCTGTAGTTCAGTCATTCTCAGAATGTCGTCCCCAACCAGCAACTTGAGCTTCACTTGGGAACTTGTTAGAAATAAAAAATTCTCAGGCCAGGACCGGATACATTTGTGCAGACCAGTGCAAAACGAAAATGCTGGGCCCCTTGGTCAAAAACTATTAATAACTTGAAGATAGCAGCAGCAGAGCATTAAATCAAGAGTGGGGACCCTTGTAAGTATGTTCATGCACCCGTGAAGCTAGCCCTGTTTCAGGCCTTATTCCAGACCTACTGAACCAGAAGCTCTGAGAATAGGGCCCAGCAACCTATGTTTTAACAAGCCTTCCAGGTGATGTTACAGGTGTTTAAGTTTGAGACCATTTGTGTTAGTTTTTCAGGGCTGCCTTAACAAAATACTATGGAGTGAGTGGCTTAAACAACAAATTTATTTTCTCACAGTTCTTGGGGCTGGAGATCCAAGATCAGGGTGTCAGCAGATTTGCTTTGTTCTCAGGTCTCCTTGGCTTGAAGATGATCACCTTTTTGCTGGTTACTTTATATGCTTTGTCCTCTCATGGTATGTGGGACATCTCTTACATCACTGTGTGTCCAAATTCACTCTTATTAGGGCATTAGTCATATTGGATTAGGACCCACCCTAATGGTTTCATTTTAATTTAATCACTTCTGTAAAGGCCCTATATCCAAATATAGTCACATTCTGAGGTACTGGAGGTGAAGGCTTCTAGATGCGAATTTTGGGGGAACACAATTCTTCCCCACAGCACCACTGCTATAGTTCAGTGAGTTTTAGGACTGTATTATATTCAGTTGTATGATTATACCCCATTTCTCTCTTTTATGCTGTTAATAGACCCTTAGATTATTTTCCATTTTTGCCACTATGTCAGTTCCACTGTATCAGTTTCTTCTGATGTATAGTTCCTTTTCTGGTTTTTAGTTATTTTTGATATGGTATCTTTGTAGATTTCAAGTGTCTGATGTCAATCGAATTAAAACAGAAAAAAACAAAATCACATACTGCCCTTTGTTTAATGGAAAGCTGTAATCTATAAGCTGTTAATTTTGCTGGCATGTTATTTTAAATGGTGGTGGTTTTATTTTATGAGACTGGATTTTCTGTGTTGTCCAGCACATGTGGTTTTGGACTGTATTTTGAGTTAACTACACAAGCTACTATTTCCATATATGGGTGGGTTTGTCATAATGATACTAAATAAATAAGATTCTTTCTCTGTTTGTAAATAAAAGAAAACAGTGACTCCATCATTGTGTATGTCCTGTCTTGGGTTTTCTTGACCTTTTGCAGCTCATTATTATCATCTGGGAATGTACTGAATTCCCATTGTTGTTAACTGCTTATGCTGCTAAGAGTAATAATGTTTATTTGGAAAATACTTGTTAATGTAATTTTACTGAAAATTAGGCTTACTTTTTATCAAAAGGTAAAGTTTTGTACCAGGCTAGGGCAACATTTTCTCTTTGTGCAGGGTTTCCACATATTTGTTACATAATTTATAATTTTATTCCCTTTATTCAAATTTTATTCCCTTCCTTCTACCGCCACACCCCGCCTCATAACTTGTAACAAATGCATATTACGTGTGTCACTGATAGTTTTAAAAGTCTACTCGATTCATTGAGGACCCATTGATTATCTGGATATAGACCACGTCGTCTCCCCATTAGCTTCTACCCTGCCAACGCTTTGGCTGTTTTCCAGCTTGTTAATTATATCTCCATTATGAAGATATGCTGTACCAAAAAGGAGATAAACACCATCTTCCTAATTTTTACTAGTTACTCTTTGCTGGCTGAACCTGGTATAGAAAAAGAAGTTTTAGGACTTATATTTAAAACTACAAAACATTAATGAAAGAAATTGAAGAAGACACAACAAATGGAAAGATATTCCAGGTTCATGGGTTGGGAGAATTAATATTGTTAAAATGCCCGTACTACCCCAAGCAATATATAGATTCAGCGCAATCCCTGTCAAAATTCTGATGGCATTTTTCACAGAAATAGAACAAACAGTAATTGACTATGTTATACGTAAGGCTTCCATTTAATAGTAGGCTGCTAGTAGTTAAGTTTTCGGAGGTAAAAAGTTATAGGAAGATTTTTGACTGCTTTGGTGGTCAGCACTTCTACCCCTTATATTGTTTGAGGGTCAACTGTACATTGTGATCTAGCAGCTCCACTTCTGGGTATATATCCAAGGAAAACAAAACACTAACTTAAAAAGATATTTTGTACCCCCGTTTTTATTGAATTATTATTTATAGTAGCCAAGACATGCAAACAACCTAGGTGTCCATTGATGGAAGGATGGATAAAGAAGTTGTGATACACACACACACACACACACACACACACACACACTATGTACAATGGAATATTATTCAGCCGTAGAAAATAACAAAGTCTTGCCATTTGCCTCAACGTGGATGGATCTTGAGGGAATTACACTAAATAAGTCAGAGAAAGAAAAATACTGTATGAACTCTCTTATATGTGGAATGTGTCCGTCTGTGTGTCTTTCTACAAACAAAACCAGGCTCATAGATAGAACAGATTGATGGTTGCCAGAGGCACAGGGCGGGGGGTGGGGGTGGCAGTGGTGGGAGAAATGTGCGTACTCTTTTTGTTTTGTTTTATTTTTTAGTTTTAATAAATAACAAAGTTTTAGGATGATAATTGAGACTAAGGTGGTCTGGTGGCATTATCACTTGGGAGTGTGTTAGATTTGTAAATTCTCAGGACTCACCTCAGTCCTGTTGAATCAGATGCCTTGCAAGTGATTTCCTTGCTTTCATACAGTTCTCTTAGGACAATGTAGTATGTATAATTTCTGACAGTATGCTAGGGTTGATAGAGCAAGTTTTAGTGCTTGTCTATGGTGGGGAGGTGAAGTGAGGGGTGGGCTAAGCTAGAAGAGTCTGAAGAAAGGTGGTTTGATCCCTTAACTGTTACTGGCAAATCTTTATTGACCTTCAGGGATGGACCCTTCATTCTCATTTCTTCGTCTGTGTCTTTTCACTCAATGTCAGCATGGTGCTGCTGAGTTTATGTATGCTCTTGGTGTGCATTTGCTGTCCCTAATTTCAAAGTGAAATGACTGATTCATTTTATGTTTACCCATATAAGGCCTATGTTTGGCTCTTTAGAGGATGAGGGAAATACAAGTTGTGGTCCTTAAATGCTTGGGCTTCATAGACCTGGATTCAAATTCTGGCTGTAAATTTGACTTGTAGTGTGGTCTTTGGTAGAGTTCTTAATCTCTCGACATCTCATTTTTTTCTGTTGTAAAATGAAGGTAACACCTACTGTGCATTTCTTACGGATGTTTGGGGTATTAAATGAATAATGTATATGCGCTCTAAACATAATAGGCACTCAGTAAATGGTAGCTGGATGCTATTATTATAATCATCATCATCTAGTTATTTCTGTATTTGAACATCACACTTGACTCTACAGGGCATACTATATTAATGGTCTAGGTGACACTTTCAGGAATTGCCGTCCTGGCTCTGTGATGATTCCATCATGGTGGATAATTTAATTAGCCTTGCCTGCTGAGTACTGTGGCTGTGGTAGTCAGTAAGAGAAATGTGGTATACAAAGAGCCAGGACTCTGGAGTCGGGCAGATCTTGATCTGTCATTACTCCAGCAGTCACTAGCTGTGCACCTTGGGCGAGATGCTTGGCTTTTCTTCCTCCACTTTCTCATCAGTAAGGAGAGGATTATAACACCTGCCTTGAAGCCTTATTGTGGATGGGGTTGGGTGAGTGTTTTTATTGTGGTGATTAAATGAGGATATATGTAAAGCACTTGGCTCATAATAGTCACATAATTTTTGCAACAAGTATTGCCTTCCTCCACTCCACTTCACCCATCACAGAGTTTTAGCGTCTGTCTTATCTTATGTATGTTGAGATTTCTTCCACTTTTTACACTTAAAGACCAAGGGGCTACAACAAGAGGGTAAGTGACTAGCTTGCTTATGCTATTGGAAAAGGAGTAAGTTAACAAAACCAAGTTTATCTAAGGATTCTTGATTCCTATGCCTGAGTGTAGATTTTTTTGTTGTGTTTATGAAAATCATATTTTTTTACTGTGATAAAATATATATAACATAAAATTTACCATTTTAACCATTTTTAAGTATACAGTTCATGGCATTAACCATATTCTTACTGTGTATCCATATCGTTATACAATCATAGGTCTATATTTTAAAGCTTAATTTTGATACTGTATTTGAAATTTATTTCATGTGTTTTGTTTGCTTGGCCCATGTATTGGAAAGGACTCTTAGTAGCAGAGAACAGAAATCGTTAAAACTGGTTTAAGCAGCAGGGGATTTATTAAGTTGTTAGTTTGTAGAATCTTTGAGGTAATGGAAGGAATAGACTTTGGGCTGAACTTCTAGGAATAGTTCCTGGAACCACACTTTTCACATGGCTTGCTAAGGGAGCTGTAGCTGTCTGATCTCAGAACCATGTTGCCCTTCTCAGGTTTGGAAGCTGGTGAATGAAGAGTCTTGGCTTTTGCTGCTGGCCCCTGAAGAGTCATTGTCTCGCCCATCATCATTGCTGGATGAGCTGATGTGCCTGTGTTTAGTTGCTCCTTCTCCTTGTTTTCTTTATCCTTCTGTTCTCCTCATTGTGTCCCTGCTTGAGAAAGCTAGGGCACATGCACATCTCAGGTTGCAAGGAAGTCTAGCAAAAGGACCCTTTTGCTTTTTGGCCACTATTGTGTTATAAGACATATTAGAATGGGGTTGCGTGAGTGTTAAAAATAAATCTGCTGTATTTGCCATAGCTCTTTCAGAAGGGAAAAGGCTAGGGGACATATTAATTTAGCACCTTTGTTTTCTTAAAATAAATTATAGTTTCAGGAGGGGAAGTAAAAACATCAATCCAGCAATGTTGATACAGGATAAGTTCTGTATCACAAAAAAACTTCTATTTCGTGGGGGGAAGCCCAATTTTTAAAGCATTGTAAAACTCTAAATGGACCCAGTGTTTATCTAGCTGGCAGTAATAAATAAATTTGTTTCTTTTTTAGAATGTTATGTCACTCTGTCTTTTTTAAATTCATGTTTTGGCATTAGAGTATATGGGTATAACATTCCTTCTAACCTACTGTGTTTGCTCATTTTTGCCAATGGAAAAAAGTATCCATTCTTGTGGAAAGGTTATCTTTAAACCGTGCAAAAATTTTGTATTGTAAATAATTTGAATACATTTGTGGTGGGGGCAGAGTTGGGGTGGTGGTGGAGAGGAGATAAAGTTATCCGTAAAATGGAGTGTCCAATTTGAAGGTTATTCCTAGTTTAAACTGGTATCTAGTAGAAATATAATGCAAGCATGTTTACAATTTTACATTTTCTAGTAGACAATTTAACAATGTAAAAATGAATAGGTAAAATTAACTTTAACAATATATTTTGCTTAACCCAGTATATCCAAAATATTTAAACATGTGGCCCTAGCTACATCTCATGCTATAGTTGGTATCTTATTGGACAGCACAGATCTAGATTGTCTGCCTTATTTCATACTAGAAAATTTTTCTGTCTGAGAAGTACTGAAGTGTACCGTAAACATGTTTATAAAACATCCTCAGTGTGTGCTGTGTCCTGATGATGCTTTCTTCCTTATACTGTTTTATAACAGTAGGATTGTAAATCAGTGCTGCTTCCCAAATTACAAGTGTTGATGTGGTGGCTTGCTGTATTTTATGAAAGATGTGTAGTTTTTGAACTATTGGAGTACAGGAATATGGAACATGACACTGAGGTACATACGCCATTAACAGGCATGGTTTCAGGGGATGGTATTAGGCCATGCCAGTGTAGACCACTGCAGTTAACTCCTGTGATTTAACTAGTTGTTGCCAGTGTCTCAAGGACACTGTTTATAGCTGTCATTGCCCTAAAGGAGTAGTTTCTAAACTTTCAATTATTAAAAATTTTAAAGCACATACAGTATAAATATTTTTATTACCTATGAAAAATGTACATGTATGACTGTACTAATATGTAAATTATGAAATAAAAATATTGAAAACAAAAAAGAGATTAGATAAAAATAAATTTAAAGCTGTAATATTTTTTCATGAACCTCAGATAATTGGCTTGAGTAGTCAGTCACCTTTTGGAGACCTGCTCTAAATCCTGTGGCGCATTGGTTCTCAAACTTGATTGATCACTGCAACCCTTTGGGGACTTGAATAATTAACAAAAATAAGAACAACAATGAAAAAAAGGTATGTCTTTAGGTATTACTTTAGACACATAGAAACAAAATTTGTGTGTGTGTATGTATGTGTGTGGAGTGTATGTGGGATCTGTAGTTAATTTTTTAAATGCAGGAGTCCCTGTTATAGATGGCAGGGATTCTTTTTTTTTTTTTCTTTTTAAGTAGGCTCCACTCCCATCGTGGGGCTTGAACTTGTGACCCCAAAATCAAGAGTTGCTCACTCTACCGCCTGAGCCAGCCAGACACCCTTATAGCAGGGATTCTTAATTTGGGATTCATGGGTAATTCTCTGAAATTATATATAGTATTATTTATGCAATCAGGCCTGTTTTAGAGGAAATCTGTAGTTTTTATCAGAACCCTAGATGGTCTTGGGCCCTGGTAAAATGTCATTAACAGCTAGCTAGGGCTGCTTTGGATATGTGGGTCAGAGAAGATTGTTGAGCTGGAGAGGCCAGGATGGGTTCCTTCAGTCTTAAGCTTACCTGTGAACACAGGGCTGTAGGACTGAGCAGTGGGCAGACTTGGGGTGGTGGTGGTGGTGGATGAAGGCAGCCCAGGAGGGCTATAACTGTGAAGCATTAATAGAGCAGGGTCATAATTCTATTTGGAATTTCTGACCTGTAAGTGGACCCTGGGAATCTAGTCAAAGACTAGACAAAGTCAAAGTCTGGATCTGATGGAGCAGGTCAGATTTGAAGTCTACGTAGACAGGCCAAGGTCTCTCATGAGTAAGAAGGTTTAAGCAGAAGTGACACACTAGCATTCAAGCAAGGCCTTGAACCCTTTTCCCCGTTCTGATTGCTGGTGTTGATTCGGCCGATCAGATGGTACTGTGAAAGATATGTTCTTGAACCAGCATCTGTGCCTCCTCTTTCCCTTTCACTGCTGCTATAGGTCAGAAGAGACTAGAATTCCTCATACCCCTTTTGTTCTTAGGCTGACTTATTAAAAGGAGTCTTGTCCCCAGAGGACGTACTGCTAGAGGTATGTGAAATAACATCTTAGGAAGGTGTCTCCTGGAGAAGTTTTCCAGAAAAAATTGAGAATGCGTCATCTTTGTCTAATTGATTATTTCCTGTAATAGCAGTGCTTACAGGCCTTTTTAAAAACAAAAACAAAAACCTTTTTGTTAACCTTTTGTTTTATTATATTTTTTTAGAGGTAGGGAGGGGTAGAGGGAGAGGGAGAGAGAGAATCTTATGCAGGCTCCATGCCCAGTGTGGATCCTGATGCTGGGCTTGATCTCATAAACCTGAGATCATGATCTGAGCCAAAGTCAAGACTGAGCCAACTGAGCCACCCAGGTGCCCCTTTTTGTTAATCATTTAATTTCAGCATTCATATTTTATAAGAAAACTTTACATATGGGGAATTTAAACATACATGTGATGGAAGTGTTTCAGCTTCCTGAAGTAGAAATAAATATGAATAGTGGATTATTGGGGTGCCTGGGCGGCTCAGTCAGTTAAGCATCTGCATTCAGCTCAGGTCATGATCCCAGAGTCCTGGGATTGAGCCCCATGTGGGGCTCCCTGCTCAGCGGGGAGCCTGGTTCTCCCTCTCCTTCTGCCTTCTGCTCTGCCTGCTTGTACTCTCTCTGTCAAATAAATAAATAAAAATCTTAAAAAGAAAGAATAGTAGATTATTTACCAGTTTAGTAGTTTTATAAAATTTCTGATTATTGCATCAATGTTCCATTGTTTTCCCTTTCTTTTTGTGTCTTTTTAAAATTGTTACTAAGAATTCTGGCTGTCATTATTTTCTACCAGTCAGATATTTGAATTGATCATTTTAATAACATAAAAGGATAATGTTAGGTTTGTGGTTTCATTTTCCTTTATTTTTTTAAAAAAATATAATTCCAGTATGGTTAATATACAATGTTATATTAGTGTCAGGTTTATAATATAGTGATTCAATAATCCCATACATCACCCAGTGCTCATCATGACAAGTGCACTCCTTAACCCCCATTGCCTATTTCACCCATCCTTCCACCTACCTCCCCTCTGGGGATCACCAGTTTGTTCTCAAGAGTTAAGAGTCTTTTTCTTGGTTTGTCTTTCTCTCTCTCTTTTTCCTTTGCTGGTTTGTTTTGTTTCTTAAATTCCACAGACGAGTGAAGTCATAAGATATTTGTCTTCCTCTGACTTATTTTGTTTAGTGTTAACTCTCTAGCTCCATCCATGGCATTGCAAATGGCAAGATTTCATTCTTTTCATGGCTGAATAATATTCCATTGTGTATATATACCACATCTTCTTTATCCATTCATCTATTGATGGATACTTAGGCTGCTTCCATAATTTGGCTATTGTAAATAATGCTGCTCTAAACATAGGGGTCCCTTTGAATTTGTGTTTTTGTATTTTGAGGGTTAATATCCAGTAGTGCAATTACTGGATCATAGTATAGTTCTGTTTTTCACTTTTTGAGGAACCTCCATACTGTTTATCATACAGTGGCTGCACCCAGTTTGCTTTCCCACCAACAGTGCAAGAGGGTTCTTTTTTCTCCCCATTCTCACCAACACTTGTTTCTTGTGTTTTTGATTTTAGCCATTCTGACAGGTGTGAGGTGATATCTCTTTGTAGTTTTGATTTGCATTTCCCTGATAATGAATGATGTTCAGCATCTTTTCATGTGTCTGTTGGCCATCTGGATATCTTCTTTGGCGAAATGTCTGTTCATGTCTTCTACCCATTTTTAATTGGATTATTTGTTTTTTGGGTGTTGAGTTGTAAAAGTTCTTTATATATTTTAGATACTAACCCTTTATCAGATAAGTCATTTATAAATATCTTCTCCCATTCAATAGGTTGTCTTTTAGTTTTGTTGACTGTTTCCTTCACTGTGCAAAAGCTTTTTATTTTGATGTGGTCCTAATAGTTCACTTTTGCTTTTATTTCCCTTGCCTCAGGAGATATATCTAGAAATGTTGCTATAACCAATGTCAGAGACATTACTGCCTGTGTTCTTTTCTAGGATTTTTATGGTTTCAGGTCTCACATTTAGGTTTTATTCGAGTTTATTTTTGTGCATGGTGTAAAAAAATGATCCAGTTTTATTCTTTTTCATGTAGCTGATCAGTTTTCCCAACACCATTTGTTGAAGAGACTGTCCTTTTCCCATTGGATATTCTTTCTTGGTTTGCCAGATATTAAATGACCATATAGTTGTGGGTTTATGCTGGGCTTTCTATTCTGTTCCATTGATCAGTGTGTCTCTTTTTGTGCTAGTACGTTACTGTTTTGATTACCACAGCTTTGTGATGTAACTTGAAGTCTGGAATTGTGATACCTCCAGCTTTGCTTTTCTTTTCAAAGTTGCTTTGGCTTTTTGGGGGTCTTTGTGGTTACATATAAATTTTAATATTTGTTCTAGTTCTGTGATAAATGCTGTTCGTATTTTGATAGGGATTACATTAAATGTGTAGATTGCTTTGTGTAGTGTAGGTATTTTAACAATATTTGTTCTTCCAATCTATGAGCATGGAATATCTTTCCATTTCTTTTTGTTGTCTTCAGTTTCTTTCATCACTGTTTTATAATTTTCAGAGTACAGGTCTTTCACCTCTTTGGTTAGGTTTAGTCCTAGGTATCTTATTTTTGGAGCAACTGTAAATGGGATTGTTTTCTTAATTTCTCTTTCTGCTGCTTCATTATTAGTGTAAAGAAAGACATGTATCATATGATCTCACTGATATGAGGAATTCTTAATCTCAGGAAAGAAACTGAGGGTTGCTGGAGTGGTGGGGGGTGGGAGGGATGGCGTGGCTGGGTGATAGACATTGGGGAGGGTATGTGCTATGGTGAGCGCTGTGAATTGTGCAAGACTGTTGAGTCACAGACCTGTACCTCTGAACAAATAATACATTATACGTTAAAAAAAAAAAAGAAGAAGATAGTAGGAAGGGAATAAATATCACTTGATCATGATGAATGATTTTTTTAATGTATTGTTGGATTTGGTTTGCTAGTATTTTGTTGAGGATTTTTGCATCTGTGTTCATCAGAGATATTAGCCTGTAATTCTCTCTTTTTTTTTTTTGATGGTGTCTTTTACTGGTTTTGGCATCAGGGTTTGGAAGTTTTCCTTCTGTTTTTTGGAATAGCATGAGAAGAATATGTATTAACTCTTCTTTAAATGTTTTTGGTAAATTTGCCTGTGAAGCTGTCTGGTTCTGGACTTTTGTTTGTTGGGATTTTTTTAAGTCCTGATTCAATCTCCTTGCTGGTTATTGGTGTGTTCAAATTTTCTATTTCTAACTGCTTCAAATTTGGTAGATTATATGTTTCTCAGAATTTATCCATTTTTTTTCTAGGTTATTTAATTTGTTGGCATGTAGTTTTTCATAATAATCTCTTACAATTATTTGTATTTCTGTGATGTTGGTTGTTATTTCTTTTATTTGTGATTTTGTTTATCTGAGTGTTTTCTCTATGTTTTTTGATGAGTCTGGCTAGAAGTTTATGGTTTTTGTTGATCTTTTCAAAGAACAAGCTCTTGGTTTCATTGATCTGTTATGCTTGTTTTTTTAGTTTCTGTATCATTTATTCCTGCTCTAATCTTTATTATTTCGTCCTTCTGCTGGTTTAGGTTTTTTTGTGTTGTTCTTTTTTTTTTTTTTTATCTCTTTTAGGTTTAAGGTTAGGTTGTTTATTTGAGATTTTTCTTACTTCTTGAGGTAGACTTGTATTGCTATAAACTTCCCTCTTAGAACAGCTTTTGCTGCATCCCACAGGTTTTAGACCATTGTATTTTCATTTTCATTTTCATTTGTTTACATATACTTTTTGATTTCTTCTTTGATTTCTTGGTAAACCCATTAATTGTTTAATAGCATGTTCTTTAACTTTCATGTATTTGTGGTCTTTCCAGACTTTTTTCTTGTGATTGATTTCTAGTTTTATAGCATTGTGGTCAGAAAAGATGCAGAGTATGACTTCAGACTTTCTGAATTTGTTGAGGCTTGTTTTGTGGCCTAATATGTGATCTATTCTGGAGAATGTTCTGTGTGGACTTGAAAAGAATGTGTATTCTGCTGTTTTAGGATGGAATGTTCTGAATATATCTGTTAAATCCATCTGGTGTAGTGTGTCATTCAAAGGCATGGTTTCCTTGTTGATTTTGTTTGGATGATCTGTCCTTTTATGTAAGTGGGTGTTCAATTCCCCTACTATAATTGTATTACCATTGATTAGTTACTCTACGTTTGTAATTAACTGTTTTATGTGTTTGGGTGCTCCCATGTTGAGTGCATAAATATTTACAATTGTTATATCATCTTGTTGGTTTGGCCCCCTTATTATTGTATAGTGTCCTTCTTTGTCTCTTTTTACAGACTTTGTTTTAACGTCTATTTTGTCTGATATAAGTATTGCTACTCCAGCTTTCTTTTGATATCCATTTGCATGCTGAGTGTTTCTCCATCCCTCCCTTCCCTTTCAGTCTGCAGGTGTCTTTAGGTCTGAAATGAATCTCTTGTAGGCAGCATATACATGGGTCTTGTTTTTTTATTTACTCTGTCACCCTGTTAGGTTTATGGTTTCTTGAATGTCATACTGTTGTCAGATGTTGGAATCTTCTATATGTCATAGCATGAGTATTTTAAAGTTCAAAGAATTAAGTAGTGGAATTGGAGTTTTAATGCAAGTTTCTATGCTCTAAATATATATATGTATATATAATATCTATATGTATCTGTGTACACACACATACACGTACATACATATAATGTAGATTTTTGTTTTCCTCAGACTTAAAATTTGCATTCGTAACAGTTTTGGTAGTATAGTTTGCCTTGTGAAGAAGCAAGAGGGCTGATACTGTGTCAGTAAAACTGTCTCATAGGTATGATTCAAACAGTTTTATTAGCAACATATGGGGCATGAAGGAGCCACAGAGGGGAATTTGGAGTGTGAGGGTGCTGGTCTGTCTTTTTTGGCATGTAATTATATCAGCCTCATGCATGGTGTTATTTGTTGCTGCCTAGGGAATATAGAAAAATATCTGCTAATGTGGTGAAACAAAAAAATCGGAATAAATTATAATTGTCGAGTTTATAGGGAATTATTTGGATGCAGGATGTATTTTTTCTCCAACCTAAATTTTGTTTGGTATTTTAAATTTTATTCAATCAGTCCTTTAAACCCAATTTTTCAATAATTTGAATTTTTGAATCAATGTTACATAATAGATGCCTAGCTGAGGTTCATAAATGGGAAGAAATTTGTTTCTTTTTCCCTATTGTGACAATGTATGGTTCTGTTTAATTAGTTTTACTAAATATTTATTAATTTTCTTTAGAGGTATTTGTAGCATTTATATGATTACAATATGCTGATTACTTTAGTAGATGCTACACAGAGGACAATATCAGACACAGCCTGTGGGCTTATGGAGCTTAATTCTATAAAAGCAATCACATGTAGATGATGTTTTAAATAGTCAATGATGGGAATGATAGACACACATGGCAGCAAAGTGGTTACCTCTGGGAAAGAGGGAGGGAAATGGGATCAAGGAGGGGGTACACAGAAGCTTCAATTGTAAGTTGTTTTTTTTTTTTAATTCCCTTTCAGCTAAGATTTATTGATTGCCAGAGTTTTTTTTTTTTTTTTAAACCAGAGATTCAGGTTGAGGAAAAGGTACTGGAATTGTTTGTGTTATCTTTCTTTCTTTTGGTTATTTCTTGGCTTGATCAGTATAGTTTTTTAAAGGTAGGAGGGTAAATTGCAAGAGGTTGAGGGAAAAGCTTGGGGCTTGGGGGGTGGATTCTGGAAAAAGCTCTACAGAAAAAAGTAGTGATATGTTTTTCAAACTTTATTACAATTCTTCTGACTACTTTGAGCCTTAGGTTAAATGTAAGCATTTATATTATTGTCTGTTCTGAAATACATACAACTTTTTATAGATGATTTCTTAGTCATTATGTTGGAAAGTTACTGTGAGGTAAAATTTCTTTACTCTAGATTTCCATTTGGCCCTAAGACCAGTCTCAGAGAAACCTAGTCCTCTGAAATGGGTAATTCTTAAACTGATTAATCCCAAAATGGCTAGTCTAGTTTCTTCTATATGCTGGTAAAATAATATTGGAAGCCAAGCTGTTCAATATTTAGATTGCAGTGATTAAGAAAGTAACATGGATTATATGTTTATTTCTAGAGTGTGAGCAAATAGGGTCATACTTCAAGTGCTCTTTAAATGCTGTGACTGCTGTCATGTTTTATGACATGATGATTTTATCTAACAGCTATTCCTGTGGAGTTACTTTTTTGCAGAATAGAAGACCAAACCTGTCCTTGAAAGTGTAAGGAAGATCTTTACATTCACCCTCCTTTTGCAAATCAGGGTAAAAGGTTGGACTGTCCTATGGGAAAAAAGAAGTACAGTTGGATAGTTTTGTTCTACCTGGAAAACATTTTTAATAAGAATTAGCTTTGTATTTTTCTTGGGGGTGATTTCAGGCATATAAGAAGAAAAAAAATTTGGTACTTGCAATCTTTACTTAGGGAAAGTGAATCCTGCTAAATGAAATATAAATAAATTATAATAATCTTAAATTTATCACTTAAGCCTTTCTTTCCTACTGGCTTTTTAAAAGAGCAACTAAGAAATATATTTTATCTGATTTGATTTTAACTGCTGTTATTTTTTTCTTGGGTAAACTACCTTATCACAATGTAGAAGTCCTGACTGATTGATAGTCATGATTTAAGTATATTGACGTTTACAACTAAGTATGTTCATTATAGTTCAGAGAATAATTTAAATAATGAAGTGGTATTTAACAGTATTAAAACTTCGTTAAGCATAGTGTATGGATTAATTAAAATAATCCATCTGTACTATAAAATAATGATTAATGGATTGTTGCCTTATACTTGTGAGGCTCTATGTGAATATGTGTGTAGTTACAATTCTTTCCAAATGTAATTATTTATATTTCTTACATATGCTGTTTCATTTTATCATCACAACAGTTTTAGAAGTAGGTGGGGTAGGTGAGATTTTTCTTTACTAAATGAGGAAAACTGAGTAGTATAGTAATTAAATGTTTTTTTTTTTTCCACGAGTAGGACTGCAGTAAAACCTGGGTCCCTGACTTCTGATTTAGTGCTCTTTGCTACTAGACCTTAGTCAGAATCAAAGAAATTTGGGTTTTTCTGGCGCATTGATTCTCTTCTTGGTCATTTTGTTTTGGTGTGTTTCATCAGAATCTTTCTATTGCTTAAAAAGCAAACAATATGTACAATTCTATAAAATCAGTTTGTTCTAATTACTACTTTTGACTACAGATTAGGGGGTGAAAAAGATAAAACTCGACCCAAATGACATTTTTTATTATATCTGTATTTATTAATTTGGTGCAACATTTTATTATGCAAAAAAGTTAAGAATTAACTTGTTATCATCCATACTTTTGAAATTAGGGCAAAGTCTTGGTGGTAGATATATAAACAGACTTGTCTCCCTCCCCTTCCCTTTTTTTTATTAAAAAATTTTTTTTAAAGATTTTATTTATTTGTCAGAGAGAGAGAGCACACAAGCAGGGGGGCGTGGCAGGCTAAGGGAGAAGCAGGCTCCCCGCTGAGCAGGGAGCCTGATGTGGGGCTCAATCCCAGGACCCTGGGATCATGACCTGAGCCGAAGGAAGATGCTTAACTGACTGGGCCACCCAGGCAGCCCCCCAGATTTTTTTTTCTTGAGATACAATTGACATGTATTAGTTTCAGGTATACAACATAATGATTGGATATATGTGTATATTATGAAATGATGACCACAGTAAGTCTAGTTAACATCAGTCACCATACTTAATTATTCTTTTTTTCTCATGATGAGAACTTTTAAGATTTACTCACATAGCAACTTTCAAATATACAATATAGTATTATTAACTTTAGTCATCATACTGTACATTACATCCCATGACTTATTTATTTTATAATTGCAAGTTTGTACCATTTGGCCACCTTTACCCATTTTGTGTACAGTCTACCCCCTACTGCTGCCCCACCTTTGGTAAGTACCAGTTTGTTCTCTGTATCTATGAGGTGTTTTTTTTTTTTTTTTTTTTTTTGGTTTTGTTTTGTTTTCAGATTCCACATAAATGTGAGATCATATGTTTTGTCTTTGTCTGTGTGTTATTTCACTTAGCATAATGCCCTCAAGGTTCATTTGTGTTGTTACAAATAATAGGATTTCCTTTTTTTTATAATGACTGGATAGCATTCCATGATGTGTATGTGTGTGTAGGTGTGTGCATACATTTTCTTTATTCATTCTTCCATCCCTGGACACTGAGGTTGTTTCCATGTCTTGTCCACTGTAAATAATATGTGATGAACATGGGGATACAGATACCTTTTTGAGTTAGTGTTTTCCAACCCTTCGGATATATATCCAGAAATGGAATTGCTGGATCATATGGTATTTGTATTTTTAATTTTTTGAGGAACCTCCATACTGGTTTTCATTGTGGCTGCACCATTTTACATTCCCACCAACAGTGCATGGGGTTTCTCTTTTTTCCACATACTTGCCAATACTTGTTATTTCTTGTCTTTTTGATAATATCCATTCTAACATGTGGGAGGTGATATTTCATTGTGGTTTTGATTTGCATCTTCCTGATGATTAGTCATGTTGAGCATCTTTTCATGTGTCTTTGGCCATCAGAATGTCTTCTGTTCAAATCCTTTGCCCGTTTTAAATTGGACTTTTGGTTTTTATTGCTGTTGAGTTGTATGAGTTCTTTATGTATTTTTTGTATTTACTCCTTATCAGATATATGATTTACAAATATTACAAGTATTTTTTTGTTCTGTTAATGTTTTCTTTTGCTGTGCAAAAGCTTTTTAGTTTGATGTAGTTCATCCTGTTTATTTTTGCTTTTGTTACTTTTGCTTTTGGTGTTAAACACCAAAAAAATCCTCACTAAGACTGAGCTCAGGAAGCTTTTTCTCTATGTTTTCTTCTAGGAGTTTTACAGTTTCAGGTTTTATGTGCAATTCCTTAATTTATTTTGAGTTAATTTTTGTGTATGGTATAAGATAGGAATCCAGTTTTATTCTTTTGCGTGTTGCTGTCCAGTTTTCCCAACACCATTTATTGAAGAGATTATTCTTTCCCCATTGTATACTCTTGGCTTCTTTGTCATAAATTAATTGACCACCTATGCATGGATTTATTTTGGGGCTCTCTATTTTGTTCTGTTGATTTTACATGTCTGTTTTTATGCCAGTAGCATACTGTTTTAATCACTATAGCTTTTTAATATAGTTTCAAATTAGGGAGTGTGATATTTCCAGCTTTTTTCTTCTTTCTCAAGATTGCTTTGGCTAGTCACAGTCTTTTCAGGTGACATACAAACTTTAAGATTGTTTGTTCTATTCTTTCCTTTCCTTTTGAAGACCTTCCTCAGGCTAGATGCAGGGAGCCTCACGATTCCTGAAAGAGTTTTACTCTTCCTCTCCCTTTATGGTTTTTAGAATTACTATTTTTAACTGATTTTTAAAATGTATTATATTTTTAAATGGAACTAATAGTAATTGTAAATACTTAAGTCAGATATCAGTTAGTGTATATTATGAACAGAACCACAGAAAGATATATGTATGACTTACCTAGACAGATGTAAGCATTAAGAAAAGGAAATTTGGGGCATTAGAAAGGAATGTTTACTTGTTAAATAGAACATGGTGATGTTATTAATTATTCTTTTTAGTAATATGTAATTTATTCACACAAAGGATATTGTGACTTGCCTATAATGATTAATATAACTTACTGAAATGCCTTATTTAAGGTATGTGAATTTATTTTATTCTGAGGTTTAGATCACTCTTAGGGCTAAGTCACCTCTTTTTTTTTGTCCTTCAGTTGCAGCAAAATCTAACTTTCATGTGTTTTGCTACTTATATATGTCTTTTGGGAGATTTTGAAAAACCAAAGTCCTCTTTCTCCTGTGGAAGTGTTAAAAATCCTAAGAAGCTTTCTTGAGATAAAGTTTGTCCCCTTTCAATTATTAAATGTGCTTTTCTCTTATCTGTGAATTTCACCTTCAGTTTACTGGCAACTGCTTTTTCGTGTCCAGATCATAGAATTATGATTAACTCCTTGCAGTCTGGCTTTGGTCCCACCTCTGTACTGGAACTGCACTCTTGAAGGTCGCTGGTGACCACATTCTAGCCAATTGTAGAGGTTTTTCCTCTCAATCTCCTTGACGTTCTAATGCCACATGACCTTGGCTTTTCAGTTACATGAACCCTCTACTTGAGATTTTTGCTTTGAACTTTCTGTGGCCCATGCTTCTTCCTGTAATACCTGTCTTCTCTTTGTGGGGTGGGTTTTATCCTTGCCCTTTGCTAGGTACTTACTTATTGAGTTTTGAATCTTACAACTTTAGTTCTTCTTGCTTTGCGTTTGTGTCATAGATAATCATCATTTCTCATAACTCTCTCTCTGTTGGATGTTACTGGCAATTCTCAGAGCTCTATTTCACATCACCCAAGGTGATTTCAGTGATTGCCTATCACCCAAACTCTAGTCCTGTACTTCCATCTGCTTTTAGGTCGATGCCCTTTTGCTTTAGAATAGACCTTTCCCAAATTATCTTTTTCAAACTCTTTTCTCCTCTGAATTTCTGGGTTCATTGTAAAGAAACATTATTTTAATACCTCAGCATTTTCTTATTTGGTGTCCCTTGTCTCCTAATGTTTTTGATGTCCTTGAGTTTTTCTTGAAAATATTTCTTAAATTTGTTCCATCCTCTTCTCTTATTTTCCCCAAAGTACTATATGATGTGTGAAGCACTTTCAAATGCATTTTTTTTCCTATTTAAAATAACCAGCATAATAAATTTGTGAAATAGGAAGGGTAGAGTCTATTATCCCAATTTGCAGATCAGGAAATATGTACTGAGAGAAGTGAGGTATGAATGTTGATTAAGGGAAGAGCTATTACTAAAGCCAAAAAGGGATAGGATTTTAAGTCTATACCTGCGCCCAAATCAAGTGACTGTTAATTTCCTATTAAATGATCTTTCAGCTTCCATTCTTCTCCTTTAATTAACTTTACTTACAGTGCTAGATTAATGTTTATAAAGCCAGTCACAGTGGCAGCTATTAGAGATTGGTATAGTGTCTCAGTCACTGTGTGAGGTAATATTTACTCTTTGGAACGGGGGTGTGGGGTAGATACTATGAACCCCATTTTATAGATAAGTAAATTAAGGATCACAGGAGTTAAATAACTTGCTAGTCATTATGTGTGATGGGGTGGGGGTTGGGGTAGAGATTCCAACTCAGGCTTCCAAGCTCTAGTTCTTCTTTGCTACTTTTGTAATCACATTCTGCCATTTATTAAATTCTTGATGTTAGTCTTCTTCCTAAGACCTTACTATAGTTTCCTTTAGCCTACTTAACCCCATTTATACCCCTTTATTGACCTTCCAGGACCCTCAATAATTTGTCAAAAGCTTCTTTTCCATTATTTTCTCCAGTAACCCTCCTCAGTCAACCCTCTGCTTTTAACCTTGTTTTCTTCTCACAAAGACCTTATCTAGTCTCACTTTCTCATTTTTGTAACTCATGTTGTTTTCACCCTATGTACAGTTATCTTACCTGAACCTCTTTATGTGTCCATAGCCACCTCCTTACCTGCTCTCATTCCCACATTTAGTGATCATTTAACGTGTAGGTGGCACTCTGCTAGGAGGTTTTTTTTTTTTTTTTGATTATTTATTATTTATTTTTTTCTTTAAATTTTTTATTGTTATGTTAATCACCATACATTACATCATTAGTTTTTGATGTAATGTTCCATGATTCATTGTTTGCGTATAACACCCAGTGCTCCACGCAGAACGTGCCCTCCTTAATACCCATCACCAGGCTAACCCATCCCCCCACCCCCCTCCCCTCTAGAACCCTCAGTTTGTTTCTCAGAGCCATCATCTCTTGTGGTTCGTCTCCCCCTCCAGATCCCCCCCCTTCATTCTTCCCTTCCTGCTATCTTCTTCTTTTTCTTTTTTCTTAACATATGTTGCATTATTTGTTTCAGAGGTACAGATCTGTGATTCAACAGTCTTGCACAATTCACAGTGCTTGCCATAGCACATACCCTCCCCAATGTCTATCACCCAGCCACCCCCTCCCCCCCACCCCCCACCACTCCAGCAACCCTCAGTTTGTTTCCTGAGATTAAGAATTCCTCATATCAGTGAGGTCATATGATACATGTCTTTCTCTGATTGACTTATTTCACTCAGCATAACAACGCTGCAGTTCCATCCACGTCATTGCAAATGGCAAGATCTCATTCCTTTTGATCGCTGTATAATATTCCATTGTATATCTATACCACATCTTCTTTATCCATTCATCTGTCGATGGACATCTTGGCTCTTCCACAGTTTGGCTATTGTGGACATTGCTGCTATAAACATCGGGGTGCACGTACCCTTTCGGATCCCTACATTTGTATCTTTGGGGTAAATATGCAGTAGAGCAGTTGCTGGATTGTATGGTAGCTCTATTTTCAACTTTTTGAAGAACCTCCATACTGTTTTCCAGAGTGGTTGCACCAGCTTGTATAGGAGTTGTTAATGTAAATGAATGCATGGGCATTGTTGGGGGAGATGAACACATAAGGGGAGGAACCAGACTGGATTTTCCACTCTGAGGTGAGTGCACTGGCCCAGGCCAGTGTACACGGGTTGCCATGGCAGCAGTAAAGAAGATGTGATTAATTTTACCTGAGTGGTTAGGGAAGCTGTGACAAAGAACTGACATTTGAGCTATAGCCTTAAAGGAGGAGGAGGAGTTCTCCAGGTGGGAAAGGGTGGGAGGAGGGCATTCTGGAAAGAAGAAATATGTATGTATGAATAGAGAAATGAAATCACAAATATATATGCCCTATGTTGTAGTGTGAACGTTAAAGGTCTTTGTTTCAAGGCTATGCAAAGTGCTGTGTTGCCAACAGTGATTGGCCTTCCCTTTGTGGAGTCATTGCAGTCCAGGGTCTGGTGTTTGAACTTACACTTTCAGATACTTGACATGTTGGGTGCACTGAGAGTCACGTTAATCCTCTTCTTAGAAACTGATGACATGGATCTCTCTCTATATATATGTATGTATTTGTCTGTTTGTCAATTTATTAATTTCCAGTGAGAAATACAACTGTCAAGCAGATTGGATTGCTTGATTTGGCAAATCAGTCTACTGTCTCCCTGTAGGCAGGCTTCTTGGGAAGCCAAGTTGTTATTATGGAGGTCAGTTGATGATTGAGAAATACAGCTGTCAAGTCGACCCAGCATTTCTGACCAGTGCACTCTCTTCTGGCAAGATACATGGGGACCATGTTGCCAGAGACCACCTGTTGAGCATGGAAAGAGAACCCATAGGGATATTTGTTTGAAGAAGTACCTCTCAGCTGAGTTAGCTTGAGGCTATCTTACCCACTGCAGGAAGAGCTTTGCCAAGGAAACCATATTATTCTAGTCAACCTAGCCAAGACTTCCTCTCCTGTGGCTTAGATTGATCTTGTGAACATTTGCCTGGGTGACTTCTCTGATTGCTTTGCTAACCAGTCCTCCCCTTTCCTTCACCTTTTGATTGATGCATTCTCCCTCTAGATATGTTGAGACATTCTGTCAAGTTATGAGGAAATCTTAAGAGCTAGAGAAGCAGATGGATTTTTATCTTTCTGTTTTGATCCATTTTGTATTTAAGTCATATTCCCTTATATTCAGTCACTTGGGACCAAAATCAGGGAATTGTAAAGAGCCTCCTGAAGTCAAGAGTATCAGGTCTTTGGTGGTGGGATGTTGGGGATGTGCCTAGAAAGGAAAGTTAGGACCAGATTAGGAAAGGTCTTGGATGCCATACTAAAGAACTTGAATTTCAAAGGGCTCTCAATTCAATTATCCTCTCTTCTGAAAATTCTTTTTTTTCTCCTAATAGTATCTTTTTTTCATCTTTTAAATTTTTGTTAGTATCTGTATCAAACGGTTAATATCTTACTGTACAGCATATGATAATGGCTCTCCTTAAGAGACCTTATTCAGCCCCTTTATGTTTTGAGAGATAAACACTAGGTGATATTATCTGCATTTTAAACATGAGGTGCTTCAGAGCTTAAAGTTCTGTTTCTGACAGACTCTTATCTTGCTTCGTAGTTTAGGCTGTTTCCTCAACTTCCTCTTTTAACCCACAGCTTTTTTAGACAAGGTATTACTTTTTATATTAATTACATGTTTCTTTTTTACATTATGTAATGTTTTATCATGGTGCTTATCTACACAAATAGCTGTCTTATTAATTATCATGTGTCTCTTTTCTATCTAGGTAGCTTGTTTGTTCCATTTATTTATTTATCTACCTATTTTTTTCATCTTCAGATATACCCCATTTTTAATAAGTTTTTATTTAAATTCCAGTTAGTTAGCCTAGAGTTTAAGATTCGTTTCAGGTGTACAATATAGTGATTCAACACTTCCGTGCAACATCTGGTGCTCATCATAGCAAGGGCCCTCCTTAATCCCCATCACCTGTTTTACCTATCCCCCAATCCACCTCCCCTCTGGTAACCATCAGTTTGTTCTTATAGTTAGTGGACTTCATACTTATTCCTTTTGCATCTTACAATACCTAGCCCAGTTGAATTTCAAGCAATACTTAGACAATAGAATACCATTTCAGAGCCGGAAGGTATCTTAGTCTAGTTCAGTACTTTCATTTTCTACGTTAAGAAACTGGGATCTAGAGCAGCTGTAGTTAGCCAAAGCACATGACCAATAGAGTCATGACCAGAACCCAGATATAGTCACATCAGGTCCAGCCACCTTTGTGCTATACTATGCTTGTTCCCTATTTGGCTGAGAGATACATTTCATAGGGATGAAAAGGATCCTCAAAGATCACCTATGTCAATGTACAGTCTCTAAAACCATTACATTAAAACTTAAAGCTGTAGCTTTACTTGTTAGCTCTAGGAAGAGCATAGTTCAAATGTTTTAGATGTTATTGTGTTGGGAAGAAAACTAAGTGAGAGGGACATAGGGAAAGGAGCTCACCTATTGAACTCTTTCTGGGCTTCTGTCAAGCCAGGTACTGATGCTTTTTTACATATATCACCTCCATATTTATTAGGACAGTCCTGTGAACTGGTTTTAGTCATACACATTTTGCTTATGAGCAGACTGAGACTCACAGACAGAATTAGGAGTGGTTTTTAACCCCAGGTCTGCAAGACTACAAGACCATACTCTTTCAATTCTGTTTCATTGTGACAGCTCTTGGCCAAAGCCCCAAACAGCAACTTTAGCTGGATACCACTCCTGACTTCCCAAGGAGGAGCAGTCCAGAAGCCATGCCCTATTGTCTGTGGCCATAGTGCTGAATGTTAGTGTCTGAGCTAAGAGACAGTGCCTGACTCACTAAGTAATCTCACATTTTTAAACCATGGTTTGTGGCTCATATTTATGACCTTTTATAGATGTACCTTGTGTCATTTTTCCGATTTCCATTCTGTGGAAGAAGGGCACCATGTTATAAGCCCACGTGTCTCATTCTTGCTTCTACCTACAACTTCTCTTTCCATCGTTTTAATGCTCCTCCTTTCTTCCCTTTCTTTCTCCACTCCACTCTTTATGTGGAGGGAAAATTAGATGTGCTTGTATCACAGTTACTTGAACTGATCAGCTTCATTCTCCTCCTGCCCAAATTCTTCTACATTGGTATGAGAAATAATGGGACAAAAAAAAAAATAAAAATAAAAGGAAGGTGATGTGTAATCACATTATTTGTCTTCCAGCAAAACACTTTCCCAAAATGGCAGGATACATGCAATTCATAACTTACATAAAGTTCATCATTCATATTTATAAAATCTGTGTTTTGGTGCTAGATGCACTTACTTCAAGTTTCAAAGAATGATTTTAAAATACTTTTGAATCATCTCCCTAAGAGCCTTCAACACTGTATAAATAGTACACTTTTTAGCATTTCCTTTTGCATACCTGCAGTTTGCATCATCTTTGAGATGTTTACCACTTTTTTGCAAGGCATATGTGGAGACTCAGCCAACAAATGTCATATATGTGGGTTTCAAAGAGCACCTGGGGGAAGTTATTTTTAACCTTTTCAAAGAGGTCTTCTCTGGGCTTTCCCCCATTTCAGAGCAAAAACAGATGTAAACCAAGGGTGCGAATCAATGTACATATTTTTTGAATATATATCTTCTTTTAGGTTTTGCCAGTGATTGTTTTTATTAAAATATTACCTACCTTCCCTCAAAATTTAGGATGTTTCTGGGAAATAGTTTACTATAATCTGGTGATTTCTATCACTTTGCTTGCTTAGTTAAATTCTTATGGATCTTTTTATTTTATTTTATTTTATTATGTTAGTCACCATACAATACATCATCAGTTTTTGATGTTGTGATCCACGATTCATTGTTTTCCTATAACACCCAGTGCTCCATGCAGAACGTGCCCTCCTTAATACCCATCACCAGCTAAACCATCCCCCCGCCCCCCTCCCCTCTAAAACCCTCAGTTTGTTTCTCAGAGATTATGGATCCTTTCTTAAAAAGAAATACACAGTTGCAAAATGAGGAATTAGAGCTGTGGCATTTGGTTAAATGTGATCATAGGGGAAAATATGCTAAGAAGGTATTAGGATGTCTCCTTTATGCCAAAAAGTCCATTAGACTGGTAGGCTATACAGAGGGAGGTGACTCAAGGGAATATCCCGAAGTGGAAGGTATTGGATAACAAGAAAACAGTAAGAAAGAATAGTTTCTCCTAGCATGGGAAGTATAGTCCCTTTTCTAAGTAGAAGCGTTCAAACCCTCTGCCATTGTATTGAGATGCCATTTTTATTTATTTAGATTTTGCTTTCTGTTTAATTATAAGTTGTAATAAGATGACCTTGTTTTTAAAAAAGAGTCACATCTGCTATATTGCAAAAAAAAAAAAATTATAGTGTCCACTAAGAATAGATTAAAATTTTGTTGGTGGTGTTTGTGTTGTGTTTATTCTTTCAGGCTTTAAATTTTATATCAGTGGCTTTTACTAGAACATGATGTGTTTTAGATATACTTTATAATTATCTAATGCCTAGTACTTTGTTTTATTGTGCTTCACAGATACTGTGTGTTTTTTTTTTTTTAACAGATTGAAGTTTTGTGGCACCCCATCATTGGTGCCACTTTTCCAACAATGTTTGTTCATTTCATGTCTCTGTCACATTTTGGTAATTCTCACCGCATTTCAAACTTTTTCATTATTATTGTATTTGTTATGGTGATCTGTGATCAGTGATAATGGCTTGGCGAAAACTCAGATGACGCTTAGCATTTTTTAGCAATAAAGTATTTTTAATTAAGGTATGTACATTTTTTTAGACATGATGCTATATTACACACTTAGTAGACTACAGTATAGTGTAAACATAACTTTTATATGTACTAGGAAACAAAGAAAAGTTTATTTGACTCACTTTATTGTGGTATTTGCATTATTGCGGTGGTTTGGAACCGAATCCGCAATATCTCCGAGGTAGGTCTGTACAAACTTCCTATTTTTAAATATGGGATGACATTTTAAGATACTTAAGACAGTTTGGGGGCGCCTGGGTGGCTCAGTCGTTGGGCGTCTGCCTTCGGCTCAGGTCATGATCCCAGAGTCCTGGGATCGAGCCCCACATCGGGCTCCCTGCTCCGCGGGGAGCCTGCCTCTCTCTCTCTCCCACTCCCCCTGCTTGTGTTCCCTCTCTCGCTGTGTCTCTTTCTGTCGAATAAATAAATAAAATCTTATAAAAAAAAAAAAAGATACTTAAGACAGTTTGAAGTCTTTTATTTCTTCTGCATATGGGGTACTAGAAAGTTACTGGTTGAAAAATGAGTAATAAATGATTGAATACAGAAATATATGGGGGCACATATGATTTTCTCTCCTGGGTCAAATTCATGATTTCTGTGATGTTGCCCTACCAGGTTTTTAAGATACCGATTTGCAGTAAATGATTATGTACTCACTATATAAACACTCAACTATAATAGTGATGAAGAAATTAAAAAAAAAAAAATTTGGGACTCCTGGGTGGCTCAGTCCATTAAGTGTCTGCCTTCAGCACAGGTCATGATCCTGGGGTCCTGGAATCCAGTCCCTCATGGGGCTCCTTGCTCAACGGGCGCCTGCCCTCTGCCTCCCGTTTCCCCTGCTTGTGCCCTCTCTCTCTCTGACAAATAAATAAATAAAATCTTAAAAAAGAGTCCTAATTCTACTACACATAATCATAATTTGAAATACCATTTCAGACATTTTTTTTCCTTTCCTTGCATGCATACCACACATGCACATACCCACATACATATGTATATTTTTAGACAGAAGTGAGAGAAAAATTATAAGGATAGAGTCATCTTACATTACTATTTTTGTTTAACAAAAGTACTATTACTTGATTTTAACAGAAGTGAAAGAAATTAAAGTAAAACCAAAGGAGTTACAGTTCTTAAATAAATGATCCTTTGTAATAAAAAATTCCCAAGTGATTCACTAAAGTTGAATGAAAGAAAAATATTAAGAGATCGGGATAATTATATTTTACTGTATATTATTCTATCAGTTTATTTACTGCAATGGAAAGTAAGAAATTAACATATTTCCTTTTTTCTCCCTCTTAATTTTTAGTAGTTATATTAAATTTGTACTTTGTCAAGTTGTGTAACACTTGGCATTCTATTTTGTAAGTAATTTTCACAACTCTTAAGTTTTACTTTTATATTTAAAAGCATTCAGTGCTTATTACCTGCTCTTTGTTCACTGCAAATTATCTTGGGAAGTGGGCTCTCAGAAATTCCATTATCAGGGACTGATGCCCCCAAACAAGTACCATTATTATTATTATTTTTTTAGGAGAATATAAATTTCTTTGGTCAGTAGATTGAGAAACCGAATCCTATAGAATAAAATCCTATAAAGTTTTGGCTTATGCAACTTGATTATAAAATAATAGATTGCTAATTTAGTTTAAATGTAAGAGTATTATTTTCTTTTAGTTGTGTATTTTAAAAAGATTGGTTCATTATTTGTGCCCCAGCAAAACCTTGGAATATCTGGTCACTCGCAAAAAGAGTCAGTGCGAAATCCAGTGGGGTCCATAAAAGCAGGGATCCAGAGGCCATGTCACAGGGCATTCTGAGGCTGTCACACTTGCCACTTCTCGTACACCTGCTGAGGTCTTCTCTGTAGTCCTACTTCTGGAAGACCTGAAATGGAAGGACCCAGTTTCTTTGAGGTATCCATAGGAATAATTTTCCCTGGTTTTCTCCTATTAGAATATGTTGTACTTTTTTGATTCTTTTCTTTCGCTTGATAAGAAAAGATGGCATTAATGCAGCCATATATTTTAATCATATTTTGTTAATATGGTTTTTCTTTATAAAGACCCATTCAATCAGAGGACAAAGGACCTGCTCTGTCTTCATCCTATAAATATAAATCTAGTCCTTATTTATACTAACACGCATTCTTGGCTGGCTGTATTTGGTTATTAGGGATCTGTGTGTGTGTGTGTATTTCTATTTTTTTTCCCAAGAAGAGCTCATGGTTGCTGCATTTCTTGAGTAATTGAATATTTGGAAGTGTTTGTAGATTGCTTTTATGCTTTGTGGACAATTTGGGCACTGTGTGATTAGGTATCATATTTTTCCCTTAGAACCCTGAAGATACTGTTCTGTCATCTCCAGATAATGGTGAATGCTGCTACAGAAAAGTCTAAGGCCAGTCTTGATTTTTCTGCCTATGTACCCACAGCATTTATATTTATATTCTTTTTTTTTTAAGATTTTATTTATTTATTTGACAGAGAGAGACACAGTGAGAGAGAGAACACAAACAGGGGGAGTGGAAGAGGGAGAAGCAGGCTTCCTGCCGAGCAGGGAGCCCGATGCGGGGCTCGATCCCAGGACCCTGGGATCGACCTGAGCCGAAGGCAGATGCTTAACGACTGAGCCACCCAGGCGCCCCTATATTTATATTCTTTCTCTTAAGTTCTGTAACCTCATAGAAATGTCTTAGTATTAATTGCTTGAAATCCAGTTTTTGGGGGAACACATTTATTTTTATCATTATTTTAAAAAGATATATTTATTTGAGAGAGAGAGAGAGAAAGGGAGAGAGAGTGCTCAGGGGGGAGAAGCAGAGAGAGTCTCAAGTGGACTCTGCAATGAGTGTGGAGCCCAGTGTGGGTCTCACTCAATACCACCACCAGAGCTGAAGCCAGCAGTCGGACATTTAAGTGACTGCTCCAGCCAGGTGCCTCAGGAACACTTTGTTTTTTTATGTATTTCATTTTATTCCAAGAAAAAATTTTCTTCTGTTATATCACTTTTTTTTCTGTTCCATTTGTTGTGTTTTCTTTTGCGAGAATGTCAAGTGTGTATAGGCTGTATCTTTTTTACCTTCTATATTGATCATCTCATTTCTTATATATCTTTTAAAAAATTTCCATTTTATTTTTTTGTTTGTTTGTTTTCATACCTGTCTTTTCCTGTTTCAGTAGTGAGTGTTTGGGGTTTTTTTTGTTCTTTCTTTTATGGCTTTAATCTGTGTGTGTGTGTGTGTGTGTGTGTGTGTGTGTGTGTGTGTGTGTTTAATCTCCAGCTTTTTCATTACCCTATCAATTTGCTTTTCATCTCTTTTGTTATCTTTTCTTAGATATTTCATACTTTTCTTTGAGCCTTTTTTCTTTGAAGTACCTCATATTCTCTGTAATTTTTTTAAGACTGTAGAAAAATAATTTGTGAGTACCTCCTCTGTTTCTTAAGACAGTTTCTTTGGCTGACATTTCCCTATTTCCTTCCATCCGTCCTTGATCGTTCTATATAAATTCTTTGCTGATTCCTTTTTACTTCTTACTCTTTTTTTAGTAGGTTCAAGTCCATTGAGACCAGGTATTGCTTGAAAAAAATGTGTGTGTCATATGCTCCAGGGACATGTCTCACCTCAGTTTGCAGTACTGTGAAGGTCAGTGTGGCTCTGTAGTCCTGTGAGTCACAGGAGTGTCTGTAATAAATGGTTTGGTGATTACTGTTTACCTTCTTTTCTATCTCCATCTGGCAGCCTGTCTGAGCAAAGAAGCTGGATCATTGATAATGCAAAATCTTGTTGGGTTTTCCTCTGTCCTTCTGTGGTTGTAGACATGACCTGTCTTATCCTACGTAGATGCTGAAACATCATTACCCTAAACAGAGTTTCTTTGACTGGGCTTTAGAACTGTTCCAGCTTTAGGGAAATCTCTTTTCTGCCTGAGATCTGAGGAGGTGTGGTTTGGTTCTCAGCATTACTCCTCATTTTGATTCCAGATATCACCTAATACAGTGATTTTTTTTTTTTTTTTTGTGATAGTTTGTGGTTTGTGGTTGTGGCTATGACTTTGTTTCATTGATGATGAGGTATTCATTATTTTTTGTTCTTTTAGTTTTTTTTTTTTTATTTTTAGTTTGTTTCTGGAGTAGACTACATAACAGTACTTCCTGCTGTAATGTTTCTTAGTTTTTTAACTGCTTTGTTGGCTCACATCTGTGCTAGCTCTCCCTCTCCTCCCCCGTCCACCTCCCCCTTTAAACCTCCCCACACTCTTTAGCTACCTACTCCTAAAATCAGCTTTTCCAAAGCCCTGTTTTTAGTCTGTTTTCTCTAGCTTAGTTTTCTCTTTTCGAGTGACTTCATCTAACCCAATGTCTTTAATCTTCACCTCTCTTCTAATGATTTTTGCATGTGTTCTTCTTTCAGTTTTATTTTTTTATTTATTTTTTTTGAAGATTTTATTTATTTATTTGAGAGAGAGAATGAGAGATAGAGAGCACGAGAGGGAAGAGGGTCAGAGGGAGAAGCAGACTCCCTGCCGAGCAGGGAGCCCGATGCGGGACTCGATCCCGGGACTCCAGGATCATGACCTGAGCCGAAGGCAGTCGCTTAACCAACTGAGCCACCCAGGCGCCCTTCTTTCAGTTTTATTGAGATATAATTGATAAACAGCACTGTAGAAGTTTAAGGTGACTTGACTTACATATATTATGAAATAATTACCACAATCAGTTTAGTTAATATCCGTCCTTCCATATTCTAATAATTTTTAGATTAGCAGCTTGGCATTGGTTTCTGAAGGTGTTTACCAGATATTAATAGTACCTCACAATTTGCGTCCAAAATGAATTGTTTATCTTTCTTGCATTCTCCCAGATTATTAAGGCTAAAGATAACCATAATTTTTATTTCCCATGCTTCTCTCAACTAATCATTTATCACTTGTGACTAATAATGATTTCTCTTGTGTTCATTGTGTCTTCTCTTTGAGACTGTAAGTCATTTGGAGGCAGGAAAGTGTCACAGAACATCACATATAATAGTTACTAAAAAATAAAAATTAAAAATATGTAATTACTAAAAAACATTGATTTGCATTTTTTGAAAGCGAATTTCTGCTTTAATAAAAGTCTCTTACCAAGATGGTTTTAATGTCTTTTTTTATACTTTTCTGTATAGTTTTTGTATACTTTTAAGTCCTGGCTTCCTTTTTATAGATCACCTAAATTATCATATCTTTGAAGAATTTAAGACTATACCATTGCTCAAACATGATTATGTTGCTGACTTTTTATGTTCTTTTACCCATCTCCCCCCTATAAATTTTGATTGTTTTTTAAATGATACAGCTCTTAGTCAAACTTTAAAAATATCATCATCAAGGATTTTGGGTGGTTTCTTAGAAAATATTAAGATTTAAAATTAGATGTCTAAATTAAACTTGTTAATATTTAATACATTTCTTTTGAGCTTTTAGCTTCTTAATACTTTCTTTTTTGTAATGAGAGGCTTGTAAGCATGAATTTTTTCATATATTGGGAAAGAAAAGCAATAAATGCCAAGAGATTGAATGAAGAAATCAATTATGTATAATACGGTAAAACCCTGGAGTTGACACGTATTGGTGAATGTTTCTTTCTTGGCATTGAGAGCATAATCTTTTGAAACCATCTTTGTAAAAGTGAAGCTGTTATTGTAAAACTTAAGATTTTGACAATAAGAACTGTTTCTCAATATGAGAAGCTTGTTGAATTTCTCATAAAAGCAAAACCCATAAACTTCTCTCGAAGAAAGATACTCTTGAAAGGATCTGACATGGTTTAAAGAAAAAGTGGATCCTTTAGGTTGTATGAGCAGGAAAGCCATTGCATTACATTTCCATATTAAACTGTACGTACAAGATCTGGACCTTATTTTGGAAAGAACTTTTTTTTATGTAATTAATTACAAAAATAATAGACTTGAATTTTTAAGAGCAGTTTTAGGTTCACAGCAAATTTGAATAGAAAGTAAGGAAGTCTTTACTACCTCCAAAACCTACCCCACCAACAAATCCCTACCAGAGTGGTATGTTTGTTGCAATCTATGAGCCAACACTGACAATCATTATTAACAGAAGTCCTCAGTTTTCCCTGTGATTCACCTTTTCATGCCTTTCTCCCTCCCTCTCTCCCATAGAACCCATCAGAACCCCTGGCAACCGCTGATTTTTTTACTGTCTCTATAGTTTTGCCTTTTCTAGAATGTCATATAATTGGAATCATATAGTATATAGCCTTTTCATATTGGCTTCTTTTACTTGGCAATGAGCATGGCTTTTCATGGCTTGAGAGCTCATTTCTTTTTAATGCTGAATAATAATCCATTGTGTGATGTACCTCAGTTTGTTTATCCAGTCACCTTTTGAAGGACATCTTGGCTACTTCCAAGTTTTGGCAATTCTGAATAATACTGCTGTACACATTTATGTGCAGGTTTTTGTGGACATAAGTTTTCAACTCATGGAAATGAATACTGTGGAGTATGATTGCTGGATTGTGTGGTAAGAGTATGTTTAATTTTCATTTTGTAGGAAATTGCCAGTCTTCCAAAGTGACTGTACCATTTTGTAGTCCCACTAAAAATGAATGAGAGTTCCTCTTGCTCCACATCCTCTTCAGTATTTGGTGTAGTCAGTGTTTTGGATTTTAGCCATTCTAAGAGGTGTGTAGTGGTATTTCATTGTTGTTTTAATTTACAGTTCCCTCATGACATATGATATTGATCATTTTCATATGCTTTTTGCTTGTCATCTGTGTATCATCTTTGGTGAGATATCTGTTGAGAAACTTTGGCTTACTTTTATGGTGGGTTGTTTGTTTACTTTTTGTTGAGTTTTAAGAGTTCTTTGTATACTTTGAATGAGCCCTTTATCATATATGTCTTTTGCAAATATTTCCTCCCATTTTGTGGGTTGTCTTCTTATTTTATTGACAGTGTTTTTTGAAGAGCAGAAGTATTTAATTTTAATGAAGTTCAACCTAATCAACAACCCCCCCCCCCAGCCCCATGATTGTGCCTTTGGTTTTGTATCTAAAAAGTCATGGCCAAACCAAGGTCATCTAAATTTTCTCATATACTATATTTTAGGTGTTTTATAGTTTTGCATTTTGCATTTAGATCTGTGATCTGTTTTGAGTTGTTTTATGTGAATGGTATAAGGTCTGTATCTAGATTCAAGTTTTTTTGCATATAGATGTCCAGTTGTTCCATCACCATCTGTTGAAAAACCTATCTTTATTCGAATTGCCTTTGTTCCTTTGTCAAAGATCAGTTGACTATATTTGTGTAGGTCTATTTCTGGGCTCTCTATTCTGTTCCTTTGATCTGTTTGTCTGTTCTTTCGCCAGTACCACACTGTCTTGATTACTGTGTTACTGTGTAATTAATTTTTTAAAATAATAGTAAACTGCTTACATGTTTTTTTGTTAAGATTTGTGAAGTAAGTTATCTTAAACCAATTTCTCTTATTAAGTGTGAGATAGGTCATGTTATATTTTAAAAATTGATACATTGATAAACATTTTAGTAAAATTTGTATACGATGGAAACACTGAACAATGGAAAGAAATAAAATTATCATATTTCCACTTTAAAAATGTACTTTCATGCAGTAGATTATTTTATAAGTTCATATTGGGTATTTAATACCTATTAAATAATTTTACTTTCTTCAAATATGAAATAATTGTTTAAGTATAATTATGAAAAGTCTCTATTAATCACCTAAAGTATCACTGTACAGTGTGAGAAATCAAGATAGCTGTTCTATATTTTTTCAAAAACGTTGCTTTTTTAGTATTAAGAAAGAAAAGCTACTTGTCTGAAATATTTCCTGGTGTAAATCAGTGTATTAATATTTCAATGAAAAGAATTGACGTAGATCTTGGAGGATGCTACTGTTTTCTTTTTTCTTTCTTTTCTTTTGCCTCAACACTAAATCAGTAGGAAAAAAAAAACGTAACCAGTAATATAAAGTAATATGTAGTGAGTACAGTGTGGGTGGAAGTGCCTTGAGGTCATAATAAGTTATTATGACTGGTAACTGTAAACTAATACTATCACTCAGCTAGTTTTTACCAATGGTATCTTTAACCTTGTGTGTCAGAAACACAGTAACTTACAATAAAAAAGTCTTTATGTAACTGGAGTGATTGTCAGCCATGATCACCTGTTATGAGTGTATTTTTTATATCAATTTTGTTTAGGTATAATTTACTTACAGTGAACTATACATTTTAAGTGGGCAGTGTTTTGAGTTTTGACAAAAGTATATAGCTGTGTAATTATAACTACAATTATTATTTAGAACATTTCTGTCAACCCAGAAAGTTCCCTCATGCCCTCTTGAAGTCAACCACTCACCCCCATCTCTAGTCCCTGGCAATTGCTGATCTGCTTTCTCTATTGTAGATTGGTCTGCATTTTCTGGAATTCTTAGTAGCGTGTTTTGCTTACTGCAGGTGTGTTCTTGAAAAATTGATGGTAAGTTGATTTCTTGTAAAATGTTTTAATACATTACAATTTTTGAGTTGCTCAAAGTTCAGTTGGTATTATTCATGACATTTTTGGTTTTAAGTTTTTCTGCCTGTATCCTCTCTGTAATAACTTATATCTTTATTGCATATAATTTAAAATATAAAATAAACTCCTGCCACGTTTTTTTTAAAGCAAATTATCCTTTATTTTTCTGTAGTTAAAATAGTCTTGTTTGTTTTTAAAAGTTGATACAGTTTACGAAATGTAAGTCTACAGATTCTTTTGTCATTAGAATTTAATTCCTTCCTTATTCCACAGTTGTCACTCAATAGACAGTTTAACCTTGCTCTGTAGAAGGCCATTTGCCTTGTCCTTATGCCCTCTCGCTCAGACCTCTGGGGATGGGAGGATGAGGGTGGATAAAATAGCTCTTTACTTCATAACATTCTGTTCTTTGTGTCTCCTCTTACTCATACATAACCTATTCAAAAGCATGCTGAAAAGTAGTGGTTGATCTCATGGAGAAAATAGTTCTACCAGGATGAAATATTAGAATGGTTTTATGACTTTTTGTCAAATGTTCTGGATATTGACTCCTTTATATAGGACAGAGTTAAAAATCCTTTGCATAATAGAATGAGTGGAATTTTCTGGTTTTACCCAGAAAGGTTTTTGTTTGTAGAATTTGTGCTGCTTCATTTATTAGTCATTTTGAAACTAGTTCTAAATAAAAGCCAAACCTTATGAATGTTTTTTCATATTTGCTCCCCCAAACATAATTAAATTTCTGCTTAATTTGGAAACATATACTCACATAAAGAAATAATCCTAATTTTAATTTATTATAGTAACATTTGGGTAACTGATGTTCTAAATCAAATCCTTAAGTAATTGGCATTTTGGAGTGATAAATATGGATCTGTTAAGAAACCCTGAGGATCTACATTTAAACACTGCCTCACTGAAAGCCTTTAGATAAAACAAAACAAAACAGAATGCTTTTGTCAAAAAGTCAATCTGAGAGACAATGTATGTGAGAGAGGGTAGTATAAACAGCAATGTGATAAGAGCCACCAACCTGAGAACTTATATTTTATATGATTATTATCCTTCTGAAAATTAGTCCAGGGCGCCTGGGTGGCTCAGTTGGTTAAGCGACTGCCTTCGGCTCAGGTCATGATCCTGGAGTCCCGGGATCGGGTCCCACATCGGGCTCCCTGCTCGGCAAGGGGCCTGCTTCTCCCTCTAACCCTCCCCGCTCTCATGTACTCTCTCTCTCTGATTCTCATTCTCTCAAAAAAATAAATAAATCTTTAAAAAAAAAAAAAGAAAAAGAAAATTAGTCCATCAGTCCTTTTTGTTTTTTTAAGGTAATGCTCAGACCATTTTTAAGATTTCCTCATTTTAGGGGGATTGTCTTAAGAAGCCTAGACATATTCCACTCAACCTGTACTGTAATGGCTTACAAATGGTCCTCTCTTCAGCAGGTTCTCCAATGGGAGAACAGACATAAGTAATTACCTGTGTTACAAATCAGATTGCATTAACGTTCTAATGGTGGCACACAGAAAATACAGGGGGAGGGAAAGATTAATTCAGGGGAGACTTCATGAAGTGACATTATTTAAAATGGAATGTTGAGTTATTTTAAAATTTATATTTGTGGGTTTTTTTTCCATTTACAAAGTTGCTATTTACTTTAGAAAATTTGGAAAATCAGAGAAGCATTGAGAAAAAAAATTCTAAAATTACCATTAATGTTTTCATAGGTATTCCACTTTTTATTCTATTTTATTTCATTTTATTTTATTATTTATTTAAGATCTCACCTATTTATTTGAAAGAGAGAGAGGGAGAGAGCACAAGCAGGGGGAGCAGCAGAGGGAGACGGAGAAGCAGGCTCCCGGCCAGGCAGGGAGCCAGCCCGATGCTGGGCTTGGCCCCAGGACCCTGGGATCATGACCTGAGCTGAAGGCAGATGCTTAACCAACTGAGCCACCAAGGCACCCCTGGTATTCCATTTTTAAATTTTTTAACTGTATTTTGAATTGTCGTTTTTCATTTTGAACATTTCTCCATGTCATTAAATATTTTTCTGCACCATAATTTTAAATGACTAGTCATTTAACTACTGTATAGATATAATGTAATTTATTTAACCAGTCACTTATTATTGAAGACTTAGATTCTTTCTGCCTTTTACTATTATGAAAAACACTGTCAAAAATATTCTTGTGAACATGGCTGATTCTTTCTTTTAAATTACTTCCTATTTTGTCAAACTAATAACATTTACCTAGTCTAAAATTCTAAGTGTTGTAAAAGGCCTATTAGAAAATACAGTGGTTTCTTACCCATTCTTTCCAGTCCTCTTCTCCAGAGGCAACCATTTTTAACCCTTCATCTGTTTCTTTTCTTTTTTTTTAGATTTTATTTATTGATTTGAGAAAGAGAGACACAGCGAGAGAGGGAACACAAGCAAGGGGATTGGGAGAGGGAGAAGCAGGCTTCCCGCCGAGCAGGGAGCCCAATGCGGGGCTCCATCCCAGGACTCTGGGATCATGACCTGAGCCAAAAGCAGATGCTTAACCGACTGAGCCACCCAGGCGCCCCTGTTTCTGCATATTGCTACATTACATACACACACATTGCTACCTTTTGATTCATTTATTTTAGATATGGTTTGTTGACTTTATATTATGGTCTTTGAGGATGATTTTTCACCTTTATACTGCCATCTCTTTTCTGCATATTCCCAATATTGTTAGGTTACAACTTTTGGCTAACTTATTTTTAGTGTTACATTATTATACCGTGCTGATATTTATAACTGAACACTGTAATGCGCTCTGATGAAAAAGTTCACTTCGAGTTTTTTGTTTTTTGTGAAGTTACAAATGCCTCGTTTTTTCCTATGTAATTTCTTTGTCACTGTTATTTCTTTCTATATCTTCTAGGAGCTTCTTACTCTGACTTTCCATAAAATGAAGCACATCAGATACTTCTTTCAATTTTTTTCTTGAATATATTCTTCCAGGAGATTTCTGTTCTCCTTCCATCTCATTTTCTAGATCTGCTCTCTTCCTGAGCTTTTTCTTTGCTGTTAAACTAGGCACTCCCTTTAGCTTTTCCTGAATCTCATATTGTTTTCTTTCTTGTCTTAATCTTATATTGTTGTGCTATATATCCTGTAGTAGTTTCCTGAGAAAGATTATGTGAGAGAAAAATAATCTTTTTTCAGTTTTCTCACTTGATTGATATTTTTGCCTGAATGATTACATTTTATATAGCAAATCCCTCTCCTTCAGAAATTTTGAAGGAATTAACTTTGTCTTTCTCAGTTCTGAACATTCATGGTGGTTGGGATGCCATTGATTTTTTAAAAAATATTTTATTTATTTATTTGGCAGAGAGGGAGAGAGTGAGAGCAGAAGCAGAGGTAGCAGCAGAGGGAGAGGGAGAAGGAGGCTCTCTGCTGAGCAAGGAGCCCCATGCGGGGCTCCTTCTGGGGATTCTGGGATCATGACCTGAGCCGAAGGCAGACACTTAACCAACTGAGCCACCCAGGCGCCCTGGGATGCCACTGATTTTTAACTGTCTAAAAAAAATAAGTAGAGAGGCACCTGGGTGGCTCAGTTGGTTAAGTGTTTGACTCTTGATTTCGGCTCAGGTCATGATCTCAGGGTTGTGAGATTGAACCCTGTGTCTCAGGCTCTGTGCTGGGCATGGAGCCTGCTTAAGATTCTTTCTCTCCCTCTCCCTTTTCCTCTCCCCCCCCCCCTTAAAAAACATAAGTAGAAGTGGAATGCATGGATCTATATGGGTATCATGTTTTTAAAACTTTAAAGATGGGGAAGATGAGAAAGGAATTCAAGGCAGAGGGCAGAGGCCAGGTGACAGCAGAGTGTCCACTGTGTTTAGAGAATGAGGACATCTAGAGCCACATGAGGAGAGTGTGGTACACAGTTGGTACAACGTAGATTAGATGTTCATCACCTGGAGCTTTGAATTTATTTTGTACCTCTCTATCACTATTCCACCCAGCTATTGTTAGCTGTATGAAGCCTTCCTTGACTTATGATAGGCAAAATGAATCCACCTATGTTTTATCCTCTCTTAGTACTTTGTGCATGCACACACATGCATATATGTGTATGTGCACGCTCGTGCATGCACACACACACACCTCTTTAATTATCTATGTGCCTGCCTCCCCTACAATAGATCTGTGGGTAGCAGAGCGAGATAATTAGGTCTCTGTTAAAGAAAGCTCAGCAGGTCAGTTCTTAACATTCATGGTGGTTGGGACGGCATTGAAAACTGGAGGATGAATAGGAGGAAGAGGAATTAAAAAGGAAGAGAGAATAGAAGATTATTGCATTGTCCAGATATGAAGAAATAAGAGTCTGATGTAATAGTCTGCTCAGAGTGGGAGGGATATTTCTTCGGTTATATTCTGATCATTCCCATGGGCCTAATCATTCTTAATTTTGGAAATACTATGTTGTTTTTGTGTACTTTGTACACATTTTGCTTTCAAATTTTCTTCCCTTTTGGTTCCTTTGAGAATAGTCTGTAACATTTTTAACTCTTGCTTTTGTTATTTTTTCTTAAAGACCAGTGATGTTTTGGTTACACAGTTGATGCTTAGTATTAATGGTGATTTGAAATACTGTCTTGATTTCATTTGGTTAAAGAAAAACACTGGAATTTTGGATGAAAATAATTGGTAAAAACCTTATATTATCATTTATAGGAATTTTCTTATTCTGAGCAGTTTCATTGCCTAAGAATGTTAGCCTTGACACTCATCCTTGATGAGGTGGGTCTTTTTTATCATGAGATGAGGAAATTGGGGCACAGAAAAGCTAAGTTTCTTGTGCAAGATCACGCGGTTAGCAAGTAACAAAGCAGGGGTTGTCTCTGGTTTATATGTTTCTTCGTTATTAAGCATACTTCTTTCCAACAATTATGGGAAAGAGCTTAAGGAACATTAATCCTATAAATGGCATCTCATGTTTATGGTATACTTACCTTTCTATCATCAACTATTTTGTTTGCTAAAAACTATTTTGTTTGCTAAGTTCCCATAGTGGATAATTTCTCAGATCCTTTTTTGGTCCTTCTTAAATTGCATACCCAGCATTGATCACTGTCTTTCACGAATGAAAAAAGATGGATCGACGTGGCATTATTATTTAGTTTTTTCTTTTTTATTTCCTCTTTAGAAAGTAACACTTTTCATTGAAAAACTTTCTGTACTCCTTAAGACAAATTGGTATCTTTGTTTAATGTGTGCACGTGATAGATAAAATCTGATATTACTTACTTTTATACTGTCTTACACTATTCTTTCATAAACTGCTAAAGCCTCTCCAACTGCTTTCTCCTTCGTGATATCTTTAAGAAGTCACAACGTGTTTCTTCCTGAACACCCAACCGTTTGGTATTCTAGGAGGTATTTTGCAGGGCTTCAGCAAGTTGTTACAGTGAATGTCTTTAAGAGGCAGTGCAGTAGGCTGAGTGCTGCAGTCCAGACACCTGTAGAGAACAGCACACCTGCCCTCAAGCAAAAGACAGTAATTAGTTGCTTCTATTCCCTTGCAAACTTCTCCAGTTTTGTTGCACATGAAACACAAAGATCACAGCAATGCTGTCATGAGCTCCGCACTGTTGGAGTTGTTTATGCCCACTCAATTTTTAATGTTCCTATAAGACATTTTGATGGGAACCCTGAGCCTAAAGGGATTTGCATGCTTGATCAAACCTGTGATGATTTAAATATAGAAATAAAGAGAAACCTTTGCATTACATTGACTGTTAACTTTTAGGACAGCGTTAGTCGAAAACATTAACATGATACTTGAGGCAAAGTTGTTTTTGATCAACCTTCACAACTTTTTTGTTTCTTGACAGCAGGTATAGCTTCAGTAAATCTAAACAAGTTCTTTAATGCTTATAAATCCAAGTGCATGTGGATATCTGGATGGCATGGTCTGAATATTTTAAAAGATGATTTTATACTGACCACTTTTATTGAAATGGAACTACTCTCAAGTCCCAATATTTTAGTCCTACCACATTGTCATGGAGAGTTTATATTATTAAAAAATGAGATGACAGGTGATTGAATTTTAGTAAAATACAGTCATGTATAAGAATTTGGACATATTGGGGCCAAGGACATTTATTACTCAAAGCACTCGGAGGTTTTTTCATACCATTGTTTTATTTTCTATTTCTTTATTTTTTTAAGTAAAGTCAGTGTGGTGCTCTACTCATGACCCCAACTGAGATCAGTTGCATGCTCCATGGACTGAGCCAGCCAGGTGCCCCCATACCATTGTTTTAATTCCAACACTGTATCTGTTCTAGGTAGTATGTGTGTTAAAAGCTGGTGTTTTACCAAATATCTATCTATCTATCTATCTATATGAAAGAGAGAGAGAAATAAAAATTTAAAAAGTAGTGTTTTACCAGGTGACCTTTCAAGTAACTTTTAACTCAGGAATTCAGTTCTTTTGATTATGTAAGTTATTAATAAACAACTTCACTAAGATGCATTACTGTTCTTAAATATATTTAGTTTGAAAAATGCTATAATTTCTAGTATAGCAAATTCAGTTCACATGTATTCTGAGCAAAACTAACTGCAGCATCTTTTTAGCTTTTTAGAAACAAACAGGCATTATGCAATTGTCAGATTATGGGGAACTAAAGAAGGTGTTGTACAGCACTGGACTATCATTGACAGAGTTGACAGAGTTGGGAAGTAGAGGTGCTGGTGAATTCAGTCAGCTCTGTGTGCCTCACATTTTCCTTCATTAATACATCCATAGAATCTTCCAGGGGGTTTCTGAGCATCGTGATTCATTAGTTCTTAAGCAAAAAAATGAAATGAACGATATAAATGTCAAAAAGTGTAACCTCTGAATTTTATATTTGCATGATTTTCTTAGCCATAAGTAAGCCTAAATGTCGATGGAACTGGGGATGCTCCACTTGTGAACTGATGGCTGTGGGGCTAGCATAAACAAAGTACTCTTACATGTTGTGTGTGGAACATTTTGGGCTAGCTTATACCTCATTGACTTTCAGGAATTTCACAGAAGTCATTTCTAAGAATCGGTCTGTCTAGAGTGGCCTTTGGAATTCCTAATAACTTCATGTAAATGTTGCATACAACATTTGGCAGTCTGCTTCCTACATAAATACTCCATGTGCCCTGGGTTGGTATCTTATTTATCTATTCATCCTTTGGTGTTTAACTAATGTGATCAGTCAGTGTTGGCTGGATTACTGAGTGATTGAAAATACTGTGTAATGCATACGAATAGCCTATGGAACATACTATCAGTAGTAAAGAGTGGATCATGACACTTAGCAAAAGAAATGACTTTTTCTCCTGTTTTTTCTCCGTATAATCCTAGGTCGATTCTTTTTTTTTTCTTCTCTAGAATAAGGACCTGTGATTTGACTTTAATTTTACCTTTTTACTATCAGTGCATCCAAAATATTCTGTGAAAAACTATATTTTTACTATGCTAAAGTTAAATTCTTCTTACTCTAAGTCACAATCTGGATCCATTTAGCTTACTTAGCTTTGTTTTCTACTGTTTTATAACCCTTGTTGCTCCCCCTGTGCAGGACAGATTTTCACCCTGTTTCAGGATAAGCCATACTTCCTTTGGTCTCATGCCTTGGACTGAGCTCCAATCTCATGAACTCCTGAGTTACTTCTGTTTTTGACTCACCAGTTTAGAATTAAGTCATATGTGTTCCTATGTTTTGCAAAATGTGTGTCTCCATCTAGTTTGTAACTTCATTACTATGATTTTTAAGTTTTAAAAATTTTAAGTTGTTCATTTCCGGCATATGGCAGAATGCTAAGTACTTTGTAATCACTCAGTAAAACTGTACAGGCTAGTTAATCTCTAGCTTTACAATAGGAGAATTAACTCCCAAAGAAAGTGAGGACAGATAGAGACATACAGGGGCAAAGGAAGGAAGGAGGGAAGATAGTAGGGAAGAGAGGAAGAAATGAAGGAAGGAAACAGAGAAGGAAGGAAGAAAGGAAGAAAGGGAGGGAGGGAGGGCGAGCATATTTTGTGAAATAAGGGAAGAGCAGTGATTTTGGATTTGAAAAATGAGTTAAATCTGATTCTACTTACTTTGTAATCTTGGACAAATTTCATAATATTTGGGTTTAAATGATATTGATATCTACCTGTTAGGCTTGTTGGAAGGGTTAAATTATGTAATGTATGTAAAATGCTTATTAGCACATTCTCTGGTACATAATGCATGTTTAGCAAATGTTAACTAACTCGTTCTTTTGCAAGTGAGGCAAGTAAGGTTTAGAGAGCTGACCAAGGGTCATATAGCCGGTAAATTGTGGAGAAAGGATTGAAACCCACGTTTTTCTTACTCTACAGCAGTATGTTTTCAAATGCTCCTCTGCCTTTTGGCTAAGATCAAGTGTAAAGCAGTGTTTTCAAACATTAGTGTACATCAGAATCCCCTGAAGTCTCCTCAAAATACGGATTGCCGAGCCCCAGCCTGGAGTTTCCAGTTCAGTAGGTCTGGGGTGGGACCTGAGAATTTGCATTTCTAACAAGTTCCCAGCTGCTGCTAGTCCAGGGACCACACTTTGAGACCCACTGCTCTATAGCTATATTTCTCCATCCTAGCTGGACAATAAGAAATCACAGGGAGCTTCTAAAAATTGCCGATGAAACTAGAGTCTTTGGTTGTAGAACCTAAATATCAGCTTTTTTATTTTTGTTTTATTATTATTTTGTAAGCCCTCCAGGTGATTCTGATGTGCAGCCTGAGTAAGAAACACGACCCTGCCTAAAGCCAGACTCTGCAGTTTTCCATTAGAACTAGGTACCAAGCAAAGCGCTGGCCTTGAACACCTCCTCCTGGGTGCTCAGTGATGCAAGGCCACACTAGTGTGTTGTTTTTGCCCTGCGATGTTTTAAAACAATTGCTTCAGCCTAGAATCTTTTATTATTTTACCTATTCTAATTATTTGTGTGTATTGTTTGCATTTTTCCATCTAGTTTCACTGTCAAATAATGTGTTCTCAATGCCTTCATTAATCTCTAGGGTAGACTTTATGTTAACATTTGGCAGAAGCAACTATTTAGCAGTAGTTGAAGTATAAAGTTGGTAAAGGGATGTAATCTAATTTTTAAAAAGGCAATCACTCTAGCAACTTATTGGACTTCTAGAATTCTGATTATGAGTTTGTTCTTTTTTCTTTCTTTTTTTTTTTTAAAGATTTTATTTATTTATTTGAGAGAAAGAATGAGAGAGAGAGAGAGAGCACATGAGAGGGGAGAGGGTCAGAGGGAGAAGCAGACTCCCTGCCGAGCAGGGAGCCCGATGCGGGACTCGATCCTGGGACTCCAGGATCATGACCTGAGCCGAAGGCAGTGGCTTAACCAACTGAGCCACCCAGGCGCCCAAGTTTGTTCTTTTTTCTGAGATGCTGTTGGAAACCTTATGTTTTTATTTTAGGGCTGTTGGTTAGAACAGATAATGATAGTTTTGCACCCAGGAGTACATAAGTAAAAATGCAGTAGATTAATTGGTAAAAAGTCATTTCTTCTGTTACATGATTTAGTCGATCAATATATACAAACCGAGGCAAGAAATCATTTACTGGATAAGAGTGGGCAAAATACCACATAATTTCATTAACCTTTAAGCAATGAAATTATAAATCCCTATGCAAATGATTAAGGTTATCATTGCCTATCACCCCCTTTTGATACCTACAGACTGTTCATTCTTCTCTTTCCCGCTGAGTCTTATTAAAACTTCTGACTGATGTACTTTTATTGAAAGGTTTAGAATTTACCAATTTAAAACATTTGCTTCACACTATCACCTCTAATTTAACCAGGCCATTAAACACAGTATTTTGCAAAGCGAAAAAGTCAATAGCTATTTCTTTAAAAAAATAATAAGTTGAAATGAATTTTAAACTCTGCTTGGAGGTGAGCAACTGCTATATACTACTAGGTCTTTTGATAGTTGATTTGTTCCTTTAGTATGCAAATTTTAGGTTTACAAAGATCTACTGCTTTTATTTAAGAAATATGCCCGGAGGCTAGATTGGTAAGCTTTAGGGAGATATCTAGTTTGGTGTGAAATAAATAGTTGTTAAAGGATCACATGAATTGGGTCCCCAGAAGATAAAGAGTAGAGCTGAGACAGATTGAGAAAAACTGACTGTATTTCATTTCATTTGGCTAAAAATACCATTAAATTAAAAATGAAGACAATGAATGATGGCAACACAAAGAAAATTAATGCGAATGAGCCTTTTTTTTTTTTTTTGGTAGATTTTGTGAAAAGTTCTGACTAGCAATTTGTTTAAAGGAAAGGGCTTACTACATTCCTGACTAAAGAAGTTTACTCATCATTTTGGAAGGCTAGACTCGAGAGCTTTAGAGTTTTGGGAGAGAAAACACTTGGTCACGGAAGAAGGAATGGGTTCTTCTGCTGGCCAGTCAGCAGCATCACTTCTGGGTCAGTGAGATGACAGATGTCCTAGAACGTCCTCACATTCTAAAGAAAAAGACTCACGGTTGCCCTCTTAGGTTGGAGCCTATAGGTGATCTGGTGTGCAAGTTTAAAGCAAATGATGTGATAGACTTCTAGCTTTGGGGAAGCTTTATATTACCAATCTTTTGCATCTCTGATTTTCAAATGGATTTTAAAGAAAATGTAAATTAAAAAATTATAAAATATATTTCTGTATTGATAGCTTCTATAATTCTCTTTATTTATTTATTTTTTTAAGTGCTTCTGTCTGCCTTTGTGGATGTTTTTAAGTATTCTGGCTCTCAGAGATTGAATATTTGAACAGCACCGTCTAGCAGTTAAAATTACCTCTGTGTATGCATGTTTGTTGTGTATCTCTGGTGGTGGATAGTGAGGTATGGAGGAAGGGGTGATGATGATGTGTGAAGATAGAATGCTAGTCTTTCATCGAGGCTGGAAGTCCCCAGCCCTTTTATCATCAAGGACCCCCTCTATGCAGCTATATATATATATGAATAAATTGATTTCCTTACCTTTTCCTATTCAGCATCATTTTGTTTATTTTTATTTTGGACTTTAAGATTAGCTTAAAAACTTTTGAATTGTCACTATATTCACTGGATTCAAATTCAAAAAGTGACAAGGGCTCTGAAATCTTTCTCTTATGCCGTGGTCCCTTAATACTTTCTTTATACACACCTAATCAGTGTGTGTGTGTGTGTGTGTGTGTGTATCTTTCTAGAGACATGTAGACATATATAATCTATTTACTTATTTATTTTTGTTCACATGTTGATTTATATACTTACCTTGTGAACATTGTATTTTGGAAGTTTTTTTAAAAAATGCCAAACTTCACTTAAAAATATAGGCTATATAGCCTCATTCAGGTATGAATTATTTCTCTTAGCTTTTTATAAATTGACATTAGTTTAAGATCTGCCCCTCACCTCCCACCCCTGCACTTTGTGAAGCAGAATTACATGCGAGTCTCTGGGAGGTTCCATGGGTATGCGTCAAGTTCTGCCTTTGCTGTGTAGCATCAGTGGGCATGCGGTGTTTCTGAAGCCCTTACTGTTTTCACGTCCACAGAGTAATGCTTTCTTCTTGAAGAATTCTCATTTGTACATCCTGGGCTCAGAGCATATTCCCTTGTGTTTTCTTTCCTTATTCCTTCCTTATACTCTCCTCCACTCACTTAGTTTTACTTCTAAATTTCCATTTTCTGTGAGCTTTTATATTTGTATTCATATTTGGTTTTATTTGACTTTTTTTTTTTCCTGATCCTAGTTGAATGTATAAGTTTAAGAGTGCTGCGAACCATCTGAGACTGTTTTCTTTTAAATTTTACTTCTATCGAGTCAGCAAAAGGTAATGATTGAGAGTATGGGATCTGGAGCCAGATTGCCTGGTTTGAGGCCTAAAAACATGACCTTGGGCAAGTTACTTAACTTCTTTCTGCTTAGGTTTCTTGCTTTGTTCAACAATATCTAGTTTAGAGATGTGATAATTAAATTATATAACATTGTTGCATAGTGCCTATCAGATGTTAGCTATTTGTATTTTTATGATACAGTTGTGATTATATTTGATTTTTATAGGATATAGTTTAGCATTTTTAACATCATAATTTTAAATATGTTTGTATATATTTTAAGGAACCTTAACAAATCTTCATTCCAGGATATAGCCTTTTCTTTTAAATAGTAGGGATGAATGTATAAGCTATCAAGATAAAATAGTAAGTTTTGAATGTGAGGATGATTGAATATTAAAAAAAAATCAATTCTCTTTCCTTTCCTTGTTGGTTGAGAATAGTGTGTATTTTTTTTATAGTGTTGTTTTGTGTGTGTGTGTAGAGCAGCATTGTTCAATAGAATTGTAATGCAATAATTTAAAATTTTCTAGTGGCCACATTAAACAAATGAAAAGAAATTCAGTTAATTTTGTTAATATATTTTACTTAACCTTAGATATCTAAATTCTTATCATTTCAACATGTAACCAATATAAAATTATTGAGCTATTTTACATTCTTATTTTTGCAGTAAGTCTTTGAAATCTATTGTGTATATTTCCACTTAACAGCACATTTCAGTTCAGACTAGCCACATTTCAAGTGTCCAACAGCCACATGTGGCTAGTGGTTACAGTATTAGCACAGTTATAGTATATAAACTGCTTTTAAATTCGTCCTCTTAGGTTACGGAGGGTTTTATGATATTTTGCAATAAATGATAAAACTAGATGCATCTAATAGGCAGACAGAAGTGTAAGTTTATAGTATGAAGAGAGCTATGAGAAAGGTTTGGGTTTGGGAGTGATCAATGAATATAGAGATGATAATTGAAATCTTGAAGTCAAGGACAGAATGAAACCATAATATCCCTAAGGATGAAGCTCTAGGGATTTCCTAGAAAAGGAGCCAGGTTAAAATAGGGAACACACCCCATAGGCTGGAGGAGAGCTGCTAGATGGTGGCATCCTAGAAACCAATGGGAGGGAGTTTCAAGGAGGCATGGTGGGCAGGACTGCCAAATGCCACAGTCTAGCAGAGTGAGGAGTGAAAATAGGTCATGATTAGCAAACTTTAGCAATGGCCATTTCAGTAGAGTGACGGCTAAGGAAGCCACATTGTGGTAGTATGAGCATTGCTTGGAAGTTCAAGTGAAGGCAGTGGGTCTATGTTGTTGTTTTATGAATCTTGGCAGGATAGTTGGTAGTGTTGAAAGAAGTGTGCTAATCATGAAGGAGAAGGAACCAGTGGAGAGAAAAAGATTGAAGGTAGAGGAAAAGGAGAATGATGGAACGAGTTTTTAGGAAAGGCATGAATGGATAGGGTTCAGTGCACAGGCAGAGGGATTAGTAATGGAACAGAAGAGGGTGAATTACGAAAGAGGAGTGAAAGCGTTATGAGACAGGAGAATTTGTATATGATAAAGTGGGTTCTTAGTTGTAGGCAACAATTTAAGTTGAAGACAGCTAGCTAGTTTAAGCAAAAAGGGATATGTTACACTCAATTAACAAAAGTGCCAAGGAACTAACCTTGACTATTAATAAGCTAGGAACAGCATAAGCCAAGGGAAACATCCAGTTACACTGTTTTAGTAGAAAATCCACTGTCACTTGCTACTTGGGAACCTGTGATACTAGGGATCATTTAATTAAGATTATCTAGCTGATTGTCTCAGAAGAACAAAATGCCTTCACTGTAAGATTTGATCTCACTGGAGGTGGTCACCACCTTGACTTATTCACTCCTGTTTTCTAAGTCTTACATGGATTTTTCTGATTGTTTGAATCCAGGTCCCATAGAAGGCATGATGCAAATGCATCTGGGAAATGGAGTTTTTAGCTTTGGAGGAAGCTAGAGAACATGCTAGAGGTAGAATGCAGCCTAAGTGGTTCTGGCTCTGATCTGTCATGAATTAGAGTTGAGATTGACCCAGGGTAGCAGTCGTCTGAAGATTTGAGTGGCCTGGGTGATTCACCTACAAGATGGCTCACACATAACCCTGTTGAGTGGATTCTGGTGGTTTGGCAAGAGGCCATGTGGACTGCCCCATAGAACTGTTTGTCCTCATGATGTGGCAGCTGACTTTACCCAGAGTGAGTGATCCAAGAGGGCAAGGAGTTAGCTCGAGTATCTTTTAGGACCTAACCTCAGAAGTCAAAAACCGTCACTTCCAGGGCATTCTGGTTTTCATGCAAACCAGCCCTCATGCAGTGAGAAGGAACTACCAAAGTCATGAATTTCAGAAGGTGAGGATTTGGGGGCCCTCTTGGAGATTGGCTACCATGCCTCCCCACATTCCCCCTGCCTGCCTTCCTTTAACAGCAGAGATGGATCAAATTTGTCTGTAGAAGGGAAAAACGACTTAAAAAAAAAATAGAATGAAACTTGCCAAGAATTTGGATAGAATGTGGTTCTGTGTTACATCTTAAGGTTACAAAGTGCACGGGATCTGCCAGTTTTTTAAAAGATTCAGAAATGCTGTTCAGTTACTTGTTCTCAGGCTTTCTCCTCTCAAGGCAGAGTACCAGAGTACTGATATCCAGTATCATAAAATCATAACTCAGTCTAGGTGTATGTATTTTGATGTTTGGAGATAATGAGGTGCTGATACTTTGTCTTCCAGAATAGCTCTCCAGTCCTAGTCTCTGAAATGAAGAGGTTTGACTAGCTGTCCCTGTGGTCCTTTCTCAGTCTCCATTCCCTAAGACCCTGACTAACTTCGAGAATTGGAGCGAACATCTCTGTGACATACTAGATAGATGTAGGGCATTCTCCCATGCCTCGGTCACATCATCTTATTTCTTTCATATCATGTATTGAAATGATATTGCTGATGTATATGTCTCCCTGCATCCTTCCTCCCCTTCCCAAAATTAAACTCCTGGCCAGGCAAATTTTGTCTTGTTCGCTGCTGAATTCCCAACAACCAGTGCAGTGCCTGGTAGATGCTCAGGGGATGAATGTCTAAAGGAATTATTTTTCAAGAAAATATACTATAAGTGTATAAATAATATACATTATTTGTAACAGGCCATCTCAGAAGTTCTGTTTTGTTTTCTCCTTTTACTTGACTTACGTCTTCTCAGCCTTTACCTTATCTTTTTTATCCTTTTTTTTTCTTCTGTTCTTTTTTGGTGACATTCCAGTTCAGGATTCTTTCTATGGCTGCAACTGTTTTTGTCTTGTTCATAGTTGGTGCCTGGAAGGTTCTCCATCTTGATTTCTTTCTGATATAGGTTATTCGGACTCTAACCACTGTTTAGGATAATTCTCTTAAGAGATGCATTTGGTAATCCTATGATTTTGTGCTATGTAGTCTGTCTGGGAGCCACATTTCTTATTGCTTTGCTAGCTTTTCCTTTTTGCTTGTCATATAGGATCCTTTTTGGGTGAGTTACTATGTTAGTCTTGACCCTGTCAATATTGATATACCTAAGGATTCTGACTTTAATATTTACAGAACAGGAAAGTCACAATATCTACCCTTGGGTATATGGTAAGAGCTTGCTCTCTTCACTGTGCATGGCTTGCAGAGAACACAGGGCTGTGTAAGTTAAGTAACAGTTTAAATCTGACATGATGCTCTCACAGAAAGTAGTGTTCTTATACAGATAGAGATACAGAAGTGTCTGTGTACCTCCATTGTTTCCCTGGAGTGAAAACCCCAGACCTGGACTGATTATCCATATGCATTCCAACCTGGCTCTGAGATCTTAGACTGTCCTCAGTAGAGGTTCTTTACAGTTTTTTGGATTATGGAACTTTTTGCAAATCTGACAAACTATTGACCTTCTCTCCAGAGAGACATCCATTTACATAAACCCACAAATTTTACATATATCATTCAGAAGTGCATAGACTCCTAAAGTTCACCCACATACCAGGGTTAAGGACCTCTAATCTGAATTCTTCTTCCTGTTTTTGAGTTAGAATTGATTTGGGAAACCTTGGAAAGATTGGTGGGGGCAGGAGGAAGGTCTTACTAGTTAAGACTCAAAACATCTCTCTCCTTGGAGGTTCTTCTCCCATCTTGGAATATCCAAGAATCAGACTACTGGGTCATTCAATAAACTTTTATCCAGATCAGGATTCAGAATTCAGGCTGGGGTTATTTTGAAGATAACATTTTAATTATGTCCTTTGATCTCATAGGTACCTCTGCATTAGCCAGATTGGATATATGTAAGGAGAAAAATCAGTATATCTGGACCATCAGGTAAGCAAATGGGACTTTGTTTTAATTTTTCCATTGATTCAGTCCTCTGTCAGTATGTGGCCATTTCCTATCATCTCTTCTTTACTGCAGGGTGGGTCAGTGAGATGACAAATATTTCTAAAGAGAAGGAAGCAACCATTCTTAAGTTTTACCAGATTACTTCGTCTGCTGCTTGAAGTCAGTTTTCTTTATTTTAATTTTATCTCATTATTATTTCATATATTCACACTTCTATAGCAGATAAAAATTCCCTGCTCTTCTTTTTATGTATTATACTTTGGAGAGTTGTGGACAGCTCTCATATTGTTCCTTGGTTGTCAGCCAAGTTAGACACATTTAACTCCTTTAATCTTTCTTTGTAATTCAGTCAGCTTGGCGGCTTTTTCTAGATTTCCCCCTATTTCATCTGCATCACTAATAAACAGAAAAAACATGTTGTCGCCTGGCTTCTTCTACACCTTTCGTTCTTTTTACTTCCTGGTTTTGTGTCAGATTCCTTGTTGAACTAAAGCCAGCCAGGCATCAGTCTTTGGACCACTTTGACAAGACATGAATGCCTTGCCTACAACTATCAGTGTCCCATGCAGTGATAGCATCATCGGTATATCCCAGATGGAAGAAAGGAAATGGGAAAGGAGAACAGTGAGGAGCAAAATAATGCATTTTTCGATTCTATGACAGACCGGTCCTTGCCACCCAGAGTAAATCATTGTACCTGAAACGTTTATCACAGGTTTTGTCCTCCCAAAGGGTTGTGCACGGCACTAATTTGAATAATGAGAAGCATGTACCGTGTGTTGTTTGAGGTTTGGCCACCGTTCTCACCCGGTTTCTTTTCTACATTCTCCCTCTCCCACTGCCTTTCCCAACATTGATGACTTGCTCTCAGAATCTGTGGCCACGAGCGGAACGGGGCAGGGGATCATTTTGTTGGAAATTAGATAGGCTTAGGTGGTCACACTTCGCGCCTCTGTGTGTAACATCTGAGGCAAGTGCTTTAGTTCTTGCTATTTCTGTAACAGTCGTTGGTCTTCTTTTAGCAGCCGATTCAGTGGAGATGGGCAGGAGGAAGGGACTAGTGGACCTTTGGTGCTATTCATCACTGCTGTATTAGTTTCACAACTCTTGCTTCTAGATGATGCTGAGCTTAGTGTAAAATATGCCAGCATGGGATCTGGGCTTGTCCCAGTTTATTTTTTCTTTTCATTTGGTTTGTAGAAAATGGACTTCTACCTCTACTTATCTTGTGCATTAGAGAGAAAAGGGTCATACCTCTAGGAGCTAATGGCTTATTGGTGTTTTTAGTCACCAGATTCAGGTAGTATATTTAGTTGAGGCTTCCAACAGCACACACTTGGCTTTCTCATTTGTGTTAGCTTTGCTTCTAGTACAGAATTGAATAGGATAGAAGGGACGGTTTTCCTGTTTGTGTCTGTGGCAACTTTCTAGATGATTTGTGGTTTAATCCTTTAAACATTTTTGATCGTTTATCACCTTTTTCCTTGTAAAGGCATAAAATATTCTGATTCTACTGTTATAATCCCTTAATCAGATTATTTAAATTTGGAGAAATCAAGGTCAGAATTACAGCTGACACAGTTGCCTCTGAATAGTGGCCTAAAAATTATAACACTTCGATTAGTTCTTTTTTTTTTTTTTTACCTGATTTTATGGACTTCCTTCATCTATCAGATTTTAGACAAGATCATGTGATTGTGAATCACATACTGCTTGGTCTCTGGCTTCTTAAACAGGTAAGTATGTAACCTGGACCCCTTTTAAGTCTGATTTTTAAAAAATGTTAATCTCTCATGTGCCTTTCAACTGCTGACAATGTTGTACTCAAGCTAATTTCTTTAGGCAAATGATAGATTCTTCAGCATAACTTTTGTTTCTTGAGTCTTTTTAGGACTTGTCAAACATAACAAAATGCTAACCTGACTTTAAGAGGCGAAAAATCCACCTCCCCCTGCCCCGTGCTATATTATTCTTTGTTCTCTGTATGCATCAAAGTGACAATCCCACACTGTCTCAATTGAGGGAGTCTAGCACAAAATAAAAAACAGCCTGGCACTGTTCTAGGCTGGCAGCCAAAATGTTTTGTGTAGCTTGGTTCTGGCAGTGGTTTTCGTGAGGCAGAGGGTCTACCCTCCCAGCACCACTGAAGGAAGGCAAGCAGCCTTAGTCTTTCCTCCTTATCCCATTTCTTTTCCTTCGTTTTCCTCTTTCTTCACGTAGAACACCATTGTAAAAAGACACAAACAATATTTCTTAAATAGAAACATCATTCTCCTCCCAACCTCCATGTTTACGAAATGGCATTGTTCCTTCTAGAAGCTTGTGTTTGGATTTCCCTTTTCCAGCTCTTAGAGATTTTCTTCACAGTTGCATTTTTGCCACACGTTTCAGAAAACCCTTCTGAATATTGCTAACTTTGGTCATGTTGACATAGTATTTTTGATTGGTTGGAATCTTGTCTTCCTTCATAGCTTATTATTTGAATGGAAACTCTTGAATGATACTTGCTTGTATTATATGGATCTTTAAGCCAATATATCTCTTGTCGAGACCAAAGTCTGCCATTGTTTTCTATTTTTGTCTAAAACTCAGGGTCAGCTCATAGCTTTTGCAGATTAAATACTCATTTTTAGAATGTCTGATAAGTATTGCTAGATGAGCAAATGAACTTCTGTGAAATATAAAGATGTGTATTTAAAATTTTTTCCTTTGAAATGAAAATGCAAGATAGAACACTGTGTTTTTAGGTTTCCCAACTCTCTCTAAATTATAGACAGTGACTTATTATTACAAGGGGTGTGAAAATGTAGCATTATGATTTTTAAGTGATGATTTGAGCAGGAGACTAGGTTTTCATTATGAGCAAGCATTCTATGAAATTTCGTAGAATGTTCCTCAAAATGTAAATGTGTTTTCTGTTGTATTAAACAAAAACAAATGACTGACTTTCAAGTGGTCTATTTTAAAAATTAGTGTTTTGTAATCAAAATAAGAATAAATAGGCAGAATATGTTTTCTAAGGAGGCAATTAATATTATTTTGACTGATTTTTATTTTAAAAAGTTGTCAATGATTTTTGGCAATAAGAAAATTACTTGGGGAGGAAAAACTCATGAATTTTTGTAGCAGTGTAACACATGTGACTGAAAAAAGTAAATAGTGGTTCCTGTTAGAAGTATTAATGTGAAGCATTTTTATATGCCATATACACTGGGAAATATATCTATTATGGATACATTAAGATCAACCTGTACAATCTAAGAGTTGTTTTTTTCCCCTAGAGATTTATTTTTAATTTAGAAAATGCTTTAAAATCATGAAAAAGGTTTGTAAGACAGGTATAGGAGAATTATGCATTAAATAAACTCACCTGTTATTTTCTCTCATTCTCAAGACAGGTTCAGCAACATATTGGCTCATTAATTTAACAAAACAAACAAATACTCATATTGCTTTGTATGTATAATGCACATGTTAGTAAATGCTACAATTCTCTATCCCCCCCATGCTGTTTTTTTAAAACTTGTATTTAAGTGCCTATTTCTGTCAAGTAGCTAAGATGAATCTGGGTGGGATGCTTGTTAAGTTATATCAATTAAATCTTTAGGTCAACATTTTATGTTTCAGAATTATGACATTTTTTAGAAGGGAAGACAGTGAAACTTTTTTCTCTTGGTCCCGTTAAGTGCATGACTGTCTTGAATCCGCTGTGCCAAGGTGTGATAAATAGAGACCAAAAACTTATTCTCTGTGTTCACATATTTTGAATAATGTTCATTGCATATTAAATACTATGCATCAACTTTAAATACATTTTCTCCAGTGGTATAATTTTTATTTGCAATTAGGCCCTTTGTCTTTTCTGCGGTAGGAACATATCTTTCAGTGACTTAGGAATTGCAACATGAATTGTTGTATTTATTTGTTTATTCTAACTATGCACAGAGGCGTAGTAGAAATATATTTAAGATCTGTGATGTTTGAGTGTTTGAGCAGTTGTTGCTGTTGTTTTGGTAAATGCAATTGAGTTGTTTATTTTTGTAGGTAATAAATTTTAGTTTTGTTTAATTCAGAACACATCAAAGCTTCTGTATCTTTATAGTTTGATGTTACACAGTTTGCAGGAATTACTCTATAGTAACTTAATCATATTTGTAGCAACATGGAAAAATAGCTTTTTTGAGGGATGCCGGCAAAGTTGGATAAATACTAAATTTATTATTTTAACTAGGATTTTATTTTATTATATTAAATATCATGTTTATAATTATGAATGGTGTTTTACTTCATCTGAGTATCAATACAGGTTTTGAACCTTATTCCTGGCTAGGTGGTTTGAATATTTTGTTTAATATCAAATATTGGTAACATGTAAGATAATTGATTTCTAAGTTTAAATAGTAGTCCTCTTTCCTTAGGCATATGGTACACACTTCAGTGTTAAATTTCATTAGAGACTCTTGCATGAAAGTGTATGTGCTAATTCAGTTGTTTTATTCCCCCTCTAATTTTTGATACATTTTAATTCCCCCTGCCCGACATATTATCATTCCGTAGAATACTGTCACAAGTATGTCATATGTTTTCTGTGGCATCTCACACTGCTCACTTTTTATCCATAGTACCATATGAGTTCCCCCCTTTTCAGGTTTACACTGCATATTTTAAGCTGCTGATAGTGTAAGTACATTGCAAGGTAAAGTGACATTTAGCTTTTTGAGCTAGTCTCAGTTTTAGCATGAGAGCAGGGTGGTTTTTTTTTTGTTTTGTTTTTTTGTTTTTTCCTTTTTCCTCTGCCCTAAATCTTCCTGTATTTCCCATTAAAACAAAGAAATTCAACAAACAAGCAAACAAAGAAATTCAGAGATTTGGCTACAGCAGCAATTGAAATGCATCAAAAAGTGGCTACTACAATTCAGTTTTATTAATGAATGATCTACATTGGTTCCAGCTGTGTCCATGTGATTAGGCCTTCACCAGGCAGCAATGGGTATTTCCCTATTGCTTTTATTTGATTTCCAAGAATGTGTCATCTGTTACATCAGCCCCTGCCAATATGCCCCCTGTAAAAGTGTTTTGTTTTCTTTTTCCTTCCAAATTTCTGAAGCATAAGTTGAATACCCACACATATCCCTGCCGAAATATTGTTTCTAGTGAATAGTGGCCTAGGTTTCTATGCCTGGTGTTGCATACCAAAATTCCAGAGTATAAATTAAAGTAAATGTTTATTAAGTTTATCAGTAAATTCTCAGAAGTGTGGTTGCTTGGTAATGCTAAAGATAGACTATTTTTGCTTTTACATTTCCATCTTAATATTTTATTACAGTGGTATAATGTGTTATAGAGGTGGACAAGCTTGCAGATTGAAATGGGGATCGTCCAGATTGTTCCCTTCCCTGGACCATATGGTATAGTTCTAAAAGCCTTTTGTATGCTGTCTGTTCAGTTTATTGTAAACTCAATCTTTAGTGCACCTAAAAAGATAACCAAATAAAAATGGGCCCGAGAAAAAGGACTTCATATCATGTAAGGGCCCCAGAAATACTTGTTTTAAAGGAAATAACAGCAGATGAAATTGAAGTTGAGATGATATAAACAAAGGAGGCTTGTCATTCTCTGAATAGGCTTTTGAGTTCATATGGATTGTCCAAGATTGCCTTTGAATGCTGGCTTTAAAATGAAGGAATTTATGTTATCTGACTATACTTATTGTCCTCATTTATCCCATTCTTGCAGTCTCATGAAGAAGAGAATGTAGCTCTTATCTCTTTTAGAAAGGAAGCTTCTACCTAGGAATAGTGCCGAAAATATATATAAGCCCCAGGTTTTATGAATATAAGTTTTTTGTTTTGTTTTGTTTTGACTGACTTCAGTGAGAATTTAGGGCTGGACCTCTCAATAATTTCATCCATACAACCATTACCCCGACTCGGGATTATTGAAAAGTTTCTAATTCCTTTTCATCTCCCCTTCCGTCCCCCTCCCCGCTTGACCTATTATAGTTCTGTAATTCCATTTTAGGAAAATGGAATAAGAGATTGCTTATCCCATATGCAAAGACTCTTTAAAAGCTGGGAATGAGATGATTTCTCCTGACTCTCACTCCCCCTTCCTCCAAAGTAAGCTACTGTTAGAGAAGAGCATTAGACGTTACCCATTGCTTTTTGGCACAAGAGGTTTGTGCTGAAATTCAACCAAATGAGTGGGGGAAAAAGGAGAGCCTGTGAAGAGCATGATTCTTTACTCTATCATTACCCTGAACCACTGAAAGGGTAACTGAGAGGAGCTCAAATGTTACTGGAATGTGTAATTTCCTTTTGAATGGCCACAGTGAAATATATTTGAACAAAAAAGGCAGAAAAAGTATATGTGCCTTATGGAGCTGATGGTGATTGAAATTAATGAATCTTTCCAGTTCTCTCTGATTGAAATTATTCCTAGAATGGTACACATTCAAAATCTGTCCAACAGAAACCTATAGAGGGTATTACCTTAAGGAATTTACTAGAAGATAGGTAGAATGGCACAATAATTTAATAATGCTGGTGGTAAATTGGACACAGCATATTTTGGGATATATATTTTTTCAAGTTTTAAAAAATTTTAAAAACAGAGTAATTGATTTCAAGTTGCAAAGGAAGTCTTTCCTATTTAAAAAAATACTGTTATTTTATGGTCTTTCGTTTATTTGGAAGCTGCTTTCTAAAGTGCTCACACAATGGAAAACATAGTTTATATTTTGAAATAAGCTAGGTTCCTTGTTCCCTCTCTCTCTATTCTCTTTCCTTACACTCCTTTCTTCCTAACCTTTTGCTGTTTGTTTGTATGTGTATATTACGTACATGAATGATACATACCACACTATAAAAAATGTTATTTTATAGGTTTGAGGATCAGTGAGGAAGAGAAATAAAAATCTTGTAATGACTATGTAACAAATGGATTTCTGTGGAGGAATTAGAGCATGCTTATTTAAGTAGTCTGCGCTACTGCAAATTGTAGAAGTGCAAATTCAAAATTGTTTTTATTTCTTCTGGCTAGGAAGACCTAGATCATAGCCTAAGTCGACTTGACAGTCTAACTTAAGTAACTCCTCTTTGCTGCAGCTTCCTTTTAATGGTAAAAACACCTCTGGCTCCAGGTAGTGGAAGATCTTACCGATGTGACTGAAATGAGGAAGGTTTTTATTTGTCTCATGTCCTAAGAAGTCTGGAGGCAGTTAGTTCGCAGGAAACGGATGCCATCAGGGACGCAGGTAACATCTCCTCCTCTCCCATCCTTAGCACATAACTTTTGCCTTTTATTTCACAGATGACTGTTAGACCTCCAGAAATTGTGGTTGCCTTGAAGCAGGAAGAGAAGTGAGGAATGCTCAGAAGCCTTTTCCTTCTGGGAAGCATCCCCTTTCCCTCACGCCTCCTTTCTTTTTTTAGAAAAGGATGTCTGCTCACGGGAGACATCTCATTGGCCAAAAGTGTATCACATAACTACCTCTAGTATGAGAGGAAAGTATTTTGGCCATCTTGCTTCTATTCTGGAGGAAGGCGGAGAGAAGAAGAATTGGAATGAATGTCCAGTGAGCTGTCCCAAAGTTATCTACCATACTTCTCCCTTCTTTTGTATAATTAGTTGCTTAGACCTTTGAACTTTCTGGGTACTTGGTGTCTATAGTAACTTGTTGTTGGTTCCCTTTTGACATCAAGTACATATGTTTTGGTTTTGTAACGTTATTTCTGTATCTGATGACAGGAACTGTAATTGGGTCATCTTGGTGTCTTTACATTTAGCACAGTGCCTAGATGTGGACCCTCAGTTAACAGTTGTTGAATAAATGAATGGGTGAATATTAGGAAATATATTTCTAATATTATTGGTGCAAATCATTTATGCATATAAAGGATACAGTAATATTTTTAATTTGTGAAAGGCTATGGACTGTATTTTATTTTTTGTTGTTGCTCCTCTTTATTTTTACTTTTTAAATTATTTTTTAATTTAAATTCAATTTAGTTAACATAATAGTGTATAATTAGTTTCAGGGGTAGAATTTAGTGATTCATCACTTGCATATAACATCCAGTGCTCATTCCATCAAGTGCCCTCCTTAGTGCCCAGCACCCAATTACCCCATCCCCCCAATTACCCACCTCCCATCCAGCAACCCTCAGTTTGTTTCCTAGTTAGGAGTCTCTTATGGTTTGTTTCCCTCTCTGTTTTCATCTTATTTTTCCTTCCCTTCCCCTATGTTCATCTGTTTTGTTTCTTAAGTTACACATATGAGTGAAATCATATATTTGTCTTTCTCTGACTGACTTATTTTGCTTAGCATAGTATACTCTAATTCCATCCATGTCATTGCAAATGGCAAGATTTCATTCGTTTTGATGGCCAAGTAATATTGCATTGTGTGTGTGTGTGTGTGTGTGTGTGTGTGTGTGTGTGTGTGTATACACCACATCTTCTTTATCCATTCATCTGTTGAGGGACAGCTGGGCTCTTTCCATAATTTGGCTCTTGTGGACATTGCTGCTATAAACATCGGGGTGCATGTGCCCCTTCGAATTACTATGTTTGTATCCTTTGGATAAATACTTAATAATAGTGCAATTGCAGGGTCTGGACTACATTTTATTGATTTGTTTGTTTTTGCTAAGGGAACATCAAATTGTCAAAGTTGTTTTGAGTGAAAGATATTCAGTTACAAAGGTTATAGGAAAATCCTCAAAATGACTTAGTACCAGTGCTTTTGTTGGAGTACATTATTCCATGAGTAAATACAAATATAATTTCTTTTTAACTGTTTTGCGTAGACTATTGTTTAAATAAGGATATCTTGCAGTTGTTATATGTTAAGATCTCCATTTTTGAAGAAGTAAGCAATTTTAACTTATTAACATGGCAATCAGGTAATTTGATAACTTATATTATTGATGTTACAAGAAGGAGTTATTAGATCCTTGGTAGCCTCATGGCAAAGAGCACACTATATCACATTTTATCCCAGATGGCATTTTGGGTATTTCTTTTAGTTCTTAGAGTGACAGCTTCCTATTTTTTCAATACATTTGCAAATAGTAATGTACGATAGAAAAATATGTCTACAAGAAACCCGAAGAAGTCATCTTTACATCTGCTTGCTTTGCCTAAACTGTCTTAGAGGAAAGCAGGCTACCTCTTCATTCAAAATCTGCAGAAGAAATGGCTGAGTGTAGCCTGATTGTGTGAATCAGTGCCTCACAACTCGTCCAATGTCTAACTTAAATTCCTTTAGTTATATTTCCATTCTGTTTCTGTTACTTTGGCCTCAGAGGACAAAGAAAACAACTATCCACTATCTCCCATACAACATTCCATATATAGCACCATTTTAATAAATTCCTCCCTTTTCATTCATGATGGCAGGATTGTTGGTACCTTAATTACTAAAACAACCTGTGCATGGATAGAACTCATCTCTAAGCAGGGAATGTATTCAAATATCTGGAACTTAAATTTTCTTTCTGAGCAGTTTATAGTCACTGGAAATAAAGGAAGCCCTTTTAACATTCAGAAGCAGTCCTGGGGAGAGAGTTCCTACATAATCACAATTTAGGCAAGATAGTTTCCTAGATTTGGACTCAGAATTGGGTATTGATAGTCTGTTTTGGCACTTACGCTGCTCTTTTGGTCATACTTTTGGAGGGAATTATTTATGGACCAACACTGTGCACTTAAAAATGTGTGTTCAGCCCTTTTTTCACCTTTGTATTCTTAGCCATCACTATAGTATCTGGCACATAACAGGAACTAAAATTTTGTTAAATGAATTGTTTTAGTATCCCTTGGTAATGCTTCTTAATACAGGTAGCTTTATGCTTTACATTTCTTCATTCCTCTTTAATTTTATGCTGCCTAATGAGCACTCGTAGTTAATTTTTTGTTGTCTTTATCTTCTTATTCAATAATATCTCCAGTGATTCGTAACTTACCTGAATAGTTAAATGCAGTGGTAATGCCTGGACAATTCACTTTATGATGCTGCTGTAATCTTTAATCCAGGGATATCTTTTTTTCCCCCTCTCTCATAAAATGAGGACTTATTGTAGCCTATTGATGAGAATTCATGAGTACATTAATTGAATGGCTATTGTGTATAAAGCACTTTGCTGGATTATGAATAGATATAAACATAAATTGTGTACAAACTTTGCTACCAAGGACAGGTTGGGCAGACACACATGTATACTATATAATTATAGTATAGGTGGGATTGTGGTAACTGCTCTAATTGAGGTATAAGCCAAGTTTGGTGGTACCATAGAGGGAGGAATAATTGCTTCTGACTGGCTGAATATGGGTGAGCAGTTGACGTAAGCTTTTGTAGATCAGATGGAATTTGAATGGAGTCTTGAACTATATGTAGGACTTTGACAGGTGGTAAAGTGGAAGGGTTCTAGGTAGAAGAATGCACTAACAGTGCTTGCAGGTGGGAATGAGTATGGAATGTTTTAAAAAACATTGTGTTTGGGTAACGGTGTGTCTGGAATTGAGGCTAAATAGGAGCTTGGAACCAAATTGTCAGGGATTTTATTTCTTGTTAAGTATTATTTTCTCTTCTATAGAGTAAATCATAGGTGTTTGAGTAGAGGACTGACATTAAGGTATCTGAAACCTTCAGAAGAATGGAAACAGATTAAATGTAGCGGCAGGTGGGGAAGACAGTCAGAAGCTGAGGCCCAATTGAGGTTGAAGATGATGAGGGAGGCCTGGAAGGAGGACCTGATACCAGAGGTCTGGGGTAGGTCAGCTAAAAGCCCTGTGGGTTGTTGATTGGGCGAGTTGTGCAGCAGCGTCCTGGCTCCCAATAGAGGTGCTTTCAATCGTGGGCCTTCTTTCCACTTACATCGTTTTGGAATACTGCAGAACATGCCACCTTTCCTTACACCTGGGAGATCAAGTATTTTAGCCTGCATTTGAGAGGAAAGTACAAGGAAAAAGGGGTTGAGTGGTTGTTGAGGGAGCTGAGTTACCTGCACAGTTCTTCATCTCCTCTTTATAATGGGGTTCTTGGCTTTCCGGACTTTCTTTCTGGGTTCTTGGCTCATTGTCTTGAAGTAGAACTCACTTTTGGTCCCTTTTTGAGCCCGAGCTCAAATGAGTGGTAACATTTATCACTCAGTATTGTAATTATATCCAGGTCTGAGGCCAGAAACTATATTTGGGTCATCTTGGTATCACAAAATACTTAGCATGACTTTTAGAATGCAGTCATTCAGTAAATGCATGTTAAATAAAGCACATTTGTTTATGCTTTGCAGTCACGGACCTTACGCTCTCTACAGGACAAGCATGCTCATCTCAGGATCTTGCTGTGCCTGCCGCGTGGAAGGCTTTAGATCCAGATCTCTTTAGCTCCCCACCCTCTTCTGGTTTCTGTTTAGATGTCATCTCGTCAGCGAGGTGTTCTCTGACAACCCTATATAAAATATCACCCTTTCCCAGCCCCAGGCCTCAGTGGCTCTTTTTATCCTGTATTACTTGTGCTTTATTTTTTACAGCACCTGCACCCTCTGATGTACATCTACTTGATGATCGTCTTTTTACTCCAGTTAGAAAGGAATTTCCTGTGATAACAGGAACATTTATTTTGTCACCTAATTTATCCACAAGCACCTGGAACAATGTTGGGCACATAGTGGGCACAATAAATGTTTGCTAAATGAATGAATGAACGGCAAAGATCAGATGGGAAAGGATAATAAAACACGAATATGCCGGTTTGTTTACAGATTTATGCAAGCAATGGTATCGTTGTTATAACTTTTATAATATCAAGTCGTTAGTATTACTCTCAGAAAAATAAAAACAAATTCTATTTTCTATAGATTGTGCCTGTGAAATCTAATTATAGATTAGTTTTTGTTTTAAAAATGTTTGAATGCCAAGCATATCCAGTCAGAAAACACTTTTATTATCCATGCCAGCTTAATTTTTAAGGCAGTGAAATGGAAGACTGTCATTTCAGCAAGCAACTTATTTTCATTTGTGAGAATGGAATATTTTGAATATTCCAGTTGATTTTTGAGGATGATTTTACAAGAAAATAATCCTCGTTTCTGTACATTGTACATTTTGCCTTTAAGACAGAAAATAATTAGAAACAGGCATGGAAATTATTTGCCTAGAAAGGTGAGAGCTTATAGCTGACTGATAAATGTCAGGAGGAAGGGACAGTCAGTTCCAACATAAAAGGTAAATCTTAGTATACTGAAAACTTTAAATTTTAAAGAAGATCTGGTTTAACAAATTATTTTATATGCATATTTAAAGTTTGCAAAGAGAACCGAGACTGTCACGAGCCCAAGCCTCTATTTTAAAAGTATTTTACTGCAAATTCACTTGGATATTTTTCCAGAAATCTTAAGTCTGTAATTTGGCTGTAAAAAAGTTGGTTACCAAATCAATATTATTATATGGCTTTTAGTGTCATGAGAATTCCCTTTTGGAAACCTATAAAAACTCATTTTTTCTCACCATAAACTTTATCTGTCACTTTTCTATAAGGTCAGAGTACTAATGCTGGAGGTGATCTGCTCTGGGACAGAGAGTCAACAAAATGGTCATAAAGTTAAAAAATGTCACATGGTGCTTTCCTGAGATTAGGATTTCTTTTTCATATCAAGTTCATGCTAATTTTAAAATATGGAAAGTTACATGTTTGATAGGTGTATACTTAGTGTCCCTTTAAAAATAGATGAAATGTTAAGCTTGCCCCTAATTTTTGCAGTTACGTATTTTATATTTTTCTTAGTACTTTTGTGTTTTCTGGAGGCTAATTCTTAATTGTTTGTATACTTTTAATGGTAGGCTGTTTTCCTTCTAGGTTTATAAGTTAAATTTTTCTGAATAGATGGTTTTAAAAATGAAATATGATGAAAGTGTTGCACTGGAAAACAATTCCAGGAATAATACTTTCTTATCACTTGAAATGTGTTTCATGGTTTCATGGTATTTAAATTGTAAAAAATAGTAGGACCTGGAGGTTCCATTTAAAAATATTTCTCTACGAAGTCTGAGTTGCTGTTGGGTTAATATTTATTGAGTATCCATTCACCTCTTGCATGTATCACTCTGAGTGATTATTAAAAATTGTGAGACTGCGTCCGTGGTAGTTGACTCTGCCATCATCCCTCCTTTAACATGTGTAGCTCATATGGATGATTACACAATAACAGTTTTCTGCTTTTTTAATACAGACACTTTGGAAATTGAGTGTGAAACTAGAAATTCTTTTCAATTTTATTCACCTTAATTAAATATTTCCCCTTATTTCAAGACCCGTATCTAATTATTTAAGGCACAAGTTAATTTTGCCCTTTTACTTGAACTTTAAAAACTTTGAGTTTGCACAATATATGTTCCTCTTCAGAACTATGAGTACCAAAATAGTATTTTAGTTTCTAACACACTCTGTCAAAGTGCAGCTCCAGATTCCTTATGGATAAATAAAGATCTTGATCTGTTTACAGTTATTTAATAATTCAAGTACTTTTAAAAATTAACTGTACTACTTTTATTTCATGCATTAGACAAGGAGTATTTGTAAAACCAAATTATGGTGTTTGTGAATAGCTGTAGCCCCATTAGTTTAACCCTTGCTGATTAGTTTTTTACTAAGTTTCTTTATAGCAATAGTAGTTAGAATAATTTGAAAACCACTGGCAAGTTCCTAGAGGGGAGTAAGCCTTCAGTAATTGGGAAGTAGTTTGTTATTTCAAACAATTTGGCCTCCTTCCTAAAGTTAGGAAAAATTTATAGTTTCTTTTAATTGCAAGTTGAAACATTCAGTGAAGATAACTTGAAGAATAAAATGAAACCTGGAGAGAAAACCACAATCACTCACAGTTCTACCATAAATGAGTATTTATGCCTACCTGTGTGCATGTGCATTCTCTCTCACGTTTCTATATTCATTTCATCTTATATTTTTACATACTCATAGCATGCAATCATGCAAGGGTGGAAACATTTTGCCATGCCAATAAATGTTCTTTTTATTATGATTTTTGATCACTGATCATTTAATTCTGAAATTCCTTTTTTTTTAGATTTTTTTATTGTTAATCACCATACATTACATCATTAGTTTTTGATGTAGTGTTCCAAGATTCATTGTTTGTGCATAACACCCAGTGCTCCATGCAGAACGTGCCCTCTTTAATACCCATCACCAGGCTAACCCATCCTCCCACCCCCTTCCCCTTTAGAACCCTCAGTTTGTTTTTCAGAGTCCATCGTCTCTCATGGTTCGTCTCCCCCTCCGATTTCCCCCTCTTCATTCTTCCCTCCTGCTATCTTTTTCTTTTTTTTTTTTCTTAACATATATTGCATTATTTGTTTCAGAGGTACAGATCTGTGATTCAACAGTCTTGCACAATTCACAGCGCTCACCATAGCACATACCCTCCCCATTGTCTATCACCCAGCCAACCCCATTGAAATTCCTTTTTGTTGGATATTTTGGTTGCTTTCAATTTGGAGCAAAGACTTCAGTAAAGATTCTTGATGATTTCCACGGTTAATTTGTAGAAGTGGTATTGTTGAATCCAAAGATAGACACAGTTCTGAAGCTCTTTGTATTACATTCAAATGTGATAGGACATTTTAATACTTCAAAGCAAATCTAGCCTCTTAGCATTGGTAGATTAGGTAGCAGCCTTCAGGGCTTGAGAAGGGTCCTTTTAATTCACAAATGATTCTCATCCATTCTTCAAATGGCTGAAATTTTGCCATCACCTGTTGCTCCCTCGTAAAGTACAAGTACTCCTCAGAGAGGTAACAACATTGTTGTGCCTGGCAGGCATGTACTCTGAACAATGTGCAGGAGTTTATCTGATATTTTCAATTTAGTTCTTGCAAGTAAAGTTTGGAAGCAAGGACAGGGAAAGGGACATTAGAACATTGAACAAGAGGAATGGTAAGGGGGAATAAGTATTTCTTTACTTCAATTCTGCTAAGATCTGTTGAGCGACTCTTATATGAAATGCAAGATATTACGTACCCAGTTTTATGAGTTTAAGTTATAATTTCTCTCTACAGTGAGTCAGGCTGTTTGTTAACTGTGAATGCTAATTAATCCAGTAGAGAGACTTATGGTCCCAGATATGGTACATATACATGTTGGATAGAGATGCAAGGGGGAATTAATTAACTCCTAAGCAACCTTACTCTGTTTGAACACAGTGTTTGCAAAGTGTGAAATTACTTCCTTAAGAGATGATGAGGATGCAGAGCTGGGTTTGGGTAGTTCGCAAAGAATATTCTGTACTGTATGTTTCCCTGCTTCATTAGACAAAATACTTATATCATTGGAATGTCTCCTTGAAAAACCAGCTGATAAAGAGATAATAGTGACAGACAAGGCCACTAAATAGATAAAAGTCATAGTGCTTGCTCCAGTCAGGAAACTTTGAGCTATTGCTACTTATCTTTTTATTCAGTGGAAACTTGTGTGTCAGATGATACGGGCAAGCCTGTGCTTCCTCTGTAGAAACTATGGAGAATAGTAGACCTTCTAGAAATTATACACTGTTGTTTGTGTATGCCTTCTCTTTACTCAGCAATCTCAATCCTAAATATCTTCAGGATTTAAAAATTCCAGTCTATTATTATCAGACTGACTCTTTTTCTTATAATAGTGGGTAGCTAATAATATGCCCCTTGTGATATTTAAAAATAGTGATACAGCTCTCATTACCGTATCTCTTAGCCCCAGATTTACTCAGCTCTGGTCTAAACTGGCTTTCTGGGCTTTTGAAAATTTATCACTAATGATCTCTAGAATCTATCCAGTTTTTCTAGTGTTGGCTTCTTAAACCATTAGTAAATGTCTTAGACCATTGACAAATCAAAAAAGATTCTTGAAAAATATATGGCAGCTAGAAAAAGACCTGCTGCAATACGTAAATAGAAGAAAATGTACTTTTAACCAATCCTACTTCTAATAAATAAATTTCTATAGTTAGGTAGAACTTTGGAGATGGGAGAAGTGTCACTGAACATTTTAATTGGTACATCTTTAAAGCATGGTTTTATGGATTTGGATCTTTAAGGACAGATTCCAATATTGGCTTCACCTCACGTTTCCTAACACCATTTAAATAAATCTGTTACTGCAGGGTGACTTTCATTCATATAAAATGAATATTAAAAATATTAAAGGTATCTAACATCAGTTCTTTTAAGGATATCTATTTCTAGCCCTTCAGTCCTCTGGAAATTTCTTTCTTCTCCCAAGTGTTTACCTGATATTCTTTTGCCTCCTGAGCTGTTAGGTTTTTGTATTTCTTGAAAGTTGATTTCCCTCACTGATAAATAGATTGAGTTGTGAGATTATGTCCTTTTCATTTTTCACTGGAAGTGAGTAAATCCAGAACTTTATACTTGGTGACATTTATTTCAACCCATCAAGGGAATGCCACCCATGTTTGCTTGGGTTGCAGCACTTCAAATAGGACGTTGAGAATGTTTGTGTGTTAGAGTCACTTTGCTATTTCTGTTTCAGAATTAACTGAAAATGTGATATGTGCCTCCCACTTGGAGAGGGAAACTTCTCAACAATTTTTTATTTAGTTAAGATGGATTAAGTTCTTAAAAGATGTTAGAGCGAGACTCACTAGCGCCAGTATAGTTAAGAATCTGTTAGTCATTTTATTTGAAACTCATTTGGTGTGTATATTTATAATTGTCTTGCATAATCCAAGTCTGAGTTAAAATTTGGCATAGAAGCCAATGTAGGGTAGCAAGATAATGCTTCTGACCAAGAAAAATATGCCAGTCTAATGATTAAACTGGTTGAATCCTTCCAGGTCACAGACTTGACTGTCCTTGTGTTAAATATTCTTGCATAGAGCCTAGAAAGATCAGAGAAGATAGTTAGTTGCCCATGGCATGAAACTAGGGTTCTAAACCCCTCAGTAGGGCTGCTGGCAGAACTATTTTCCTTAGAACGAGGTGTGACATTTCGAATACAATAAGATACCACCTGTTATATTTTAGGTGGGTGATAGAATTTGTGCATCAAGTTCTCTCTGTGAGAGTAAGTAGTAATTAGTGGTAGGAAGGGGTGATTATTTGTGGTTGGTAACAGTAAAGGTCTTGGATGAGTTCAAGAAATTGTCAAGGCCATTGCTAAAGAGTTTTATGGTTTATTGACTCAACAGAGAGTGTTGAACACTTTCTGTTTGCTAAGTGCTGAGGATATAGTGGTAAGCAAGCAGACCTGGTCACTGTCCTTTTGGAACTTAATATCCAGTAGAGGATTATATAGTCACTCATATAAAAATATTCTACAAGTGGTAAGTACAAAGAGGTACTACAGATTGTTCTATCAGGAGACTTAGACTTTGTTTGATGGTGACAGTAGTAAATTATGACACAGACTGAGCTATCTCTATGGCTGACCTCTTTGCCTCCTACTTCAAACCATTCTTGTCATATGAATCTTGGATATTGTCTTTCTCCCACCCTAGTCATTAAGGCCTCTTGTCCTATCAGAAACGTGTTAGTCTAGAGCTGGGGGTGAAGGATAAGGGTTGTGGGGTCAGGGAAAGGATGACTATGTAGGACTCTGGAAGGAGTTACAAGAGATTAGAACAAAAGTTTTGAGTTTTACCACCCTAACTATAGGGTATTCTATATAACTATATTGTGTGGTTTTTACCACTGATGTCCTAGATTTACAAACTATTGGGAGTTATGATTAGATATAATATGTGATACATATATTTATCATCTTATACTGATATTTATATTTCACATGCATATAAATATATACTGCAGTATATATCATTTACATATTAATAATTATTAAACATTGATGATTAATCCAAAAACTCTAAAGACTAGAAAATGGACGCACCTTTTACTTATATCCTACCAGGTACCTGCAATGAAGTATAATGGGAAGATATATGACTGTAGGGTCCAAAGACCTGGGTTTAAGCCCTTGCTCTGTTACTCTGTGATGCTCAATATTCTCCATTTCTTCCTCTATAAAAGAAAAGTGGTTGGTCAGTGGCTCCCACATTCCTTCCACCTATGAATCTGTGAAACACCTGGGCTTTTCTACTTAGGTATCCATATATGAGTGGATCAGATAATCCTATTTTCTCCCACTGGACTGATTTGCAGCTCATTTCAGGAAGGTGGAAGCCTTGGAGAAATGCCATCTTGAGAAAGCAAATACATTATTCATCTTGTCAAACTTTTATAAAATGAATAATTGTTGGCAGAAAGTATTTAAAAATGCCTTTTCTTCTTTCCCATTAAATTAAAGTATAATTACTAAATGTGAAATGGGATCTCCAGATTTATGGTGAGGGAACTGGCTTCTTATCCTAGTTCCACTGCTAGTATTAAACTAGGATGGTGATAGATCAAGCAGATTAAAAAACTGCAGGTGATTTTCAGAATTCATGGATCTCAGAGATATTCATTCTTTTAGGCCATTAAACTTGCTTTGGCCCAGAATGCAATTGCTTGTGGTGTTTCTACCATTTCTTTTATCATTGTTACTTCTCTTGTATTAATAGGTTAAGATAAACTCATATCTGCATGAAAAAATATATCTAATAAAGTCTCCTTTCTATGAAAGTAAGAAGAGACTCCGTCTTTGAAAGAGAATATAATAAAATGTGTTTAGATAAACTAGCTGCTTGATGTAGTTTCAACTTCGGGAATAATGGGAAATCATTAGTAGCAGGTGGAATGCTGCCTGACACTCATTTGCTTGGGACCTGTGGGCATGAAAGCAATGCTACTTTAAAGGCAGAATCAAGTTCCCATTTCCTCCTGATTTTTAGTGCAGCTCTACAGAAACGTAGTGACATTCACAATGTGCCGGATCCTGGGAAGCCCCCAGGAAGAGAATGACATGGCCCCTGTCCTGCAGACTTTCAGAGGCCCAGAGGGAAGTGGGACCTGGAAAGAGTAAAACCAGTACTGAGACTGTACAGAGCAGAGGGGAAGTCCTGTTGAAAAGAAGTTCAGGGAAAGGCTTTATAGAAGTGGTGATTCATGAGCAGAAATTTTAAGGAAAATTCATGAGGTGAACAGGAAGAGGCTGACGGAAAAGAAACAAAGGTGTGGAATCACAGAAGGGTAACTATGTGAGTGTGAGCACTTGGTACTGCAATGAGGCAGAGTCTGGGCAAGTGGGGGGAAAGAGATCACAGGGGAGAAGGAGAAGCAAGGCCGTGGTGAAGAGAAAGGAAGGGCCAGACAAGCAAGGTCTCACTGCCATGTGTAGGGCCTTGGGCTTTATCCGTAGGTGGTGGAGACCTTGAAGGTTTTTGAGCATATCACCTCATGATCACATTTGCATTTTGGAAGATTACTTGTGGCTGGATTATGGAGAAATGTCATGACAAGAATCAGATGGTGTGGCAGCATGGAGACCTAGTTAAAAGGGTAATGCAATAGTTCAAATGAGCGATGAGATGATTTTCTGGTGTAAAATTTTCTATTGATTCATAAATATACTGCCACATTTTAAAATGTCAGCAAACTGAAAATAGTTTTAGTATTCAGTAGAACTAATTCATTGCTACTTTTATAGTTTGAAATTATTCATGAAATTGATAGCAATGAAAAGTTGAAAGAGGATGAGTATTTTTTCAGTGAAATTAAACTAGTAAACTTCTCACAAAAAATCATAGTTATAATTTTGCTATATAGTATGGACTATAACTTCACAAAAATGTAAAGCAATGAATTTGTAATATATACACATCTATTTATTTGTGGAAATTATGCATAGTTGAAAACAAGTGAATGATGTCATAGTGTCAGTGTGTATAAGTATTTGTTGAGTTTGCATTTGATACAGTTATAACCAAGACTTTGTATTAATTCAAGTTATGGAATAAGTGACTGATAGTTAAACAGAAAGGTAAATCTCACGTTGAGAAAGAATGAAAATATCTGTTAGGGAAAATTAAATAGCAATATATGCATATAAGATTGTAATTTTTAAAAGAGTTTGTATAAAAGATCATAGGAAATCATTTAAATGGAAAAGCACACTTGAGAATTGCTTTAAATTGTGTCACAAACAGGATGGCATATACATCTTCTTACCAAATCTTGGTTTTGATGCATAAATCCTTAGTTCTTCATTACCACAACAGGAAACTAAAGTCAGAACTGAAGAAATTAGAACACCCATAGCACTATGAGGCAATAAAATATTATAGTGCTACATCTCTTTCAGTATGAACCCAAGATTTTTATTTTTAATGTTACTATTTAAGTACACATAGTAGTACATAAGTTATCATAAATGTTAGGTTGTATGTCCATAATTAAATAGTGATCAGTTTCCATAATGCATTATCTTTAATTCAAACTAATGCTCAGGAATCTGAGCATTCATTTCTTACTGTTTGCCAAACTTTCTTTAATTATGTAGAATACTGTTGGTGCCTGTAGTTTTAGGATTGCAAGGTTTTTTACTCTACAGTTGATACCAGATTGTATTTTAGTACTCAGAGATTACATTGAGGTTTTAGGGGTTAGGATGAATTTGCTACGCCTGATTTTTATAAAAAGTTTTTTAAAAATAACTTTTTGGTAGGATCTGCTTATCTCTGTTTCCCCCACCCCCTGACCCCCATATGATACTTGATTATAGTGTGATACCTTGAGGATACTTTTTTTAGCAAAATGTATTTTTACTATATATTCACCCTTAATAGGTTCTGTTAGTGGAATTGATAGTGACATGTTTCAAAGCAGAAATCTTTATGCTTATTTGTTTTTTACTATTTAATGAGATTTCAGGTATATTTTAACAACTGGGGTTTCCCTGATGAATCATTAAAATAAGTGAGTGGGTTGGAAGGTAATGCTAACTTTTCTCAGTACTGCCCTGTTTTATCCTGCTGGGTTATTCGTTGCTTTTAAAATAGAACCTGGTGTGTTGGAGTTGGTGGGTGGAGGTGCTGAAGGGAAGGGGTCAGTAAGAAAATACCAGGTAAACCTCTGATGACCTATTGGGAAGTCCTGCTCAGATTTTATTTTCCCCAACTTAGAGCATTTAGTGTTTAAGTTCACTGTTTTTTCATTCTGCCAAGCTTAACTTTTTTAAATATTATATATAGGCAAGTAGAAAATATATTTTCAGCAATTAATTCAAATATAAGGTATCAAGCAATGTGTGCATTAGCCTGTGGAATCAATTTCTCATGTGTGTGGGATTAAAACCGTTAATACCATCATCACTGAAACCATACCTTCCTACAGCTAATAGCAGTAAGGTGTCTGTGGAATATATTAATACAACAATTCCTCTGATTTAAAATTATTACTTGGTATTTGGTTGGAAAATTATTTGAATATTATAAGTAACTGAATTGACATCATATATGAGGGCTGATTACAGGTTTCTAATGTGACTTAGGTTTAGCTTTAAAAAAATCCACATGATGTATGTATACTTAGTGCATCTTTTTCAGTAAATCAATGGCATATTGCAAATTTCCGTTCTCTGTACTGTCAAAAAAAAAAAAAACAAAAAATAAAAAACAAAACCTACGACAGCAAGTTCTAACTGTTAGAGGAGGTAGACCAAAATGTAGTTCACCTTGAAAATGGCTCAGGGAATAAGGAAATTGGGTCAAGCTTAAAATAAATGCAGGTACAGTGACGAAAAGTTTTAATAAAAATTTAAAAATATTCACAGCCCTGGTTTCAGGCTACTTTTGTTCTTGGTGATCTTATCAATGCATTATTAATTTTTAATTGAGATGACACTAATGGCACTTTTTCATTTTGGTCAAAATGCTTATGTGAAATATTTTTGTGATTTTTCACTTTGTATCCTCTTTTAATTGTAAATATAAAGTTTTGGAAAGTCAGACAATTCTTAGATCATTTGGCCTCTGGTGATCTTAAGTAGAATTTGAAGTGGTTTAAAATTCCTATGTCATAGCTATCACTTTGACTCATTTATATTGCCAATTTAATGTTTAGCATTTAACCATGTATCATTAAATCATAGTATTGATAATGAATTAAACTTTCATAAAGCCTTAATAGTATAGTAGATTCTCATTCATCTGGTGTCACTGGGGAATAAAATATGCTGAAGAAATGAGTTTTTTGTTTTTTTTTTTTTAACTGAAGCTTACTGGGTTAAGCAGAAAAACTTAAAAGTTGATAAAAATTTATCTGACACACATTGTATGCTCTTTTTGGGAGCAAGAATGGATTGGCCATTAACTTTTTCTTTTTTTTTTTTCAACTTTTTTCTTAATGTCATAAAATACTAACATTCTAGTGTCATGCAGAAAGGACATGGGCTTTCTGATTGGAATTTGTTCCCTCACATAAGAAGGTTTTTTTTTGTTTTTTCCTTTGAAATAAGTGCCACACCTCTAACTGATATACTTACTCAGTTTCTGCGGTGCTAAAGCTTTAACCCACTTATGTAAGACCTTTGGCTGTGTGTAGGCTTACCTATCATCTTCTGGCAAACACCTGGCCACAGCCTTGGGCTGTAAAGGAGACCTTTCCCTTGCTTAGGAGTAAGCCTTTCTGTGTTCAGGACTGCCACTCCCAAGCACTCACTCCCTAGTAGCCATTGGTAGTGGTCCCTGATGTCTGTATTCACCATTGCTCGGTGCTCGTGAGCATCTGTGGTGTCAGAGGGAGCACCTGGCGTTTTCTGGGATTATTGCTAAAATGAGCAAATAGTGCACTCCCTTTATCTTTTAGCAAATTCCAGCATAACAGCAAAAATTCTTTTTAACAAAGTGTTTTTTTTTTAAACCTCATGCTTGTTTGTTTCAAGCAGTGTTTTCTAAAAACTCAAGCACAGTAAGAGTATTTGCACTGTTCTTTAATGTGCTGTGATGACATTTGGTTTGAATCTTATATTTAAAAATCAGCTTCCTCTCTTTTGCTTGCACCTAATGGGAATCATCTTTCTTCCAGGTTGTGCTTTAAGAAGACTATAGGGAAGAACACATTTTCTTCTTGCCACAGAAGTTGCAATAGAAGTAAGTAGGGGAACTGCCAGGATATGTCTGTCTCCACAAAACAAGCAGAACAAATTTCCGTGAATCAAAGCCACTAAGTATAGTTTTCAGAGATGGTAGGACATAGTTACTCTCCCCAGAAAAATACCCAAAATGCAGGCACACCCATTGGCCACTAGAAAAATGCTCGAGTAAACGCTAGTTCAAACCTGTACATTTCACTCTTCTTACTGAGCTATTAAAGGGGTGGAAATCTACTATAGCTATAATCTTTTTTTCCCCTTTTCTATTTTTCGACCTCCCACGTGCTTGGTGTTCAGTTCTGCTTACTGAATGTCTTGAATCTACAGCAGCACCTACACATACTGCCTCCACATTGGCTTATGGTTTGCAGATAACTCATGATTCAGACCCATAAGAAACATCTGTAAATATATGGCATGATATGTGCTCTAGATTAATCATTTAAAAGGGCAAAGGAATGAAGAATCAGAAAGCTTTTTTTCCCTTCTAATATTGATGTTGCTTTCTTTGAGGTTATATGAATGAAATGTTCTTTAGAGTGGTTTAGATCACATTCTATTACTTGGGGAAATAACTCAGGTCATTTTTATAACAACCTTTTAAGGATATATAGGGCATATACACCTTGTCATGATTAGATCAGAGGAAATAAACCAAGATAGAGATAACTGTGATGTGATCTAGTAAGCAAACTAATGTTAACTGCTTTTAGTCTGTCTTGCAACCTTTGATATAATTTTCAAAATTGCCTTATATTGGTCTCTCAGTAGACTTTCTAGAAGTTTCCATTATTTGAAGGATTACAGCTACCATTTTGTTAAACTTATCTTATTGAACTTTGCATTTATTAGAGGTGGTCTCCAACTGGCCTGAAAAAAAGCCAAGCCTCTGCATAGCTCAACCTCTAGGGTTACTTCTTCCCAGGTACCTGTGGGGGTCTCAAATTCTTATTTGAAATACAAGCTGCTGATGAAGAATGGGTAACACCTACCACACTTCAAATGCATGTGTATATGCACCTTTCCCCCCTATTGATTGAGAGGGGGCCATGATTGAAAATTACTGATTTTAAAATGCAGGAGGATTCAAAGATATCCTTTTCCCTTACATAAGGTGATTTATACTGAAAATGGGAGGGGCAAAATATCTTATTACTGTTTGTTAGTTATTATGCTTCAATTTTATCTTCACAACACACCTCTGAGGTTAGTATTGTTATCCTCATTTTAAAGGAGGCAAGACTGAGTCCTACAAAGTTAGGTAACTTGTCCTAGGTCACACAGCTAGGAAGTGACGTTGTTGAGCTTCAGACTTGTATCTCCCTAACCCCAGAGTTCATGCCTTTTCCACCTGAGGAACACTGCTGCTTATTTTGTAGATAAGTGAAATATGTATTTGTATAGTTTTCTTTAAAAATGCTCATTGGAAAATTCAGACATCAAGAACTAAGCTTTTTTTCATTCCAACCATATCTTTGAGAACCATTTGAGACTTTCTCCTTTGAAATGCAATTTAAATAGGCGTTGGTTTGAACAAGGTAAAGTATAGTTTTATTAGTGAAAAGCATCATTGAGGGGCACCTGGGTGGCTCAGTCGGTCAAGCGTCCAACTCTCGGTTTCGGCTCAGGTCATGATCTCAGGGTCGTGACCTTGAGCCTTGCGTTGGGCTCTGTGCTCAGCATGAGTCTGCTTGAGATTCTCTACCTCTTCTCCATCTGCCCCTACCCCTGCTTGCACTCTCTCTCTCTAAAATAAATAAATTTTTTTAAAAGATTTATTTATTTATTTATTTGAGAGAAAGAATGAGAGAGAGAGAGAGCACATGGGAGGGGGGAGGGTCAGAAGGAGAAGCAGACTCCCTGCCGAGCAGGGAGCCCAATGCGGGACTCGATCCCGGGACTTCAGGATCATGACCTGAGCTGAAGGCAGTCGCTTAACCAACTGAGCCACCCAGGCGCCCTAAAATCTTTTTTAAAAAAGCATCATTGAGTTATTGAGACTAATAATTTTGTGGAACAACATTATTAAGAGCAATATGCTGTGTAATGAGTGGTGTTTACTTAAGTCATAAAGGAAAATTCAAACATCTGGAATATTTTTTAAACAATGTAGTATTTATGTACAGAGTGATATTTCTTCCTTCTTACAGGAAATAGCATATAATTTGAAATGTATATGGATTTTCTTTATATTCACACATATATTTTTATTTTACTGACCACATTAACAAAAGTCATATTATTAAACCAAAAAATTGCTTGATAGCTAACTCGCTGGGATAAAAAATGTACCATGTCTTTAATAACAACATTACTTTATCCCTCTTAATGGGATTGTTATTTAAAGAAAGTTTCTAGAAACCTTGCTGGTTCATAGGTATATAGCTTTACCCCCCTTTTTGGGTCTTCCTTTGCAGGTGGGAAATTGGTGATAATGGGGGGGTGGTTAAGGTATGTGCAGTGTCTCAAGAAATTCTATCCTAAGATTTTTAACATTAGAGGATTGAGATTTGAATATGATTGTACTTTCTTTCCAAATATGGGATTCACTGGGGGCAGTGCTAGCTGGTGAATTTAAAGATGAATTAATGTGAGAGTTACAGAATCAGAGAATTTCTGAACTGGATAGGGCCTTACAAACAAAGGACTCTTGGAGTGGAAGTCTTAGGAGATGAGTTCATGACTGTCCGAGAGTAGTGGAGCTCTAGGCCAAGCCACTTCTTGTGGTTACTGAGTCAGGGTCACAGCCATTCCAACCAGGAAGTGAGTGATCACAGCAGAGAGGGCTTTACACTTCCTGGGGCTGGAGAAAAAAAAAAAAAAACCTGAGTCATTGTGGAAGTAATCTTAGGGCAAGAAGAAAACAGAAATCAGAAAAATAAGCATCCTTTATTTCCTCTTGTTAACACAAATGATGTAAAAATACTGATTACAAAAATATAAACCATAAGTGTTAAGTACTTTTTAAAAAAGTGGGATGCAGCATATTTTTTAAAAAATTAAGTGTCTGTAAATTATTTGCCCTCTGAGTGTGTAATATTTTAACTTATTTTTAAAAAAATCTTTATGCACACACACACATACATATGTTGGAAAAATATTGTTTTGCTTATTATTTAGAATCTGTGAAGGCTTAAAAGGGCCCATGAGTCTTCTCATCGTTGAGCCGTTCTGTGGAGGATCCCATAAACAGCTGGTGGATCTGCTCCAAGAAGAGTTAGAAGACTGTGTCCTTTATACCCTTCCTGCAAAGAAATGGCATTGGAGAGCACGGACATCGGCTTTATACTTCTCCCAGAATATTCCCATCAGTGAACAGTACAGGTAATTGGAGCTTGGGCTGCACCTTTAGCCTGTTCTTACTGTACATGTTATAAGAATGTTGCTTCTCTTTTGGCATCTGTGAGATTTTCTCCAGCTATGGAATTGGTTAGTATGACTATAATAGACCCAGCAGAGCAGGAGAGTTCACTTATGCTGTGAGGACAGCTGGCTAGATGAAAAGTGGCCTCATTTAGAACCCTCAAGCCTTTTCTCATTTGTCTTGTGATGTTATCACATGCATGTGTGTGGGTGTGGATGACATTTTTTGGCCTGAGAGGAGAGTTGATCTTGGGCACATATTTTGCACATAACCTCCAGTGTCTCTTGTAGGGAGTGTGCTGTTTGTGGTTAGTTTATTGTGTCTGCTCTGTACTAGGAGCTAAGGTTGAAAAGGCGCATGTGACCACGGTCTGTGCCCTTAAAGCTTTAAAGACTATTGAGGTAGAGATGGACTTGCAGGTGCAATGTGAGCATGAAAAATGGAGGAGTTGATTTTGACTGACAAAGTGGAGGTGGCTTTATAGAGCTGGCAACCTTTGCTTAGTCTTCAAGGATGAATAGATTTGGGGCACACAGGACTCAGTTCTGAATTCTGATTAGTTAGGAAGTGGGAACTAGGGGTATGTCATAGAGATTCTTCTGGGACACACCAGAAAGATGAATGAGAAATACTGATGACGTTTGATGGAGGACAAGTAGAATACTGAACATCCTTACCTCCTTATTCTCTATTGCTATATACTGCCTTGTGTCTCCTGCTTGTTAAATAGTGGGAGATTATCCTACTGTGTTTTATAGATCTGTTCTTCTTACCATTCTGGGCCCTTCTGTGTAGAACTGCATTGGTTTGGGGCACCTGGGTGGCTCAGTCATTAAGCGTCTGCCTTCAGCTCAGGCCATGATCCCAGGGTCCTGGGATCGAGCCCCGCATCGGGCTCCCTGCTCAGCAGGGAGTCTGCTTCTCCCTCTCCCTCTGCTGCTCCCCCTGCTTGTGCTCTCTGTCTCTCTTTCTGTCAAATAAATAAATAAAATCTTAAAAAAAAAAAAAGAACTGCATTGGTTTAAGCAGCACTGGGGAGTGCAGGCTGATAAGTAATGGAGGTAGGGCAAAAGGGTTGCTGGAGAAAGGGCACCGTTTGGGCTGGAGCACTCACCTTGCCTTCAGCAGCCACATCTATCTGTTGCTGCTTGTAAGGTGGAACAGTCACAAAGGAGACAACGGCTTGGGATTTAAATGTAGGTTGCTGTTCTTGGTAGTAATTTGGGGGATTCAGAGAATCCCCATACACCATTTGGTGTATGAAAACCATGCATCATGTCTGAGCATTCAGGTTGTCAGGTGGAATAGCAGTGAGCACTCGAGTCACTTTGCTTGGGATTATAAAGGTAAAATGCTGTTTGGGGACAAATTTAAGAATTTATTTTTCTAACCTAAAGTATATTTTTACTTCCATAATTTAATGTCTTATACTCTGATATCACTAAGTGAATATGGTTGATGGATAGTATCAGAAATTTCAGTGAGGGTATCAATATAAAACTTTTAAGGGCAATGATAAGACTGTTGACTGTTGTGTTAAAATATGAGTATTTATGGTTGCTTTCACATCTCATTTAATTGTGTTTGCATGGCACCAATAGTATTGTATTACTTAAGGTCAAGTAACGCAGTTGACTTTATGGCACATTTTCATTTAACGTGACCGTTTGTTATAATACATTTCTACAATGACTTGAACATTGAAATGAATCATTTCTCCATCGGCTGTTAGAGTTCATTTTGATTACGCAGTTTTTCAGAATGAAATTACTGTGTCACAAATACGTGTGTGTGGCGAGCATGCGTGCCAGCACTCCCGTGTGCCGGCTCCTCCACTCCGTGTGAGGCCTCAAGCATTTGAGGATAAACATCACAGTGCTCGTTGAAGCAGTCTTACTGGGGAGGTCGATTGCTGCAAGACTGCGATGGGAAGTTTTACTCTGACAGCTACAACCTACAGGTCCTAACAGCGGGGTCTAAGATCTTTCAGGGTATCATCGCAGCTGTGCACTTACCTGCATTAATCTAATCAGACTTCACTAAAAGATACACCTCACCAGTTGGACCTACGGTTATATTTGACCAGTGATAACTTATCTACTCTTTTTGAATACTTTTGGAAAAACAGCAACAGCTTGAAAACTTAACACTAAGTTAAAAAATATGCTCACTCAACCCTACATTGAAGTGCAAGAACGGTCTTTTGTTACACCAGATAAATCTGATCTCTGTGGAGACTTTTAAAGACATGAAGAGTTTTTGCTTTCCAGTTAGTTAACTCTCTTTGTACACTTGGCAGATGAAATCATCACAATTCAGAAAGCACCGGTATTACGTGCTATGCAGAATTACTCTGAACAGGTAGAGACTGCATCTGATGAGAAAGACCCTGAATGTAGGTACACATGTTATTTTTCTCAGCTTCTGTACATACAGTCATTATTGTTACAAGCTTATTATCCAGAAAATATTTTATTACTAACAGAATAAATGCTTCAGCCTAATTACTCAGTTTGATTCTGCTTCTTTATCTTGACAGCTAGGAGAATACATCATGGGTCACATTTGGAGTTGTTTAATTTTATCATAGATTACAAAAGCTCCATAAGTTATTTTTCCCCAAAGTAGTGGTAATGATTATTCCTTAGGTTATATTAAAATTTTGCCTTCTGGAAACCACGAAATGCAGAAAAATGTTTTGAGGATGGGTCTTAAATTTTATGTTCTGAAATGTATGAGTCATTTGTCCCAAGATTAGCATTTTGACTTTCTTAGATACACCTAGACTCGGCATCAAAGATATTTCATTCATTTTTTTCTTTACTGAACTGAGACAATCAGTTACTTAAAATCATTTTTTTTCACTCTCAGCTGCTTACAATTATATTTTTCATTCCATCCGAGGTATTGTAGCAGATTCTGATCATTGGCCATTTAACAGCCCTTCTTCCTTGTTAACAGAATCACACTTGTCTTTGGAGTGGCTAAGTACCCAGCCCCTGGGAGTGAAGCATGATTGACTTGAGTCGGTCATTATGATCCCGTTCTCTGCCCCATTTTCCCAGCTTTCCTTGCAGTTAATGCTGGGCAGTCACTGAGTCTTGGCAAATTAGATTTAAGTGGATGACTTCTGGGGGTTCTTCCAACAAAGTTTGTTTTATTTGTTTTTAGTTATGAAAGGAGAAAGCCATTTCCCTTCCTGCATTTGACAGTGGTTGTGAAGTCTGTAACTGTGAGGTGATAGGATGAGAACAAAATGCCCGGGCTATGAAAAATGGCTGATGGAAGTCCGGAAAGAGCCTAGATTAGACTTCCATTTTGAGCAGTAGAGCTACCTAGTCACCTGAAAACCCTCCGTCTCTAAAACATCTAGAAATTATTCATAAAGTGTAACAACTTCCCTTTTAACTCCATAGCTAACCAGAGTAAGAGGGGATCTGAAGAATGATCTGGAAATTAGAGTGGTAGCTGGCCTCGAAGCTGGGGTTGTCTCATTTTCATAAAGGGACTGGTTAACTTAGTTGTGTGACATTCTGAAATGGAATATTGTGCAGCTCTGACCTGAAGTAGGAAGATTTCTGTGTACTCTTCATGGGAACCTCTCTAAGACATTTTCTATGACAGAAAGTAAGGTGCCAGATAGTGTTATGGGGTATTGTCTTTGGTATAAAGAAAGAAGGTGATAAGAACAGAACAATGGAAGAGTACACTGGAAATGAATAAAAACAGTGATCTGCAGATCAGTATGGCAGAGGATGTCAATGCCCACCCATATCCCTGGGACCTTGCCCTTTCAGTGCGCCCTGGCCAGCTTCCCATGCCTATGTCTGCAGTTCTTTGCATGAGGGAGCAGCTACTCTGCTGGTGCAGGAGGTGGGCTGTGAGCAGCCCTCCACAAATGATCTTCACCCCTTGGATGAAATCAATCTGAAGTGTGTGCAGGAGAGAAATCGTTAGTAGAGATTCCTGAAAAGCCCTGTACCTGTAAATCAGAAAATGTGCAAGCATAATTCTAAATAACTCCTGGGTCACAGAAGAAATCATAACGGATATTAAAAATAGGACTGAATCATAATTAACATATTGTATATCACAATGCAGGTTATATCTAAATTGACAGTCACAGCCACATCGTCTTTAATAAATTTATTTTTATTATTTTTTAATTGTGAGATGCAAGCCCTCTAAAGCTTGTGGCCCAGAGCAGGGACCCTCTTACTTGAATCTAGGAGTAGTATTGGGAAGGAAAGAATAAAAAGAGTGAAAAATAGTGAAGTTGAAAGCAAATAGAAGTGGAGATGAAGAAACTACTAGTTACCTTGAGACAATAAAATAGATAACACGCATGATTTTTTTTTAAAGGCACAAATCATTTTTGGAATTATGTAGCTGTGGATCTGTGGATATGGCACAGATCAATAAAAAGGGGAAATGTTCTTTTAATAGTTTTATGTCAATAGAGATGAAACTCTCTTTCTCTCTGTCAAATAAGTAAATAAAATCTTTTTTAAAAAGTGAAACAGAAAGCCTGAATGGAATTGTAATCATTAAAGATGCTGCATTAGCTAAAAATCGACCCACTATAAGACAGAGGCTGGGTCCCTGAGCAAGGCTGGTTCACTGCACTGGGGACACCCTGCCTCTTTCCAGACTTGTGTTATGTGAGATTGAGTGTCTAGTTTTTTAGGTTTTCTGTTTCTTGTAGCCACATAAATCCTAACTGTTAATAAATATTGATTATCATTATGATACCTTTTCTTTTCCCACCCTAATCCCCTCCCCTTTTTTTTTAATGACCAAGGAGGGGCAAGGAAAGCAAGTAGTTAGATAGGAATTAAATTGAATGAAAGTTCAGTTTGGTTAAGCAATGCCTACAGTGAAGTTAAAGCTTACAATGATATGTGGCTATTGATAATTCTGTTTGATTTGCCATAATCTTTAATGGTACCATGATTGTGGCCTTTCACTAAACAAGCAGGTTCTCTTTCAAGGAATATGTGAATTTTTTTTTTTTTTTTTTTAATTGTCAGGGTGAGGGAGAGAGCACAAGCAGGGGGAGCGGCAGGCAGAGGGAGAAGCGGGCTCCCTGCTGAGCAGAGCGCCTGACTCAGGGCTGGATCCCAGGACCGTGGGGTCATGACCTGAGCCGAAGGCAGATGCTTAACTGACTGAGCCACCCAGGGGTCCTGAAATTTTTTTTTCTCTTAAATTCCCTGTGAAACATTGAATGTAACCTTCTTTGGGAAGATGAACATTTTTAGCTGATATGAATTACCTATATATGTTTGTTGTTTGTAGCTAGCCCTTGTGAATAAAGGTATGGCTAAACTAGTGGGTATAGGTGAATTAATACAGAAGGTGGTAGTTTCTCAAACAGTTCTTTTGTAAATTAGTAATATAAATTTTTCTTTGCTTGACAGTTATGTCCTGTTTTGAATCGTTACCTTTTGTGAAAAATATAACTTGCTGAATAATAAATTAACATTTTAATCATAAAAATTCTTTTATTAAAAATACCTTTATGGATAATGTAATATTATTTTCATAATGAAAACGCCTTTTTATTAGTGTGTGACATACTTGGGAGTATAAAAGTAAATGATGACTTAATAAGAATTTGTAGGTGAGTGAATTTATAGGTAAGTTTGGTTTAGATAGGGCAGTCGTTTTACATCTCTGTAGTAACCAGGGCAGGATTTCATGGGGTTAAGTGATAGTAATAATAGCTAACATATTGAACATTTAATATGTAGTAGATATTCTATAGTCCTAGAAGCTAGACAAGGTTTTCCTGGTTTTATGGAAGAGGAAACTGAGGCTTAGAAAGTGAAGATATTTGCACTGGGCTACACAGCCAGTGGGGAGTATTTGGTTGGAGTTCAAGTCTGGCCACCTGCAAAGACCATAGTATGTTCTTTATAAGCCCATGCTCTTAATCACTATGCTATCTTAATTCCCTGCCCAAGCAGGATAAACTAATGAAGGAAATTAAACCTAAGTACCTCTTGATTAAAAATATATGACTAAATTTTACTATTAGAAGTGGGTGTGTGCTTCTCCTGATCCTGAGAAGTATTATAGTTCTTGAATCTTGTTGGAGACTGGAGGTTGGAAACCAGGAGCCTTTCTAGGTCTGGGACTCTGTGATGTTCTCATTTTTCCTCAGGGCATTTGCTCTTTAGTTTTTGGCCATAGAAATTACAAGTCATTTGAATTTTCTTCTTTTGAAATCCAAATAAAAAACGACATATGATGGATGCTGTATTAAAATCACAGGGTAGACTCATAAATACAAGCATAACATTTTTTAGGATGTTCACCTGCAGTCCCAAGTTATCCTCAAACTGGTCTACTGTGAAGTTCTCTACTTAGTTTATGAACTTGGCTAGAGGCAGCATTCCAGTACTGCCTAGCTCACTTCCCTTATAACATTACCAGTTGTATGTACTTGGGATTTGGATGATGTTCCCACATTATGTAAATAATACTGTCATTAGGTGTAACGTAGCATCCCATAACCTCACCAATATGTGACTGCACCATTTGTGAGAATTGGCCTCGAGCTTCCCCATCACTGTTGCCCACTTCACCGGCTTCCCTATCATAGGCTGCCTAATTATGGGATTCTCTTTTGGTTTGTTTTCCTATCAACCTTGCTCTCCTGTCTAGACTGTGCACAACACAGCTTTCCAGAATTTGTATAGTGCTTAGAGCTTCATCCACAATATTTCCTCTCAGGGAAATCTCTTCTGCCTGACAGTAGTGTTCAGTTTAGCCGTCTGGACTTTATATTGAAAACATAGCTGACCACAATATAGAAAGAGAATAATCCCTCAAACCAACTAATTACCCATTAAGTCAGTCTGTCTCTCTGCCTCTGTATGCTTCTCTCTCTTTCCTCTCGCTCTCATCTCTCTCTCCCTCATATCCACACACACACGTGCACACACACAAATGATTACTTTTAATTACTCTAGCAACTTCTTCACTGCAAAACTGTAAATTAACCCGGTTACCACACTTCCTAAAGTTTGGTTTTCATGCTACATCTTTTCCACTTTTCTTTATATTCCTTTGTCAGTGCTCTTGAGAAGTAAAATATCCCAGTGTCAGGAAAAAAAATTTTTTTCCTTGTTGTGGAGTTTGTAGTTTATTCTCACGACAAGCTGCTAATTCAAAAGTGTTTGTGTAGGTAGTAGCTTAGATTGTGAAGCCGCTACTTCCAAGGAGTTAGGCACAGCAGTGCAACTTCAAGTGCAGTATGGATTTTTCATCTCTTCTAGCTTATTAAAAAAATTCACACGTAAGAGTCTGCAAACTCCCATGTAAAAGTACGTATAGATAGACGACATTATTTCTAAGAGACTCTGCATCTTAAAGACTGTTAGGGTAAATCTCCCATATATTTACCCTTTGAAATTTGACAGCTCTATTTTAAACAGATAAACTGGATGTTTATTACACTTTTACAGAGGAAAGAAAAATCATTATGTTTAAGGAATGAGATAGAAAAGGCAGAAAAGCCCCAACACCTCCAGATGGGTACAAGAGGTACTATTGTGTAAAAGAGTTCTCTGGCTGTAAAGTCAGGGCCTTCATAGTTTTGCTTTTAGAAGCAACATGCTTATTTTTGACCTAACAGTCCAAACTGTGAGTCTGATCTTAGAGTGCTTCTAACGCTAGTTATTTTTAGGTGTTGAGTGTCTTCATTAGGGTTTATCTGCATGGCATGGAAAAAGCCTTTAGGAAATGAAAGGCATTTCTCTTGTATTTCCATCCCAACATTTTTTTTGAATTTATTTGTATTTGAGAAAGTTTTTCTGCTTTTATTAAAGTCTCAGTCAATGACAATATGTTTTGCTTCTGGAGCTGTACAGGGTGTGCATAGGTATTAATATCTCTGACTTACTGTGTTTGGAGCCTCGAAAGCTGTGATGCAGGTAGTCTACTTCTCTGCCCTTCTCTGAAGTCTCCCCTCTTAGGGAAGCTTTCACGTTTGCCTCTTTCCTTGAGATCAAATGTGGCCTCCTAGCTGCCTTTGGACACGTTGTCCTATCCATTGAATGACTAATTCTTGTCCAGCGTCCTTTGTTTATGCTCTTCTGTGGTTCACTCACATGATGGACCTGCTGGTCTCCTGACCAGCTGGCCTACAGAGAGATGCTGTAGGCGGAAGGCGGGAGCTGAGTCAGGCGTCATGCTCACAAAAGACCATTCATGTCCCTTTCATCCTTCTATCTTCCTAAAGAACAGAATCCTATATTCTAGTGAGTTTCTTCCTGTAAACAGTCTCTCCCATATTTCTGTTTGTTCACTGTCTCATGCTAATAATAAAAATGTAACACTCCCCCATTTTAGGAGAAGCTCTAGGTGACCGAATATATGAAGTGGAGAGGACTAGGGGTGGGGTGGTTTGTCCAGAAACCCCCCAGACTAGGTATCTTTTCGCTCTTTTCTAAGCTGGTTTCCATTTTTTTCCCCCCATCAACATTTATTAAGGGCTTTTGCATTAAGAGACAGTGCCTACGCTAGCCCTGGCGATGGAAGACCAAACGTGGTAAATTTGGACGCAGTAAGCATCTAGTAAACTGTTGACCAAAAGAATGCTTAGTGCCTTTATCCACTTGCTAATACTCAGAGACCCGAGGGAATAATCCCTGACTGAAAACATTCAGTGGCTTTGTACTGTGCATGTAAAAATCCAGGGTACACACCGGCTTTGCTGGGCCTTGCACACCTCTGCAACCTTCTCTCCACCCCTGTCATCTCATCATCTGCTGTAGGAGTGGCGGGGGCCTGGTTCCCTCGCTCTGAAACCTCGTGCTCTTTCCTGCCTCTGCTCGTTGGCCTCTTAGCCGGCAGCACTACCTCACGCCCCCTCCTCTACCCTCTGCTCACTTTTCCCTGTCTTTCAAGTCTGAGCTAACATTTCAGAGAGATGTTCTGAAGAGCTCCTCAGAGAGACCCTCCCTGACCACCATATCAAAACCAAGCCCTTGTATTTCTGTGTTCTTTTTCTCACCTCTGTAAGAGCATCGTGATTATTGTGTTTGTTTGATTTTTTTCCCCTTTTTTTTCTTTATGCTGCACGTTTCCAGATAAGTGCCATATTTGTCTTCTTTACCCAGGGCCTTGCAGATAGCTGTTATTGAGTCAGTATGGTTGAATGAACGATTTCATACCTGTGGTTTGAAAATGCAAACAAAATGTGGCTGTAATTGACTTTGCTAACCTGCTAATTTTTTCCCATTTTGGGCACTTCTTCTTTCCTGTGTCTAGGGATATCACCTCTTCTGCATAGAAACTGCTTAGAGACATTTAAAGGCCTGTGTTCCTCAGTTTTGTGGGACTAAACTAAAGAGTTCCATACACTTTTACTCACTTAATTTTATTGGGTTATATTAATCATATGGTGAAATCAGTCATCGTCCATTATGTAAATTTTGATAAAAGAAAATATAATTTTCTGGAATTTCCCTTGTATAAAAGTGTTTCTAGGAAAAAAAAAAGTTCCTCAGTTCATGAAACTTTATAGAATCTAGACTATACCTGTGATATTTTGTGAAATTTCACGTGATTGAATTTTAAGGCTTTTTCATTTGGGTTGTGGCCACCCATGAACAGTGTGGCCTTTTAATTTATAGTGTGGAAACTATGGGATAAATGAGAGATTAAAATTTGGCCCAAAGATATATTTTGCTTGGCCACTACAATTACTTAAGCATTTTTAATTTTTAATGCTTTTAGACAGATAGACATTCTTTGTGTTGGTCACAATAGCACAACTAGTTGCCATTGATTTATACTAGTCTGCTTCTCACATTTATGTTACTTAACTGATCTGTTTAGGCCTTTGTGTTTGTAGCCTCTGGCTTAAAACTTGCCCAAGAATGAATTTTCAAATGATCTTAAAAAAAAAAAGAAACATATATTTTTAAATGTTTAAATGTACATATATATAATGTTTAATGTACATATACATAAAATATACATGTTTAATGTACATATTTAAATATACATATACATAAAATAATTTACTAAGAGAATATAAATCACTTGTCTTTGGAAGAAATGACATATTATACTGCAGGAACCAGCAGTCCTGGGTTTTAATCTCAGCTCTGCCATAAATTAATTGTTTAGCCTTGGAAAAGTCACTTTTTAACCTTAGAGTCTTATTTTTTCACTTGTAGCTGAAGGTTTAGTTTTATCTATTGAGTTCCATGATGTCATGAAAAAGGAATTAAAATCATGATCAAGAGTCAAGAAATTTTGGGGCATCTGGGTAGCTTAATTGGTTAAGCGTCTGCCTTTGGCTCAGGTCATGATCTTAAAATCCTGGGATCAAGTCCCAAATTGGGCTCTCTGCTCAGTGCAGAGTCTGCTTGTCTCTCTCCCTCTGCTCCTCCCCACCACTCGTGCTCTCTCTCTCTCATTTTCTCTCTCTCAAATAAAACCTTAAAAAAAATGATTCGAGAAATTTTCACACAAAAGACAAATTCAAGGGCGCCTAGGTGGCTCAGTTGGTTGCGTGTCCAACTCTTGGTTTTGGCTTAGGTCGGGATCTCAGGGTCCTGGGATGGAGCCCTGTGTGGGGCTCTGTGTTCAGCGGGGAGTCTGCTTAGGATTCTCTCTCTGCCTCTCCCTCTGCCCCTCATCATCCCCACGCCCATCCTGCACACCCTCTCTCTCAATCTCAAATAATAAATAAATCTTTAAAAAAATAAAAGGACAAATTTGTACTGTCTCTCATTCAGCTTTGTTACGAACCACTGCTTCATTTAATACAGGAGTTATTTCCTCATCTTATTTGTGTATCTTCTTGAATTTTTAACTTTTATTTTTAGAGACTTTTGGGGGAATAATTCTTTCCAGTAGTGCTTCTATCTTTGGAGTTGCTCTGATGTGACTTATTATTAGTTTGGAACTCCTGTTCCCGCCTCAGCATTTTATGATTGTTTGTCTTTTCATGCTACTGTCTGTCTCGACAGGTCATGGGCCAACATGGACACTAAATACTGGACACATACACTGAACATTGTAGAACTCACACAGAACAGTATTGCAGTGAGGGCAGCGTCACTAAAGAAGGACAGACAGAGGTTTATTTATCATTCAGCAAATTCTGAGGTACAACTAAGAGGATGTGACAGATTTTGCTAGATGGAGATGAAATGTAAAAGGGCTATAGGAGAAGGAAGTATTGTGAACAAAGGTATTAATGCAGGGATTATTGGAAAATGTAATCTCCAAAATCTTGGTTTTTGTATGAACATATTCTGAGGTAGGAGGAGTTGTGGGACATCGGTTTGGGATGATAAAGCAGTTTTTGTCTAATTCATGTACATTTGTGAATTCATGGTTAATCATTTGGGAGGCTGGTACTTTAGATTATGAGTGTCTTTTGAAGCTCTATTCCCAGAACTTTATTAATTGCACATGATAGGAACCCAATTCAAAATCACTGAAACATAGAGGAAAATGTATTTGGGCTACCATGTCACTGAAATTTCCAGAGTGGTTGACTCTAGGCACTGCTGGATCCAGTGTGTCAGTGATATCATTAGACTTTTTGGTCTTCTTGACTCTACTTTCCTCTGGTTTGACTGTATTCTGGAGCATATGGATCTCCCTCAGAGCTAAGTTTATATCCCACCAGTTGAGTTACCCTGTCTGATAGAGAGTGCCTTTCTCGGCATTTCTAGCAAAAGTCCCAGATTGACTGAAATGACTTTCTTAAAAAAAAAAAAAAATGTGATCTTTAAACTTGTTACTTTGGCAAGAGGCCCCTAATATTGTGATTGGCCAAAGTGGGGTCAACCCAATTCAAACCATATGAACTGAGTACCAGAGAGCAAAAGGGAAATTATATTGCTGTTATTCAAAGAGGGAAAAACAATGTTTCATAGGCAAAAAACATGGTGAGTACTACAGTCATACGTGGGAATGAGGTAAACTGTGCAGAGGACAAATATTACAGCACTGTAGTAATGGAGACCATGGATGAGGGCAGAAATGGTCAATGGATCCTAAAATCTAATGGAAAAATAGTGAGTTTCTGAAGAAGAACAATGGTAATAGGAATGGAAAGTAGAAAAGGACCTAGCAATATGAATGAAATTTGTTTTGAAATGGGTAAAGGGATTAAGAGGTTAAAACTTCCAGTTATGAAATAAATAAGTCACAGGAATGAAAAGTACAGCACAGGGAATATAGTCAATAATATTGTAATATACTTATCGCCGTGAGCATCTCATAATGTATATAATCATTGAATCACTATGTTGTACACCTGAGACTAATATTATATGTCAACTATACTTCAGTTAAAAATTTAAGAAATTTGTGTTGTTTGCATTTCACTAGTTAGAAAATTTGTCTAGGATCTGAACGGAAACTTATCTTTGTCTTGTCCATGAGAAAAGAAGTTGGGATACAAATTAATTTAGTCTAAGAGATCACACTTAAACTACTTCAGTGGTTATAATTATTTTTAAAATAGCTTTGCGAATTGTAAATCATTCCTGTTAGACCATTAAATTGGGTCAGTCGGTTTATTTTGGCAGCATTTTAAGTTACTCCATGTACTTAAAAGTAGCAAAACTTCCTTTTCTATAAAAATGTAATGTAATACTGTCTCTTTTTTCTATTTAAATAAAATATTATGTATATATAATGTATATGACATATACATATACATGCATGTGTGTATATCTCACATAAACACAAATAATCAAGAAATGATTGATTACCTGGTATCAACTTCTCAAACTTACCTCCCCTCTTTCCCCCACTAAAATCAGGTATTAAATGCTTCTGTAGCATTCTTACACTATGCTATATCTCAGAGCAAAAATGAACGAGTAAATTGTGGTTGCTCTCCTACTTAGTATCCAGTTCAGGAAAGCCAATCTCTTTCTCAGTGGTCTGAACTGGTAACTCATGCATTTGAAGAATATATGCTGTGTGCAGATACGAATGATAAAAATGTGAATAAGGCAGTATGCTTTAGGAGCTAAATTTCTTCTCTTGGTTATAGTTCTGTTTCTTTCTTTCCTTTCAGGTTTTTATTTTATTTATTTTTTTGGTAGTATTTAGACAATGTTTACTTGAATCAACTTTTCTAAAGCAGTCATATACTAAAATGTTTCTAGGGAAATCCCCCACACTTAGTAACTTGTCTTTCGGTATAGTAGTGGCTCTGAAATATAGGGGATTTTTAGCCCATAGTTTCTCTGTGTCTCCAGTATTGAGGCAGATATTTATTTGTAATACAGACTGTTTTGGTGGGTTCCAGGATTTTCAGAAAATGAAAATGGGGAAGAATGTGAACTAGTTTTTGTCACTTTTTTTCCTCCATCATAAGCTTAACTACAATGAAAAAAATTTCATGAAATCCGATTATATTAAAGGCATATATTATTTATATGTGTGTGTAGCATTTTTATTATAGGGTTTTTCATTCAGATGTAGTGATTCTTAGCTTTCATTTTGTAGCATCACTGAGTGTCTTCCGTTTTCTCGAAGGGAATTTGTAACTTTTTAAAACAGAAAAACATCAACTCACTTTTATTGAGAAAAATATTTTTCTATACATACCATTTTATAAGAGGATTGTTGCCAAGAAACCAAGCAGTAGCTTAGTGCCAATGCTACAAAGGTTTAGGAGTCCTTGATACTTGCAATTGGTAGAAATGAAGAGATTATAACTCGGGAGTTCATAAGGAGTGATTAGTAGAGCTATGTAATCATTTTAATAACAGTATTCTTATTTTTTCCAAGTGTCCAAAGATATTTAGTGATACTCCTATTTTATTTGCACTATTTTTTGAAAAATGTAAGAAAAGTAAGAGAAACAGAGGTTCAGAATTGAGGTCCTGTTTGCTCTGAAATTTGAATAATGTTTATCAGGTAAGTGGTGTTTATGTAAGTAATTATTTTCATTGTCTGATTTTGGTATTTAGAAATGGGAGAACAAAGACGTCACATACGTAGGCATCTACACAAGAAGTAGAAACAGTGGCAGTTTTAGAATCGAACTATGTGAAAAACATTTGAGCTTTGGAAACATGATCTTAATACTTGTCTTTTTTCAATCACTTTTATTTTAGATAAAATGCTGGCAGATGGTAGTGATCCACTTGAGCAGTGTTGAGTTTTCTTTATTTTTTTCCCCTGGAAAAAAGCTTCCAGAAAACTTTTGTTTTTTTTAATATGTTCAGCATGCATATGCTTTACATGTATTAACCAGTATTAAAAATGCAGTTCCTAATTAGATGTCTGAAGCTGAGAAGAGCTGTGGTGAAGACCAGCCTTTTAGAAAATTACTGAAATAGAAAGTTTTGATGAAGAGGCTTTTCGTTTTTGCTGTTGCATCCTTCAGCCCTCTCCAGCCCCAGAAACTAAGGAATTTACATTATCAATGTTTCTTAGCTATTATGTTTTAGGATGTCACTGGATAACGTCATTTTTGACGAGAAACCCTTAAGTTATTGATGATGCTAAAACTTGAAGAATTCAGGATATTTACATTCTGTTATGACTTGTTCTGTATTATAGCAAGGAAATTAATACTTCTGTTACTTAAGGATTTAAGTTTTCGGTGGACATAAATAGTTATAAACTTGATATGTCTTAGATGTTAGGAAAATTGTAGGAAATCTCTGAAGTAATATATTGCATTCTGGGTTGGTTTCTTTTTTCCTTTTTGTACATTTTAAAATGTAGGGGGTGATGGGGAAATCCCTTCTCTCCAAGTTTCTCTGTGTGAGTCACCTGAAATCTTCCTTCTAATAAGAGTATAATGAAATGGTGCCATTTGAATCAGTATTTCCATATTTGCAATTTAGAATATTCAGTTTGTACTCATCAACATTCATGTATATTTCTGTTTTACTTTTCAGTTTGTCATACAATATTTTTTCAGCTGATAAGCATATCTAACCAGGAATGACTTCTGGTTTTCATTGACATGGAGTGTCAATTGTTCTCTCACTTATTTTATCTCACTGACTATGTGGTGTTTGTTTGCAGCCCCAAACCACAGATTAGGCACAAAGATATTGATTCATCCTGACACAAATATTAGCCCACACAATGTGAATTCCTTCAATGTTTGGGCATTCCTAGGAACATATGATGGGTTTTGATTTTCTCTTTTGTACCCATTAGACAGTATTACAGAGTAGCTCTGACAGAGAGGGAAAGAGAACTGGATTAAAAGTCAGGGGAGTCAACTTCAAGACCCAGTTCAGCCGCTCACCTATATAAGGACAAATCACTCATTGTCCATCTTCATCTGCAAAATGGTGACAGTAACAAATAATATTCTTCCTGTTTATCGTGAAGATTTGTTATGAGGATCAAATGAGATAATGTTTCAAGAATTATCATGTAAACTCAAGAGTAGGATATTATTGTAAAGTTAGAACAGTTTTAGGTAGAATTTCTAGAATTTGTACTGTTCTTCTGTGTGTCTGATTTTCCCTTGAGTTTTTTTTTTTTTAAGTCATTTAATCTCTAGTCTTAAAACGTAAGTAAAGAGAGATGACATAGAATTAATTCTTTAATAAAAACATAATGTTTGAAGAGTATCTGGCCCAAAGCCACCATATGCTGCTACATTTGTTCTTTTGCCAGGTGGTTTCTAGTGATAGAGTGGGAAGAAATGGTAGAGGGGGTATTTTGTGTAGATTTTTGGTCTCTATTGCAATTCTGATATCAATTTTGAATCATAGCTAAATAGCAACAATCAACAAAATATTATAATGGGTAGTGATAATGAATTAAAATAGTGGTCATATTTATATTTTTGTAAGTAGAAAAGTGAGTTAATAATTCACCGTTTATTCATTTTCTTCAACCAACATTTGTGTAATGACTCCTATTTTGTAAGGCATTTTGTTAGGTACTTGATTTGAAAGTGTATTGAAAGTATGCTTGTTTATGAAAAAGGTAAATGGAAGGTGGTTCAATTGCACCCTTATTGAGTAATGACTAAAGTGTTCTTAAAGAGAAAACAAGGTATACAGTTGTCTCGTGGATCTAAAGATGTGATAATACCTGGTGCCTTGCTATGGAACAGTGGCATTTCCTATCCCAGTGATAAAATGATTATGACTTTCTAACACAAAGTAATTATTTCATATATATGGCATCATCTATTTGTTTAAACCCCAAGGAGAAGAATTATGTGAATATCTGAACATGCAGAAGTTTTACATTAATTTTAATAAAAAATAACTGCTGAACGTCATAACTGCCAAAACATTAGATAAGTGGAAATGAATATTCTAATATATTTTCTTGAAGTTGATATGAATTTTAGGAAACATATTAAAGCTTCTTTTCTTGTTCACAATAGAAATGGCCATTTTAGTTCAGCTGTGTCACTGGCTACCATATTAGTACATATCATTTTGCTTGAAAAGATCTTTAAAACTTAAATATGTCAAAAGCTTTGTATTAATAGATAAAATTTTTGAGACCTCATGTATATTAGTTTTGCATTTTTTTCCTGCAGAAATAGGCTTTCCTTCTTATTTCTTTAAACATCTCTGAACGCATTTTTAGCCTTGACAATTGGGGCTGAAGGTAAAATGTGCTGCAGGAGAGTTGGAGAGATATGTTTGACTAGCCTGCTGCAGAGAGTGACATCTAGCCTACTCATTCAACTCACTTTTTTTAGGCATTCTATTTAAATTGCTGCTTATACCTGGTAAAGGAGTTAACCTAAGATAAACTCTCCCAACTACTCAGAAGCCTGCTTTTCAGTTCCCTCCTTCCGGATCATTAGAAGTCCTGTTTTCACCTATTTCTTTCGCCCTTCACTTCCAGTATTTCACCTGAGCAGCTCACTAAGTCACAAACAATTCTGAATAGTTATTAAGAATGTTTTAGTTTTTGTCACTGCTAAGCAGTGTTACCCTTTCCATTATACTTGGACAGTGTTAGTAATGGTGTGGAAATGGCCAGTCTGTGAATGGATGACTGGGAAAAGAGAAAAATTTGTAAAGTAATAGATAATTAACTCGTGGGGTTTTGAACAACTGAAATTCAAAAGCAAATATCCAAAGTATATTTTAGGGTTACTTTGGTGTCTTATAATATTTAATATTGCCCTTTCCTTGAACTTTAGAAGCAAATATCATCATAAATTTGCCCAGGAAGTATTTTGTTGTTATTTCTAAGTTCCCTGAGGGCAGAAGCTTTGTCTTTTTCACAACTATTCCCAAGGTCTAATTCTTAATGTTCAGTGAATATTTGTTGAATGAATGAATAAATAATGAAGATACTAAGGAATGTCAATAAAACTTATAAGACCTATACTTTTTGCTATGTGCAATATTTCAATTGTATTTATTTGCAGATAAGAGATACATGGAAGAACAAGGCTAGCTGATTTTACTACTTAGCAGATGATTTACATATTTTACAAGGTTATACACTCCCTATTTTCTTTCTCTTCCTTCTTTCTTGTTCTACCCATTGCAGTGCCCTGCATATGACGGTTGCTGCTCAATACTTTTTAAAAAATGTTTGCATGAATATTATGCTTTACTTTTGTACAATTACAGATCTCTTGTTATATAATTAACTGTTCAGTACAGTGAATAAAGTAGCTATTTTAGTGGTTTTCACTGTTCTGTTTTGCATTTTTTTTTCAAGTAGCAGAAGATAGAGGTTTAATGAGTTTGAAGCACATCAGGTAGAATTTGAAGTGATAAACAGGAGCTATAAGATGGAAATACTGAGACTTTCCTTTTCTGTGATACAATGGCAACATATACAAAGAGTTACCAGTTATTAGTTCACTGGCAGAAAAACTTTAGGGAGTACAAATGCAGTGAGGAAAATTGGTTTCACGAGACAGGAACTTCCCATAAGGTATTAAACCCGGGATTCTTTTGGAAGCGTACAGATGATAATGAGAGAAGACAACGGTAGAGGAATAATAATAACTTATGATCCCTGGAGGTTCACCTATTGGCAGTGATACCAATTTACATGGTCTACTTTGTAGGAATAGTATACCACTGTATTTTTTCAGGGAGTATTGCTTGGCCTTGGTAGCCCTTTTGAACATTTTCAAACATGACATAGTAAGATACCCTCCCAATTCGTCCCTTCTTTTTCAGTTATTTACTGTGTTCCTTCACATCACTAAAAACTTTATCATTGTCTGTTTCTTGGAAATGTCATCAACTTGACCATTCTCTTGTCCCTTCGTCTCTATTAAATACCTTTCTTGTCAAAGAAAGCCCTAAATATCTTGCATTTCAGTTCAATATACTGTATTTCTGTCTTTTCTTCCTCTTATAATCATCTATTTACCACTCAACTGGAGTAAATTAGGAATGTCATCAGTGATATTCTTAATGCTAAATTTATACGTTTGTGTGCGTGTGTGTCTGTTGCCCTACTTCTCTCAACTCTTTCTTGCTTTTGATCCCTTTAACACTTTTTCTTGGCATTACTTTTGGCCTCACCTGGAAGGGCAGAAACCTTGACTTCTTTAGGTCACTCCAGCTAGTTAGGTTTTTGTTCCTTCATGTCATTTCTCCTTGCCACTACTTTTTAAATTACAGCACCGTTCTGTGTCTTGTTGTGAACCATTTTATCTGGATCTTTTCTTAAAACTTTAAAAAAATGTATAAATGTACATTATAGTAATCACCTGTTTTTGAGCATTTTCTCTGCAACAGAACTGATAAACAGCTTTAAAATGTTTTATCTCATTTAAAACTTACAACAACCCTGTGAGCTGAACTCTTATTACCACCATTTAAACTGAGGCCAAGAGGTTTAATTATTTGTCAAACATTATAAGCAACGAAGTGGTAGAAATGTGATCCATTGTAGTCCTCTATGACTCAGTAGCCCAAGCCTGTAACTGCTACTCACCATCACTTCTCTTCTGACATCTCTTGTGCTGGTAGCCTTTGCTGCCTTTCCCAGCAAGAACCATCAGCTCTTGGTATACACTCAGGTCAGTAATTGTATATACATAACCATGAATTCCTCTCTTCTGTAGAGGGTACGCTTTCCACATAGGGCAAGATACCGTAGAACACCTTCTCTTCCAATTTAACTTTCCCTCTTAAATTTCTCTTCATCTGTTTCTAGTACCTTGGGTACACTGTTCTACTTCACCATCCTGCTGTCACCACATCCCCAGGTTGAATTAGACATCCAGGCAGCGTGCTTCTTCCCACATGGTGCTGCTAAAGAAGACACTCTTAAGCAGCTATGTGTTGGATATGACGTGGTCCTCATGGCTACAGCTGACTGGGGATGGGATGGCTTGTTACCCAGATCACAGGTAGGCAGATAAGGTGTGACATGTTCTTCTGAGAAAAAATCATTTAAGCCAGTTGGATTCTTTTCTTGGGGATTTGAATGAAGAAATATAGATAAACTGGGGCAATGGTAGGATTTGTAGGCTAAGGCTCCTGAGACAGGACCTAGAGAGTCCATAATGGGTCATGTGCCAGCTGAAGTTTCGGAGAGCAGAAACTATTAGGAAGCAAAAGCAGATTAGGGAAAACGAAACAGGTGCCCAGAGAGAGGAGATGCCATGAGAAAGATAGCTTGTATCCTGTGTGAAGGAGGTGTACAGAGAACCGCTAGTTCCCAGACCTCCTCTAGACAGCTTCCCAGTTTTTGTCTCAGCTCTTACGGGAAGTTTCATTGTGTTTAAGATAACTTCTGCCCCTCTTTCTTGGTCTTCAAAAAGTCTGGGCTAGTTCTTATTAAGGCATTCAGTGATTATTAGTGACTTGCTGAATTATTTCAGCTAAGATAAAGTCCATGGAATGCATACTTTCTAGATATGATGCTACCCATATTATGTTTGGTCTGTTGTAAAAGGTACCTTTTGATTTTCTTGGCTTCAGCCATTCCCCCAGCAGTTTTATGAGTAATAGTACCTTGGGATCGCCTTGATTCAATTATCAAAAGATTTCAGTCACTGCTAGTTATTTTTCTAACAAATAAATTCTTACTCATGTCGTTAAAGAATGACCACCTGATCCTTTCCTCGGGAGGGTTCTGTCCATTTTAAGTATATTCTCTATTTTGTTCAAGATAACTTGCTTACCATAGGCACACTGTGTTTCCTATGTTTGATGGGAATGAATGAATGGCTACATTACAGAAATATTTAAACATATAAAAAAATAGAGGGAATAGATGATGATATTTTAACCCTTTAACAATTACGCATAAATGCCCAAATCTTGTTCTGTTTAAACTCCGCCTTGTTCTTTCCCAATCCAGACTATATTGAAGCAAATTGCATACATTTCATTTGTAGCTCTACATATTTCATTGGTATTTCTAAAAGATAGCCTTTCTTAAAAAATAAAACATAACTGCAATACCATTATTACTCTGGTAAAAATCCTGAGTAATTCCTTAATATCATTAAATACTTCTAGCCTTAAAATGCTGTATTTCCCATAAATATGACCATATTATGTAATAAAGAAAAGGAAAGGTGCTCTCCCTGAGTCCAGAGCATGCTCGTAATGCTGTGTATGAATGGTTGACCAATAAAAACTACCTTTTGTTTACAGAGCTGAAGTATGATGCTTCTTATTTGAGGAATGACTAATCACTGTTTAGTGGTTCATTTAGTATCTTTAATGCTTCGTATTCACTTAGTTTTCTCCTATATCTCACAGGTAGGTTGCATTGCATTATAGGAACGGTGCTGTCTGGAGTTGTGCAGAAGAAAGCATCTGCTGCTGGAGGGGGCAGCCCTGCTTATACTTGGGCCCTGGGCATTGACATTTATACTTAAATACCTTTTAAGTCTTTCTAGTATGCATCCAGGGTTGAGAATGCTGGTCTAAAGTGTACTATCTGCACTTACTATAAATAATAGTATTATCTATTATAATTTATCTTCACTAATTCAAGATTATAAATATAAATATAACTCAGTAATTCTATTAGCTTTGTTTCTCTTGCTGGGTACTTCCTTTCCTTTTGTTCTGTTACTTTTAAGGGATAATTATAGTAGTATGAAACATTCTGTCCACATAAAAGCTTACTGAAGAGGTTAAATATTCTTGCTAATTAAAGAAAACACTAATTGGACAGATTGCTGTTTTATATTAGTAATTTTAATTATTTTTTAATCAGAACACAATTTTTTAAGGAATGTTGTGATTTTATACTTTTTTTCACTAATTGAGTGACTTAAATATTCAGATTATTATTATTATTATTTTTGAATAGTTGGTCTATGGATGGGACGGAAACAAGATGTAAAAATTTCTTGCTATATCGTGAAGTTTATAACTCTCAGTCCCTATCCATACCTTTACTGATCCCTAAATCATCTATCTATACATATATGTACAGTTATTTACCATTTGCCAAAGGATTCAGCGTAATGTCATTAGTTTTCTTTGACTCTTGCATTCTACTTATACATTATTATAATTCTACTTATACATTTGACATTAGTATGTCAAATCTTACTTGCTAAGAAAGGAAACTGACATGTTCAGGAGCCAAATGGTTTGTCTGTTTTCAAAATGCATACTTTTCAGTGTCATGAAAGCTTAAATTTTAAAAATATTCGTTGTCACCAGTCTCTTGGTTTCACTGAAACAACATGTTTTCAGGAATTCTTTTAATAACTTTTTAATTTGCTTAGCCATCTCTTATTGCACCAATGTGACCATCTCTATTAGTTTCCCAAGGCCTCTGCAACAACAGAATTTATTTTCTCACAGTTCTGGATGCTAGAAGTCCAAAATCAAGTGTTGGTAAGACTATGCTTCCTCTTAGGGCTCGAGGGAAGAATCCTTTCTTACCTTTGCCTACCTTCTGGTGGCTCCCTGCAATCCTTGCCATTTCGTGGTGTGTTGCTGCATCACTGCAATCTCTGACTGTATTGGCACATGACCTTCTTCTCTGTGTGTATCTCTTTGTGTCCTCTCCCCTTCTTATAAGGACAGAAGTCACTGGGTCTGGAGCCCACACTAATCTAGCGTGACCTATCATAACTTGATTACATCACCAGAGGCTATCAAAATAAGGTCATATTTACAGGTACCAGGGACTGGAATTATCTTTTTTGAGGACAGAATTCAGCTCACTACACCATCATCTTTGAAGTCACTGTGTCATTTGGTGCCTGTTACTTGCTAGGCATTCAGTAAATTTTTGTTAAATAAAGGACTGCCTGGTACCATTATATACATGCAGTAAGCCACAATTTAGTCATTATTTCTGGAACTAGAAGAAACAATAAAAAGTCAGTGCATTCCTTCCATGTGAAAGGTGATGTGCTATCTTTAGTTTATTGGTAAAGCAACAAAAAAGTTTGAGTGACTTGACTATAATCAGATAGATATTGTCCACGGGGTGGTAGGGATAAAATTTTTATTATTTACCTGCTATTATAGTCTTTTGTGATACCTCTTTTTTTTCTTATTTATTAGTGTTTTTAGATTAATACCTGACATTGAGATGACATGACAGATATTAACATAGTTAGGACTTCAGAGCTCTTCTAATCAAACTGCTGTTATTTTACAGCTGAGAAAACAGAGGTCTGAAAAGGTTAAGTGAGTTGTCGAAAACCAGGGGTAGGTGATGACATTTCTGGGTGGGTCCTGATTGTTTAGTATTGAATTCTATAATTTGAAACTAATATGGCGAATTTGATAGCACCTAGAGGACACTGATAAAAATCGGTAACAAGCTTGAAAATAAATACTGGAAGAATTTGAAATAATTTAAAAGCAAAGATAAGGGATGATTTAATTAATCAGCAATATTGTTCTCTTGCCACTGAAGGCAAATGGAAAAAAACAGGCTCAAACACCAAGAAAAGCAGATTCAGGTTTGTTTTCCAACTGGAAAGACTGACAGTGGGATTGTTGAGAATTGTCATGGGAAATTTGAAGAGGAATGAACTCAAAACCAAACGAAAACAAAACCCACACAAATCCGCTTATTTGTCTGGTCTTACCTGGAAATTTCAAATTTTTTTCAGATTCACTTCTTTGCGTACTTTACTTCTTGACTAAGGCCACATCAGTACTTTCTTCTCAGAATGCAACTTTAAAATTATTTTACAAGGTGAGATTTCCAACCACTGCAGTCACAATCTTCAAATCCTTGAAGTGCCTGGTTTTGGCTCCTCAGTGCCTGTTTTTTTTTTTTCCTATAAAACAGGACATGATGGAAATTGTGGCTTTCAAATTTCCGACCTTCAGATTACATCACTGTATTCATACATCAGACTTCCTTTAGATGGATCAAAGTTTTGTGTGTCCAGTAGGATCCTTGATGCCTTCCAAGACTGAGGGCAAAAGGAGGAATGCAGTATTCCTGTCTACTGTATTGATCCATTCTCTTTGGGTTCTGTCATGGCTTTGGCTCGTTGATGGATTTTCTAGCTGTGAATGAGTGTCATGTCTCAATTGATTTGAATACTTCTTGTTGAGTAGGTTCTGTGACTGACTTTATTTCCTGGATGCTCTGACAAAGTCATGTTGCCTGTGTGTCACTTATCTATAACTATATGCTCTTTCCTACAGGCTGCCTTTCTTATGTCTGTAGCCTTCCCTTTTTTATAAATCTAAGCAATTATAAGCTCTTAAGTTTCTCTTTTATTTTATTTTAAATTATAATCTAACCTCTTTTCTCCCATAGGCTTTTACAAGCTATCTAAAAGCAAAACAACTAAAAAAAAAAAAAAAAACCAAACCCAAAATAAATAATTAAGCCTTGCTTGTTTTAGTGACTGTACATGTAAGTGGCTTTCCTTGGCTTTGAAAGGGAGACAGTTGGCAATCAGAAAGTTCTTAAACCTTCCTCTTCTTGTTGCATTCAATGAGAATTTCTTAACACCAACCAATATTTAAAATTGGCTCTGGGGACTTCAAAAGCAATTATGGTTATTAGGCCTCTTTTTAGTTGTCAAATAGGGTAGTCACTGCGTGTTAAGCATTAATTAAGAAAGAAGTGGACATGATGGATTAATATGGGCCAGTTCAAAATACCAAGCATCTAAGCTTTCTAGCTGGTGTGTCTGATGGAAAAGTTAGAGAAATTCTTCATTACTTAATTCTGTTATACTTTGTAGGGTGTTAGTGTTGGATAAAAAAAAAGGAAGAAGAAGATAGCAGGAAGGGAAGAATGAAGAGGGGGGAATCGGAGGGGGAGACGAACCATGAGAGACGATGGACTCTGAAAAACAAACTGAGGGTTCTAGAGGGGAGGGGGTGGGGGGATGGGTTAGCCTGGTGATGGGTATTAAAGAGGGCACATACTGCATGGAGCACTGGGTGTTATACGCAAACAAATCATGGAACACTACATCAAAAACTAATGATGTAATGTATGGTGATTAATATAACAATAATAAAAAATAAAAAAATAAAGCACATTACCAAAAAAAATAAAAATAAAATAACTAATCAAGAGTTATACAGACCCCCAGTGGACAATTATGAAACATATCAATGCAGATCCATGTATCGCCTAATGTATTTACCGTCGGTGTTGTCATTTATTAGCCATAAGATTTGGGGGAAAGAGCTTAACTTTTCAGAGCCTCAGTTTTCTTGCCTCTTAAAATGGGACAAATAATACTTACCTTGTAGTATAGTGTGACAATATAATTAAACCCAATGAGATAATATATGTAAGGAACCTAACATGGTACCTGGCCAAGGGGCTCACAAAAGCACAGTATTTCTTTATATTTGTATAGCACTGTACAGTTTTCTCCCATACTATATTATCCCATTGCATCTCTTTTCACATGCTATGCCATTCCCTTCCAAATGAAACTATGAAGCGATCAGAAAAGATGCTATTAGCACCTTTCTCATATATGAGAAAATTCTTTTAGAGAATGATTAGTCCACATGGCTATTTATGCTTAGGTTTTCTGATTCCTAGACCCCCAGAAGCATTAGCCTTTTCCCCACTTTATTTAAACTTCTAACTTCCTCCTTCACTCATTTAAGGTTCTAGCTATAAGTATAAGGGATTAAGGGGGCCAGGGCTTTAATGGAATTCTTAATGCCTTTAAGTCTGTATGCAAATGAAATAACAGATATTTAAAGGGCTTTGGAAAATAATTTGAAATGCTAAACAAACATAAAATTGAATGTTTCTTTTAATTATTTTGAGTTATAACATTTATTCTCTTAACTGTTATGTTTTCTTTACTTCCGGGTAAGTTAGAAACATTTAGAAAATAATCAGTTCCAAAAAAGAAAACAAAAACTTCCTATACCATTTTTTGTTCTAGTTGCTTTGTAAGTCTTGTTCAAATTCTTACTAGCAAATCCTGAATTGCTACTAAGGCTTTTGTTGAAGAATTCCTGAGAATTGGAGTTACTTATTTTTTGTCGGAGGAACTAATTTTATTAACATGTGGTAATTAAACCAACACTAGGAATTATGAGCAAATAATGTAGGGCATCGCTGGATTATGTGTTTTCTTTCAGTTTCCCAATAATTATTAACACTTGTAGAAAATCTTGTGAAAAATTGTTGGAAAGTACTCTGCTTTTCTGCCATACCTGGGATTTAAAGAAGCAAGATTGGTCCACATTATGCAGTATGGTGCATGTTCACTCTTTCTGCACATACTTCCTTCAATGTAAAGAACTTGGGCAGGTGTTATTAATAAAAAGTAATAATAAATAACCCCTTCTATTTTAAATAGGGATGCTATTCTGCCAGCTTTGAAGCTCACACATACTCTCTAACTTACCCCAGCTTTCGCTCATCTGGTCTTTAAATGGCTTCTTTCATGTGGTCAGCCCACGAGCCATGCGTACTGCCGCTCAATCACGCCACTGTACGTCGCCATCATGAGGGTGGTTTGCATGATTTGCATTTCCTGTACTGTTTGAGCTTCAGTGAGCTCTAAGCGCCACGTATGAGGAAACCACTGCCAAATAATGCAATGATTTAATGATTTTAGTCAAACCAGATGAGTTTGTGCTGGATTCAGGCTACCAAGTCCGGGCTGGGGGTGGGGGTGGGGCAATGTTGTCAGGATATCCTGTTAAAAAAGGATTCTTCACAATGTCCATAAGTGCGAGATGTGAATTTGTTAACAAATCTGGTCATGTAAGAGAAGGTTACTTTTGGGAGGATAGCACTGAAGTGCCGTGATGAATAACCATATATATGTTACTCTTAGAAAATTCAGTCTTTTAAATTTGAGTTACATCATGTTGCCAGTGTATTTATTTTGACAATAATAGATTTTGATGGCGTTAATTTTCTAACCCTACAGAGTTAAATTTAGTCAAAATTAAATACGTTGATTATGTGCCCCCTTGCCCTGTAAAAGAGGGCTTGTATTTTATTAAAAAATGGTTGATAGAAGCTGTCGGACAACTGCAGAATTGGCATAGCAGTGGGCCAATGAATAGTTACTAAAGTGGGGAAGAAAAAAAAATGTACCAGATACTAGTCTTCATGAAAAACATAGACAGATGGGGAGACAGACCTATATGATGCCACAAATAGATGAATATCTTGTAAGGATTTCAAACAAATGTTGAAAGATCCAGTGAAATTTTTAAAAGTTGGTTTAAAAGTATATCTTGTGCTTATAAATAGTCTATTTATTTCTGCTCACCTGAAACCCAACCTGTAAGTTGTTCATGAAATATTTTATCAATATTAAACAAAAAGAATGTAGACTGAATTTATATATAACCACAGAGATATTAAAATGAATCTCATTAATAACATTGACTTTAGTTTTTCTTAGACTTCTTACACTCAGATATAGTCTTATAATACCTACAAGAAAAACTTCAGCAGAAATCCTGTTAACCGCTAATTAATAACAGCCTCAAAGCTTTCCTATTCTTGTTACAGATAATTGAAGAATATTTATTCTCTTTTCCCATATAATGTATACTTCATGAAAATGCACCTGATACCGTGCTGTGGATGCTACTCAGTGGTTTTTAGTTTAGTACCGGTTCACTCGATTATATCCTACCAGTTAATCAAGTGTCTTTCATGCATGCCCTGCAGCAGTTTTAAGATATTCTAAAGAGGAAGCTTCAAAGCCACAGGTACTTACTGAGGAAATTATTGTATAATTATTTATATTAAGAAAAGATAGGCAACTTATGTGGATGAAAAAATAACATTATTATATCTGCACTAAAGTGGCTTTGCATGTTGCATGTATTATGCAACCATTGAAGCCTGTGAACATTTTTCATGTGCTGAGGACTGGAGTGTTGAAGGCCAGCCTTTACTTCCTTTTTAATTCTCTTTTACACTTGATTTGTTAATTTCTATTTTTAACATTAATCTTACTTTGATATATGAATTAATCCTGATCTAATGCACGGTTTGACGCTATTGGTTGGTTACTAGAATATCTGCCATGGGAAATCCTAAACTAGGGAGCATTTTCAAAGTGTCTTTGATTTGAAGGAAGGAAAATTTGTCCTCCAGAGCTCTTTCAGGTATTCAACTTGATATGCTCACTGACAATATTGGAATGTTGCATTTTAGGTAATGTCATAGCTGTTATATAGATTATTAAAATTATTGTTGCTTATTCAGTAAATTAGCTTTGAGATCATTAAGCTTATTAATGGAGATTTTAGCTTTAGGTAAATACGTTTGAATAATGAATAACATTGTACTAACTTTTCTTTGAACGTTCTTCTTGGTTACTTAGTTCCTAAGAAAATATTTTTTGAATGTAAAAATAAATTGTGTTTTTAGATGCTTAATCCCAGGGGGGAAAGGAACACATTTTGCATTAGTTGTCTTTAATTTATTAAACAATTCTGTAATGCACTCTTTGCATAGATCATGAAAACCACTGGCACACATTTTTCTGACCTCACCAACATAAGCTGCACTCTTGTGGCAATCCCAGCAAATGTGTTTATAAAGATTCCAGAAATAATAGTCTTGTGACTAAATAAGAAACAGAAGCTAAAGCTAAGAGCCAAACAGATACCTATCGGTTTCCTTGAGTTTAATCTGATTAAAAACATGGCTCTCAAAAACATTAAATACAATGTCATGTCAGAGAGGCAGTATATGATAAATATAGTTCATGACAGGAAATCGTTATTAAATAAGCATTACTAGTGAATCTGTTATGGAAATTTCCCTGTAAGTTAGTTAAGGCTCCCCCATTTTCACCTCCAGTGCATCACTATATTTTTCTGCTTTACTGTTAAGTATATCATTTTCTGTTCACTGAAGGCAGTTTTCCTACTTTTAAATAACACACATCTTTATGGTTACCACTAATCAGACATGGACTGGCTCTTTACTTCAACCAGAAAAACCAATGTACAGAGTAAAAGAGAATCTGTGCTGGTCATTGGCCATCATGACCTAAATACAACAAACCTAAAGGCAGAAACCTCATAGCTCTTAACGAGGGCAAGCAGTTGTTTTGAATGAGAAACACAGCAGCTTGGTTGAATCTCAGATTACTGATAGCCATCTAAATTTAAAAATAGTAATTACTTCACATAAAAACGATGAGAACTTCATATCTGACTTCATCAAGATCACATTATCTTTCCTCTTTGCTTTGAAGAAATACAGATACAACATTAGTCACTATAACCTATGTATTTGTAGCTAAACTCAGAGTGCTCTAATTTTTTAACAGTTCAGAAAGCATTTTTTTAAAAAGAAATATTTTTACAACGCAAGAGGATTATTTGGCTGACTTACATTAATGAAACATTTTGGCACATGTTAAAGATTTCATCGAGCTATTACAACCACCCCCAAAAAATCTTGGTTTCCATTTAAAATGTCACCAATGTGGAAAAAATACCATCAATCAAATTGCGTATCTTCTAACTAAAGAGAAAAAAAAAAGCAAAATAAAAAGGAAACAAACAGTGAGCTTCCAGTGCATTTTTGGCTTCCCTTAAGGAATTCTGTCTTAGATATGGTCAGTTATCTGTGGCCTTAAGATTATCTTTTTTTCCTCTTTGTTCCATTGTATGTTTTCATCTTCACAGGAATAAATCCACTGAGTAATATCCCTAACTTTATGCTGCTTTAGTCAGACACTGGGAATGCTTCAGTTTTTGTGAATGAGAACAGTAAGAGGAATTATTTTTCTGGGGAAACATAGGGGCCTCACTTTACAATAAAGAACTACAAAATTGCATATTATTCTTTTCTTCCTTCTTTAAAATTATTCTTAAGGCCTTAGTGGGAACAAAGACCCCCTTCATAGGAAACTTAAATACTAAATCCTTCTTAGGAGTTTAATCCAGCAAGAAACCTGTGTGCAAGTGGGACTCTTATCTGTTAAAATTTAGCCTCTTTCCAAGCAATACATGTAGAAAACTGAGTGGCTATTGCCTAACTGTGCTGAGTTCTGTCAGTGATTCTTGTCTAATGAATCTTAGCCCTTTCTCCAATCTCTCCTTGCATCAGGACTGTTTCACTTTTGAATCAGGACAAAAGTCCTAGCCCCATATCATGAAGATGGTTCGAACCATCTCCTTCTGTGATCATATATGTATGGAGTAAAGGGATGGCTCACTTTTCTGCTCTCACTTATCTTTAGGAACATTCAGCTTAATTGCATCATGCACCTGCTGTGGAAAGGATATCTAAACCACAGTAGAAAATTGAGATTAAACATAACAATATTTGGAGGTTTGGCATGGAATATACAAGTATGTATGCAACTCTATAGTAAAATCACATGTGTATAATACAGCTCTTTCACAGAAAAACTACCCCAATATCTTCTTAAAGTTCCTCAGCAATGGTTTATTTATAGGCCATGCCAGAGATCACTGTAATAGTAACATACCAGCCTCCCATAACCATTCTGTGTAATAGCAAAGCCTAACTAAAGTGGCAGTGAATATTCTCAAAACAGTTGGGTAAGCAAGCCATAATTATATTCACCTAACAGATACGGAAATGTGCTGGGAGAGATTAAGTTATTTGTGCAGAGATAGGCCACTTTTAAGTGGCAGGCAGAAGAAAAACCAGGTTTTCTGGCTTATGCTCTTTCTGCTCTACTGTCAACAAAGAAATATACTGTATTACCTGAAAATGAGAGGATTGTTTTATTTAGAAGTCATACTGGTACTCTTGCTGTCAAAGTGACCTTAATCTAGGAGGCTTTTAGCTCAGGCACTCTGGCTGGAGGAGGGTAATCTGAAAGACTGTATTTCTGTTTTTCAAATTCACTTACACAAAATGCCAGTTTTGATGACTTCAGTAAATCAGGGAAGCTTTGTGGAGAAAGAACGTGTTCCTCTGACTCTTCCTCCTTTTTACCGAGCAGCCAGAAGTTACTAATTAGGGATCAGGGAGAGAGATGAATACTAACCGTCTGATAACCCAAGTCATCCCTGAAAATGTGGCAAAATTGGATCCAAGTTCTGATCAGAAGCTCCTTGCTTCTTTTTCTTTTGCCTTCCATGGGCTCCTCTCTAACCAACACATTTCAGTCTCTGCATTTCTCTGAGGAACATCTTAGGATTTCAGGCACTTTTCCTTTTCTGGTTTCTGTTGTAACCAGTTCCTAGCCTACATCACAGGCTGACTGGTGAGTAGATGCTGCAAACTGAACAGAGCCCAACAGGATAAAAGGGTGTGAGACACCTCAGGAAAGCCTCTCCTTGTCAAGTGAAGGCAGAGAGGCTTCTATCTACAGACAGCTGAAGTACAGAGCGAGGCATTGAACACAAATTTACAGATCAAAATAGTAGTCTTCCAGGGATAGAGTATGGAGCAACATGCTGCAGAAGTTCAGCCTGCACGTGCATGGGTGGGGGATAGACGGTGACAGTCATCAAAACAGGAAGATTGTATCCTCTGGAAACAATGATCATAGAGAAAATGCTCTTTACCTGAGTAATGGTAGATGACATTTTTATAGTGCCTCACAATGTACTTATGTCTACATGGTTTCATTTTTTCCTCATAGCAAACCCTAAAGAGTAGGCTGGCAGGAAAAATCTCCTTTTATACATCAGGTTCAAAAAAGTGTGCTGTGCTGAAGTTACCCATTCAGTAATTTTAGAGTTAAGACTTGAATCCAAGATCTCTAATGTAGCAAATGATTCCCCCCTTCATTATACCAATGCCTTTGATTCTCAAACAGGACACATTTCTGTTCTTCCCTCCTCCCTTCTTGGTCTCATAAAAATAAATGCCAGACACTATACAAGCACTGGGTAAGTTGAGGCAAACAAAAGAGCCCTATTCCCTACCTTTGTGGAGCTTAGCCTGCACTAATTAAGCCTGGCGACTGGTTTGGCAGTCATCAGCCACATGTGGCTATTGAGCCTGTGAAATGTGGCTGTTCTGAATTGAGATAAGCTATAACTGTAAAATACACACTGAATTAAAAATGTTTGAATAAATAATGCAATTTTTTCGTAATTTTTACATCGATTATATGCTGATATTTTTAGATATATTGAGTTAAATAAAATATATTATTAAAACTGATTTCATCTTCTTTATTTTCCTTTTTTCAATGGCTACTAGAAAATTTTAATGGCTGCTAGAAAATTTTTAATTATATATATCGTTTGCATTTGTGGCTCACTTTTTTCCATTGGATAGCAAGCTGTGACCTAAGGAGAAGTGATTCTGTAGGGTTCATGCAGCAGTTTATAGTACTTCTGTGGTTACATTTTTTACAGTGAAACATTTGGATCATTTGAAATTTATCCTGGTGCTTGCTGGTCTGGATCGCAGTTTACTTTTTCTCTAGATGCCTACCAAGCTGACTCAACACCATTTATTAGTTTGTTCATCTTTGTTTTGAGAGGCTACCTTTATCATATGCTAATTCCTTGTATGTATTCTATTTCTGGATCTGCTCTTCTTCTCCATTGGTCTGTGTCTGCATTTAAATCAGTGTTATACTTGCTATTTTTGAGATTTTAAAGTATTTTTTAATGTCTGGTGAGGTTAATCTCCATTTCCACTTCCAGTTGATCATCCCTTCCCCCCACCCACCACCTCTGACAGAATTTTCTTGGCTATTGTTTTCTCATTGTCTTTAGCTATGGAAATTAGGATCTGTTTTTCCAGTTTAAAATCTGCAAAAACAACCTTTTTAAAATTGTGGTCAAGATAAATAAACTCAAAGAGAATCCATGTCTGTTTATGTTAACTCTTCCTATCCAATGTAATGGTACAGCTTTTCATTTTTTCAAGTCACCTTTGGGTAATACTTTAACTTTTTCAGTAATACTTTTAACATTTTCTGCATAGAGGTCTTACCCATTTCTTAAATTTATTCCTAGGAACTTTACCTATGTATGTGTACTACTGTTTATGCAATCTTTTCTTAAAGACTTGCTGTGTGTACATATAGGTATAGGTGTGTATGTTATATATATCATAAACCATAATATTTTTAATATTTTAATAATTTAAAAACATACTAATTTTGTAGTCTGTAAGCTTACCAAATTCTCTGATTCTTTGTGATAAATAGTTTTTGGTTGATGATCTTGGGCTTTCTAATCTTGTCCGCAAATACTAATACATTTACTTCTTTTTTCTTTATTTCTTTTTTTTAAATTTACTTATTTCTTTCCAGTTTTTTTTTTCTTTCATTTTTTTTCTCTCTTCTAATTCTGTCAGCTGGTTCCTGGAGCACAATGCTAAATAGTAGTGTGATAGTAAGTATTTTGTCTTGTTTCTGACTTTAATGTTTCATCTTAAGTGTGAGGCTGGCTTTCGAGTTGAACTGAATGTATTTTATTATAGTGACAAAAATATATTCCTATTTGAAGAATAACAATTTTTTATTGAATTAAAAAATCATGAATAGTTGTTAAATTTGTTCAATACCTACTCATTATCATATGATTGTTTTTTCTCTTTAGAGCTATTGAAATGATGAATCTTATTGATTTACTAATATTGAACCATGCTTGTATTTTGAGGAAAAAGATCGCTTGTTCATGGTGTTTTACTGTCTTTGTATCTTGCTAAGTTCTGTTTGCTACTATTTTATTCAAGATTTTGGCATCTGTTTATAAGTGAGATTACCTGTTATGTATCGGTTTTCTTATACTCACTTCATAAAAATAAAATAATTTGGAAGTTCCCCACCCCCTATTAATACCACCTTAAAAAGAAATGGACTTATCTGCTCTTTAAAAATTTGATAGAATTTCCCTGTGAAATCATGCAAGCTTAGTGCCTTTTTTTGTGTTGGAATGGTGGTAGTATCATAGTGATGGTGATGGATCATTTTTAGGAGGCACCTTTCTCTGTCTCAGGAAAATCTATTTTTGTTTGTTTTGATTTGTCTTTTAGATTCTCTTCTTCCTCTGGTAGGTAAATTTTTTTTTTCTACAAATTTTTTTTGTGTGTATGTGTGTATGTGTGGTTCTTTTGATGTTTAGGAAATTTTACTTTTTTTTCTTATTGGTTACCTTCATAATTAAACCTTTCAATGACACCCTAAGTTCACAATTTTTTTTTTGAGAAAGAGAGAGTAAGAGAGTGAGGGAGAGCACAAGTGGAGGGGGCACGGTAGAAGGAGAGGAAGAAGCAGAATACCTGCTGAGCAGGGAGCCCTTTGTGGGGCTCATTCGCAGGACCCTGAGATCATGACCTGAGCCAAAGGCAGATTCTTGATCAATTGAGCCACCCAGGCACCCCTACTAATTTTTGAGTTAGCATCTATTCATTCTTTGTAATCAGTTATGATAAAATTAATATGTTACCACTTATCCATTGCTCTTTCTCTATCATCTGATTTCACGTCAACATTACTTACTTTTTACCACTATATTCTTTAAATATGCACATGCTTCTATAGTTTGATTTGTAATCTTTTAATAGTATCTGAAGACTACCAGCTATTATGGTTAAGGCAATAGATGAATTTATTCTACTTCCCAAATTTCTTTAACTTTTTTTACTGTATCTTCATAGTCAGAACAAAGATCTTTTTTGTTCTATTTTGCCACCCTAATTCCTGCATTCCTTTTGATTTTAGTTCTATGGCTAAATGTATTTGTTGGAAGACTTCTACTTTCAACTAATATGAAATAAACAACTAGATGTGCTTTTCCATCTGAAACAAAGAAAAAGTGGACAAAGAATGTGAAACCATTCAAAATGTAACATCATCCAGCAAAGGGCAGTGATCCCTGAGAGCAGGCATTTAGATAGGGTGGGCCCTCTGATTGCCCCAGCTTTTTGCTTGAGTTTCTAGGCCCAGATGCAAAGAGGAGGAATCCAGGGAAGGACTAGGAGACCTATGGAATTGAGGAGATAGAGGTAAAAGTCTAGATGCGGGGAAAGAAATCCAGCACACTGGAATAAAGAAAGCTGCTGAAAGAAAGAACTCTGGAGATCTGCAGAGGGTCCCAGTTGAGCATTTATCTGAGTACAGATCCATTCATGCATGTTAGGAAACTCTCAAGGCCAGAGAAAGAACTATCTGAGATGAATAAAAATAATGCCCATTGCTCATAAAAGGGCAGAAGTAGTCCCCATTCCCACAGCCAGACTAGAAAACCTCATGATTCAGTCAGGGCTGTGGTCTCAACTGAGGCTCAACTGGAGAAGGATCTGCTTCCAAGCTCACGTGCTTGTTGATAGTATTCAATTTCTTGTCAGCTATCAGGCTAAGGGCTTCAGTTTCTTGTGTGCCTTTGCCCAGAGGACAGCCTTATTCTCTTGGTATGTGAGCCATCCTAACATGTCTGTTTATGTCCTTGGAACCAGAAAGGGAGAGTCTCCTTGAAAGACAAGATGATACAATCGTGTGTAGTATAAGCAGATGCACCCTGTTGCCTATGCTGTATTCTGTTGTTTAGAAGCAAGTGGTTGGTCCTGCCTGCACTCAAAGGGAGAGATTACATAGGGCATGAATACAAGGAGGTGAGATCAGGGGAGCCACCTTAGGGTCTGTTGTCTTTAATAGTGTTTGGGAGGATGTCTTAAAAGCAGCTGCATTTAAATAACAATGAGTTACTTCAGAACAAAGTTAAACCTAGCAGCACATTTCTCATTGGAAGCATTGCAAGGGAGAGTACAGTGGAGCAAAACCTTCAAAGCACTGAAAGAAAACGTGAAACCAGCAACCTAGAATTCTGTACCCAAAAATGTCACTCAAAACAAAGGTAACAAACGTGGTCAAAATAAAACAAATAAGTCCTGGGGACATAATGGATAGCATTGTGACTATCGCTAATAATACTGTATTGTGTTTGAAAGTGCTGAGAGAGTAGATCTTTGTTTTAATTTATCTTTTATTTTTTATTTTATTTATTATGTTATGTTAATCACCATACATTACATCATTAGTTTTTGATGTAGTGTTCCATGATTCATTGTTTGCATATAACACCCAGTTGCTGAGAGAGTCGATCTTAAAAGATCATAGGAAGACAAAACTGCAATTATGTATAGTAATGGATATTAACTAGATTTATTTTGGTGACTTTTTGTAGTATGTTGAATCATTATATTATACATCTAAAACTAATGTATTTTTTAAAAAGATTTTATTTATTTATTTATTTGAGTAGGGGAAGGGCAGGGGGAGAGGGAGAGAGAGAGGATCCCAAGCCTACTCTGTGCTGAGTGCGGGGCCTGATTCGGGGCTCGATCTCATGACCCTGAGATCATGACCTGAGGTGAAATCAAGAGTCGGATTCTCAGCCGACTGAGCCACTCAGGTGCCCCTAAAACTAATGTATTTTTAAGAAATAAAAACAACAACAAAACAAAAAGCAGAAAAACCCAAAGGTAAAATAAGGGGTTTTACCCGAGAGAAAGGAGAGTTGAGAAGAGAGGAGGAAGCAAGCAAGAAACTTTGTCTTTTGGGCCACTGTGTATTCTTCTCCCAACTCTACTTCCATTAAATTTTTTATTCCTCCTGGGTCAAATTCTTGGGTGAGGCGTATACATCTATTGTTCCCCCATTTCTGGGCTGATATGTGTATATATTTGTGTATCCCTGCTTTACTTATAGATGCTGACAAGCTAGTCAAAAATATATATCTTAGTTCTTTTGAATATTTTCATGTACCACTCTATTCTTTTATAAGACAACTTTTTAACAGAACTTAAGAAGTCCTTTAATGAGACAATAACTAGCATGTTTTATATTTAATTGAGAATAGTATGTTAACTATTTAAATTATAATTTAAATTATTTAAATAAAAAACAAATTGGCTTTAAGTCATTTAAATTATTTAAAATAATATTTAGCATGATTTTCAACATTCTACATACAACTGTGTTTTAGTTTCAAAAATATTTTTATTTTGTGGTTTGGGGTCTCAACTATGTGTGAGTGGAAAAAAATAACACTTGTGCTTTCCATCTTATAAGGTTTCTATAATATTTAATTTTATACTAGATATACTAAAATATGATAAAAACTCTGGTGACACATAATATTATAAGGTATATTATTTAGAATCATAATGTTATTTTTAACTTTGTGTTAAAAATAACTGTACTTCTGGGATGCCTGGGTGGCTCAGTTGGTTAAGCATCTGACTCCTGATTTTGGCTCAGTTTATGACCTCAGGGTCGTGAGATCAAGGGCCACGTCAGGCTCCCTACTGGTCATGAAGCCTGTTTAGGATTCTCTCTCTCCTTCTCCCTTGGGCCCTCCTTCCCCCTCTTTCTGTCTTAAATAAATAAATAAATCTTAAAAAATAACCATAGTTCTGGTTTTCAAAATGCCTACTACAATGAAGATGCTACCATGTAGTACATGTTTTTATTTTAGGAAATTGCAAGTTTTCTGCATTTGTAACCTGGTTTTTGTCCCAGTCAAATGGCTCTATTCCATAAATTATTTGGTCTCTTACTTTATTAATTTTAGTCCTGGTTCAATTTGTGTCACCTTTGTCATGGTGAATTTTAATATTGCTCTGGCAGTTTGAGTGGCTATGATTTCTACTATCTTGATATATTATAATACAGGAAACATTTTGCTAAAAATATTTCATTCAAATATTGAAATATCCAGCACTGTTTTAATTGACTGCTTATCAACACAAAGAAAGTTATTGATTTACTCCCTTAAAAAAACACTTCAGTTTTTTGCATAATTGATATATAAAGATTTTTATTTGCAGTAATCAGAGTTTGGCAGCGTTATTTTGATACCAGTAGGATCGAGAAAGGTTAGAAATTTTTGTAAAAACTACAAGCCTTTTAGTACTGTCATTCAGGTGAAAAGTTATGAAGCATTAGAAATAAAAGACATGTGTTTAGTCCAGACCTCTGAATATACTATGCAGTCAAAAGGTCTGGAGGTATGGAATAAAACTTGGAGTTCAGAGCAGAAAAAATCCTTTGTTTTCATGGAGGCATTGGTATCTGACTCAACTTTGAAGAATGGGTAGGACTGGAATGGACACGGAAGAGCTGCCAGACATAGTAATGAAAGCATATAGTTACATAGCATTTACTACCTTCCAGGCACTGTTCTAAGTGCTCTCCATGTATTAACACATTTTATAATTGTATTAATAGTTAATAAGATGATTATTATCTTCACTTCTGAGTTGAAAAAACTGAGACGCAAATTTGTTAAGTGATTCATTCCAAGTCTCCCATCTAGTAAATAGTATACTGCTATTTATTTATTATTTTTATTTTCTTAAGATTTTATTTATTTGAGAGAGAGAATGAGAGAGAGTACATGAGAGGGGGGAAGGTTAGAGGGAGAAGCAGACTCCCTGCTGAGCCGGGAGCCCGATGCGGGACTCGATCCCAGGACTCCAGGATCATGACCTGAGCCGAAGGCAGTCGCTTAACCAACTGAGCCACCCAGGCGCCCAGTATACTGCTATTTAAATTCAGGCTTTCTGGCCGCAGAGTCTCTCTCCTTAATCACTATGCTCTTCTGCCTCTAATTAATGTGATATATTCTGTGGGAACAGTAGAATAGGAGAAGTTAAGGTTAAAATCATGGAAGCTTTTGAAAGGGAAGCAGAAACATTCATATGTTATCGACAGGAGTATAAAGCAGTTCAGTCTTTTTAGAAAATAATTTGATGGTACTATATTGTATCAGGAATTTCAGTAATCACACTAAATATTTGTCCTAAGGAATTTGGGAGGCAATTTTCTATGGGCCACATATTTCGGTATGTTTTGCAAGCAGGCGTTAAATGCCTTATTGGTCTGGACTATTTTTTCAAGGAGGTTTGCATAGCACAACAGCATTGGCGTATAGACATAATACCTCTCCTCTGATCAGATGGCTGGTTTATTTATTGTCCAGGATAATAATGTCTCCCTTTGGAGCAAAGTTTGACAAGTTTGCTTGTAGCTCATTATGGAAGATTGGGTTTCCTAAGCTCAGGGTTCCTTAACTGTGATGCAAACTCACTCCCTGTGCATCATCCATCTGGGCCACTCAACATTACCCTGGTGGGCCTTGGGGAACAAGGAGGACTGATGTGAAATGAAGCTCATGCTGCTTACTGTGTCCTAAGCAGTAAGTCCTTTGTCTGACCCAGGAGTGTCATGTGTGCTGCCAGCATGCCAGCAGGCTAACTTGTTAACTTCCAGGTAGGGCAAAATCTTAGACCCTTTACCGTTCTTGACAAAGGGATCATCGTTAGAATTACCAACAAAGCATTATGTATAAACACTGGAAATAAATCCAACTATCCAATAATAAGGGAATAGCTTAGTAAATCAAAAGACATTCGTATAGTGGAATTATTAATTCTATAGCCCTTAAATATCATGGTTTTAAAGATTTGAAGACTTGGGAATAAGCTCATGAAAATATTATTTTAAAATTACATTATGAAAATGATACATATAGTAAAATCTCAATTTTGTAAACTGTGTTTGTATGTTTAGAAAAAAACTGGGATAAAATATCCAAAATGTAAAAAATTGTTACATATAAGTTATAGAATTATAGGTGATGATATTCTTTCCTTTTTCTATTTCTGTATCTTTCAAGTTATCTTATAATGAAAATACATTAGTTTTATAATGAAGAAAAATACACACTATGAATGAAGTCAAACATTTGACACGATGTAATAGGCAGAATAGATACTTTATATATTCTTTTTTTTTTAAGATTTTAATTTATTTATTTGACAGAGAGAGACACAGCGAGATGGGGAACACAATAGGGGAGTGGGCGAGGGAGAAGCAGGCTTCCCGCTGAGCAGAGAGCCCGATGTGGGGTTTTATCCCAGGACCCCGGGATCATGACCTGAGCCGAAGGCAGACGCTTAACGACTGAGCCACCCAAGTGCCCCGATACTGTATATATTCTTGAGAGGACAGTAATATGAGGATATGTTTAAAACCCATGCAATCAAAGATCTGTTTTCTTTAAAATGCACATATACAGTATAACTGAAAACCATTAAAACAAAAGCAAAAATAAAATTCCAAGTTAACACAGAGGGATAGAGGAAACATGGCTATTTTAGAAATTCTAATTTCAAGAAACTTAATCCATTTGAACAAAATCTAAGCTCATCAGGGCCTCTTGTTGTCTAATAAAAAGGAATTAAGTCAGTTAATCATAAGAAACAATGTTTGCATACCGAAGTACTGCAAGATGAAATGATTGTATGTTTGACATTTGCTTTAAAATATTCCAGCAAAAAATAAATAAATAAAAATAAAGTGGGAGGAATAGTTGAACTAACCCTAACAAAAATATTGATAGCTGTTGAAGTTGTGTGTTGGTTACATGGGACTTATTCTGTCGATTTTGTGTATGCTTGAGAATTTCCATGAGAAAAAAAATCAACAAAATATCACCGATTTATATAGTTTTAAAACAATATCTCTCATCCTTGGCTGCACATTAAAATCGCTTAGGAACTTTAAAAAGTACTGATGCTTGAATCTCACTGCCTCTGATTCTACTTTAATTGGTCTTAGGTGTGGCTTAGGCATCAGGATTTTTAAAATCTCTGAGGTGATTCTAATGTGTAGCTTATGTTAAAAACCATAGTTCTAACTGGATTGCATTAGGTAGATCTTTATTTTAAGGAGCATTGACTATAATAATGGATATTTTTTGTTGCAATTCCTAAAAAAAATGTGGCTATGTTTTCTGTTATGTTAATTCACAGAGCATCTCTCAGTAAAAAGCAAGAGTAAGCTAATAATTTTTCTTATGCAGATAGTTCTACTGAGGACCAGAATAAAATAGTGTAGGGGCATAGCTTAATGATTGTTTCACTTGATAAGATGATAAAGTTTCAGTGATCCTAAAGAATGAATAACTAACATATCCCTTTCAAATATTAGTTGAGCAAGAAGAGTGTTAACTGATGCAGAGAGGATAGGTTAAAACATTAACATTTAACAATTTTCTTAAAGTAAGTCTTGTTCATTTTAGAAAACTGAGAAGAATATTTAGAGATATAGAAGATGATCAGCCATAGCCCCATTATTCATGGTAAATACTGATAATGTTTTATAGCATTTGATTTCAAATTTAACTTTCTATGGAAAAATTTTAAACATAAATGTAGGGATAGTAGTATCATAAAGCTCTGGTTTCCCATCACTCAGCTTCAGTAGTTATCAACTCATGATCGATCTTATCTCATTGGTGATTCTCTTACACTTTATCCTCCCCTCCCCCCCCATGGATTATTTTGAAGCGAATTTTGTGTATCATTATTTCATCTATAAATATTTTAATTTGTATTAGGGCAAATAATCTTCAGGTCATTAACAAGTATCTGAGGTATTGGTATTCTATGTTGACTGAAAGAAGATCCATATGCTACAGTTCCTAATTCTGTAGTTGCCAAAGATGGTGTTGTGTTATAAAAGTAAAAATCTGGCTTATATCCTTGAGCTGCAGAAGGATTTGCTGGCAGGACCGAGACTTTTCTCAGAAAGTAACTCCGTCAGTTTAAATGATGAAATAAGTAGTAGACTGAAATCCAAGAAACCCAGAGTTCTACCCATTAACCAGGCTTTAATTTGGAAGATTTTGCGGATTAGAGTTACCTAATGTTTTGCTTTATAATAACCTAAATTGGTCTCTTGTTCTCATTTTCTTTAGTTTCCCAAAGGGTGTGACAGATTAATTAGTCAAAGTGTATTTTGAAGATTAACATGGAAGCAATATGTTAGAAAGCAGTGGAAGACAGGAAAATCATGTAAGATACTCAATTTTTGTGGCCTGAGCTGATAAAAACCCAGTGTTGGAGGGTGGGGAGAAGAGGGAAAACTTAGCATATTATTTATAGCAGAAATTAGCAAAGCTTGGCAATACTTTGTTTTAGGAGTTAAGAGGAAGGGAATAATCAAATATGCCTTCAACCCTACCCTAGGGATCTAGCATAATACTATGCTCTTGGCAGAAAGAGTGAAGTGAGTTGGGCAAGGAATGATGGGGGAAGAAAGGGATGGATTAGTCCATGTTAGTGTACCGAGTTTAAAGGAATAGCATGGCCTCCATGTAGGTATATTTTGTGGGCTGCTGGAAGTGGAGGACTAGAGTTCAGGTAATATAGGAAAGCTGGAGATCTGTCTCTGAAGATTACTCATGAAGCTATACGGATGATTGAATTTTCATAGGGAATATTTGTTTAAGGGGGAGAGCGTGTGGCTAAATCCAAGTCCTTTCGGTAGTCCCAGTGGAGGGGAATAGGAGTAGGAACAAATTGATCTAGACTACATGAAATGAATCCTTATTGAACATCTCTGTCACAGGCGTTTTGCATGGAACAAGGAAGGGGCGCTTACTGTGCAGACTGGGAGGCACACTGAATGCCAAGGGAGTGCTAGGCCAGAAAGATGCCCAAAGATTTATGAAAATAAAAACTAGACAAAACGACTTGAAGTGCCCAGGCCACGCATGGAGTTTATGGGAGTATGTGTTTCCCAGGAGAATAGGAGAGGGAATGGTTCTTCATGCAGAGGTCGAGGTGCAGACGTGTGCTTGGGGCAGTGCTGAGGAGTCTGGCACGGCTGTGGCACAGGATATAGGGTGAAGAGAATGGCAGGGCACTTGATTGTGATAGGCAAGATCTAGAAACCACTGTGGGGTCTGAAGAATGTTAGAATTACTATTAATATAGAAGACAAAGGACACCTGGGTGGCTTAGCTGGTTAAGTGTCGGACTCCTGATTTCGGCTCAGGTCATGATCTCAGAGTCGTGAGGTCCAGCTCCATGTCCGATTCTACGCTGGGTAAGGAGTCTGCTTGAGATTCTCCCTCTCCCTCTCCTCCCTGTGTGCATGTGTTCTCTCTCTCTCTCTCTCTCAAATAAATAAATAAATGAAGTCTTAAAATAGAAGACAAAAATCAGTTTAACATAACTGGAGAGGAAATAATGAAAAATTTGTAGGTTTTTCTCTGCTGTTTATCAAGCAAATGCTGTCACAAAAAGTCCCTTCTGTTAATTTGTATTCATTTTGTGAATATAAAAAATTTGATATATGATAATGTGACCAAAGTTAATGAGTCAAAGATCACACACGCACACACACACACACGTACACATACACATATTCATTGCTCAGTATATTAATTATGAACAGGCAGGAATTGAGGACATGAAGGTCAGTGAGTAAGAAACAAATCTCGCCTCCAAGATTTTTGTTGATTAGTTGAAGACAGATAATTTTAAAAAAAAAAGTTATATTCTAGTTGGTTAAGTGTAAAGATACAGGAACACTCAAGAGGAGTATATAATCTAACTTGGGTGTTAGTAGAAGGAGTGATAAAAATTCCTTCTTAAATGATACAAAAGAATTAGTGGGTTGCTTTGAGAAAAGGAGTATGAGACAGTGGCATACCATGCCAAGTGGGTAGCAATAACCAGGACATGGAGGTAAAAGGAAGCCTGGTTCATGTAGGGTGCCCACATCATTTCATTTTACTTGAAGTTCTCATTATGAAATAGATCAGGGCAGAAAATGAGCTTGTAGAGCTGGGTGGAGACCACATTCGTGTGGAAATTTCACATACTAATTGAAGGGACTTTCGATTTATAGAGGGGAGTGACCTGGCTGGATTTGCTTCTCAATACATGACTTCTGCAGCTCACTGTTGGATGAACTTGTTGGGAAGGCAGGCTTGGGAATAGGAAGGTTAGTTATGTGGATTTTGTAGTAGACTAGGCTTCACTAAGTAAAAGGGAATAAGGATGAATTTGAAGGGACAGATTTGAGAAATATTCAGGAAATAAAATTGGCAGGATTCATTAAGTTATTTATGGAAATTTAGGGACAGTGCTGGGAGTCGAAGGGAGTTTCCGGTTTGGTGGATGGTTCTGCCTTTAGCTGCAATAATAAATACAGCAAAAGAACATGTATATTGGATTAGATGATGAATTTGTTTTGGACCTTTTGAATTTAAGGTGCCGATGGGCTATCCACATGAAGATTGCCAACAGACAGTTGAATATCTGAAGATTGAGTGAGAAGTCTATGTTTGAAACCCAAATCTGGGAGCCATTTGCATAATAGTCCTGAAATTCTAAGAGTGGGTATTCTCTTTGGTATCAGCATCATGTTCATAATCAATATGAACGTGCTAAGTGTATACTGAGCAAACTACCACAGACCAAAATGTGAAATAAACTTTACTTAACTTGTTTAATTTTCTTAACTCTGATCTGATCTGAACCATACTTTAAAAACTGAAGTATGAACCTAATCAGAATCTTTTAAAAATGTTATCTATCTCCCCCTCTCAAATTAATCTTAGCACCGAAGTAGCATATAAAATATCATTTGAACTGAATTGATAGACACTTACTAGGAGTTCTGAGAATTGGGTGGCTGGTGTACACAGGGCACTGTATTCATTGCAAAAGACTTCAAAGGCAGTCCATATAATGATTTTGGCAATAAAAAGAATTTAATTTTTCCTCTCCCAGCTCAAGCTCAAGTCATCCAGGGAGAAAAATTACTCCCAGATGAGCTTACAATTGCCAACAATCCAAAATTTAACCAAATTGGATTCTCACACACTGTGTTTGGAAGGAAGACTGACAAAATGTTCTTTCACTAGATTCTAGGAAGCCTAGGGCTTACTTAACTTCAGTGGCCCTGGAAAATGATTATTGCCTAAAGACCAAGAGGAATTAAGTCTAATGCTGTTCATTTGTGAGAGTTTTCCAATAATAATTTTGGTAAGTGACATCTTGTATGATGAAAACAAAAATAAGAGAGTATAAACTGTAGAATGATGAATAAGGAAACTTACCAAGATTGCAGTATTTTGAACTTTGATTCATCATTTAGTTGGAATTTCATTCCAAAAGCAGAATTGATCAGTAGTCATGGCAAATAGTCTCCATTGCTTTCATAGTGCTTACAGTGTGTGAAGCATTAGTCTAAATACTCACATATCCCCATACCACCGTATTAGAAGAGTAGTTATTAACTGCATTTATCACATAGGGAAACTGAGGCAAACAGAGGGTAAGTAAACTTGCCCAAGATCACATAGCTAGTAGTTGGTGGAGCAGGTAGTGTGCCCACCGATTCTATGGTAGATCCAGGTGGTGTGCCCTCAGATTCCATGGTAGCTCTGGGTAGTCTGCCTTACAAATCAGTGGTACACTCGGGTGGTCTGCCTTCAGAATCCAGGTTCTCAATCACAATCCTAGTTTAAATGTTAGTGAATACAACTGGTAAACAGGGTATCTATGTATTGTGGAATTTTGTAAAATATGGAGATGACATGATTCTTGCCCCTTAAAAACATGCAGTCTCTAGCACTATTTCCTAAATAATTTGCATTGCAGGGATGCCTGGGTGGCTCAGTCAATTAAGCGTCTGCCTTTGGCTCAGGTCATGATCCCAGAATCCCCTGAAGGAGCCCTTCATCGGGCTTCCTGCTCAGTGGAGAGCCTGTTTCTCCCTCTCCCTCTGCTGCTTCTCCTGCTTGTGCTCCCTCGCTCTCTCTCTCTCAAAAACATAAAATCTTAAAAAAAAAAATTGCATTACAACACACTACAAAGATTCTTTTGATTTAATTTTCCCTACTGTTGTATAAAGGTGATATTAGCACACATTTCTTATATCTAAAAGTGAAAATTTTTTAAATGAAAATTTTAAATTGTTTCTTTAGGTTAACTTTACCTTATAGTGATATACAAATTATGTGTAGGGACTTCTAATTTTTGGAGATTTTTATAAGGACGTCAATGTGCAACAGCATATATAAATACTCTGCTGTTTACCCAAGGAATGTCCTGTAAGTGGAAATTATTTTAATCAAATAATTAAAAAGGTACTAGGTGTGTCTGCTATTAAAAGTTTTCTTATGGGGCGCCTGGGTGGCTCAGTTGGTTGAGCGACTGCCTTCAGCTCAGGTCATGATCCCGGGGTCCTGGGATCGAATCCCACATCGGGCTCCCTGCTCTGTGGGGAGCCTGCTTCTCCTTCTCCCTCTGCCTGCCATTCCCCCTGCTTGTGCTCTCTCTCTCTCTATCAAATAAATAAATAAAATCTTTAAAAAAAAGTTTTCTTATGAAATACTTTCACTTTTTATTATAAAGATAATATATAATCACACGATAGAACATTTGGAGACAAAATATGAAAATCCGTAAGTGCAGCAGCTATCATACCTTAGAGTCTTACTTCCTTATACTCTTCTCCTGTGTACCTAGTCTTACATTATTGTAATAATAATATACTTATAATTTTGTACTCTAAGAAGTTTTAGTTTTATTCTTAATATTATTGAAGATCCTTGTTTTTGTAAAAATAGAGTACTAAGTTGTCTTTCGGATAAATCCATATTTTCATATTCTGGGTTTGCCTTGTAGTTTTTACCAAGTTCCTATATTATAATTCAGAAACATTGTTGTGTTCTTTTTTCTATGGTTTTCTTCACCCCTGTGTCCATTCAAGCCTGGACTTTCCTTAGCTAGGCACAGTCAGATCCGCAGATGCCCCCTGCCTGCAGGCTTTGTCTTGCGCAGTACCTCAGCCATTCCCACCTGGGTCACGGATACATCCTTAGCCTCAGATCCCACTGATTAATGGGACTTGGAATGAGGTTTATCTATCCCAGACATTGGATTCACGTGCACAGCTGTTTAGGCTCCTGCTTTCTGTTAGTTGATCCTCCACCCTGCAGGTCTCTCTACTTCCAGTGGCCATAGGATCAGCCCCAGGCCCTCACTTTCCTGCTTTCCCATCATCTCTCCTCTTTTTTTAATTGCCAGTTTTAGCTGGCATGGTCAAGTTTCTTGTCTGTAGTTTCTCTCTTGCCCTGGATGATTCCGTCATCCTGTAGGCCCCTTCTGGGCCTTTGTTACCCCTTTCTTAGTGCCTGCCAATTTTTATCCCTTGCATATTCCTAGTCAGACTTGGCATCTGACACCTGTACAAGATTTTGCAGGGTCACCTCCTGACTTTTGAATGGGACTTCTTGGAATCCTTCCTCTTCTTTATTCACTGCATTCAGCCTATGTTTTGCCCAAGTTATGCCCTTTAGACTTAGTTCCTTTGACTGGCTCACTGTCTTTGATGGCAGGTGCTGTAGGTGGCTCTGCTCCTTGGGTGGTTACTCTGTTCTGGGACCAGGCCTCTACCTGTCTGTATTCTTTTTCCTTTTGGCTTTTTTTTTTTTTTTTTTTTGCAGAGACCCGAAGACTCCCCAGGACAATGTCAGCATGGTTTCTTCCAAAGACAAATTACAGTAGAGTAAAAGGAAAATTGTAATGCATGTGGTTACTTTTTAAAAAATTTATTCACTGATTTTTGTTAAATTTTTTAAATCCTTTTTATGACTGAACTATTTATCACTTGAAGCAAAGGAATGCCTGTCTATGTCACGTCCAGACGTCTTTGTACTGTGTAGGCTGTAGATGCAGTGCATGTTGTGTCTAGTTTAACATGACTATAACACATGAAATAAAAGAATCCATCAATACAGACTAAATTAAAATTGGAGTTGCATAAATAGAGTCTATGGTGAGCTGTTTTTGAGTTGCCTCATTTATTCTACTTATTGATGAATTTTCATAACTTACTCCTTGAATAAATTATCCAAGAATCAGCCTGTGATTTTCTTTATATATTACTTCATATTTGTATAAAGGTACTGCCATAATAAAATCTTGTAATGATTACTGTTTTTACTACTTGGTTGGGTTGGATGTTTTTTATAATGATTACTGTTTTTACTATCCAATTGGACTGAATTTTTCATTTACAATTTATATAAAAATGGAACAACAGTGCGAGTCTGCTGTTAAAGGGGGCTCAATAATTCATTTTTTTCAACTCTAGGATTATTCAGATCCTCTCCTTTGTCATACGTGTTATCAGTAACGTGATTAGAATATACAACGGCTTTCCTCTAAGATATCAAATTTGGGCATTCACTTCTTTAATTTCAACCTCCTGATGTTATGCCATTCTTATTCTCGCTGACTTACATGTGTGATCATGTGGCATGGCCAGTTACAAGATGCAGCAAGTGGAGAGGTTCTGTGACAGTTATTGGAACAAGAAAACTGCAGGCATTAAATGTGCCATTTCCATGGTATACAGTTGAGATGTGCAAGTGATCTGATGATATGGGTCATAATTGAAGAAAATTGTTGGCCATGGAGAAATCCGTGAAAGAATTAATGAGAGATCTCAGCTACTAGAAGAACATGGCAAGGGAAAGTCTGGTTAAAAAAATCAAGTCTAGGCAGGCTAGTAGTTGATTTTAACTTGATTTGTTCAGACCAACTGTTACCTATCACTTCTTCCACACCAACCTCAGAGGTCCCAAATTATATCACCCTTATGACCAATTTAAAGGATTTCCCGCATTTTCTCTGCATTGCATGGGTTTGTCTCAGGGATAGTTATGTAATATATGTGCAGAGGAAGAGCTATGAAGAGAAGGAAGAGAGTTCTAGTTAGGTGAAGTTCTAGATCCCCTATTCCTGGTTTACTCAATAGTGTTTTTATGCATTTTACATATTTGAATTTTGTGTAAGAATTTCTGTGAGGAAAGTGATTGCTTTAAGAAAGTTTGAGAATTAACCCATCCATCTTCTGCAGATACTGAGAGCCTGTTTAGTGCTGTCTCCTCTTTAGCTGTTGATGAGACAGGTGCATTGAGTACCTGTTGAGTGCCAGTCCCTGTAGCGCTGTCCTAGCAACCGAGTCATCTGTTGGGCTGGTGAATAATCACTGCTCTGCGATCTTAGTTTTTCCCTGTGGTTCTGCACACAATCACTTATTTTTTATCTTCACATTTTTGCTTGGCCTTATTTATAATTTTTTTTAAAGATTTTACTTATTTATTTGACAGAGAGCGAGAGACAGCGAGAGAGGGAACACAAGCAGGGGGAGTGGGAGAGGAAGAAGCAGGCTTCCCGCCAAGCAGGGAGCCTGATGCGGGACTCCATCCCAGGGCCCTGGGACCACGACCTGAGCTGAAGGCAGACGCTTAACCGACAGAACCACCCAGGCGCCCCATATAATTTCAAAATAACTTCTATACCAAAAACTTCAAAATCTGTATCTCCAGCCAAACTTTGCCATGTCATACCTGTGTGAGGCTTAGGGGTTGATCCTGGCTGAGCCTCCCTTTTCTTATTTGTACAACTGATGCCATTACCTTCCCAACCCTGGTGGGATTAAAAAAAGAGAGAAAGAGAGAGAGAGGAGACTGAAAGTGTGGATTTATTGACTACACAGGTATAAAGAATAGAATTGTTTTTATTGCTGTAATCGGCATCCTCAAGACTATTTTATAACTTTATTGAAGGGCTTGCTTGTTTCTATGGAACCTGATACCCTACACTGAAGATTTACTGGTCAATACTCAGTTGTTCCTTGTCCTCACATCAGACACCGCCCTTGATTTTACAGTTTTATCAATGGCACAATTGTTCCAGCAGTCCCTGTATCTCAAAATCTCACAAGCACCTTTTAATCCTTTCTCCTCCTTTTAAGTCTTACCGTTATCACATTTTTTCAGGCCTTTTGCTGCAACATGTCTGGATTATTATAATAATCTCATAACTAGTCCCTCTGTCTGCAGTCTTTACTACTTCTGGTGTGTCTTCTGCTGTGGCGGTTTTGTTGAATCATTTTTGCTTTTTGTTTCCCTTCTCCCAAAAAGCATGGCCTCCTTGCCTATGAAACTTGAGTCTCCTATGGCCTGTACATTTCATTTAAGACTTGTCTTCCTTGTCTTCAAGGTGCTCTACAATATATATATGTAATCTACATTTGTGGCTCTTCCTTTTACAACTCCTCCTTTATGAGCCACCTCTTCAGCGGAACTCTTTGTTCTCCAAAGGGATGTTGCCCGCTTTTACTTCTGGATCTTTCTACAGGTTCCTCTGTCTGTCTGAAATGTCTTCACTTTGTTGAAAAACCACTGTATAGTACTAAGTAATTGTGTAAAATAGTTACCTCATTTTTAAACTTAACTTGATTATTGTGTATCTATTTCTTTGTGAACTATATTTTAAAAGAGCCTTAGCTCCAGGATCAAAAAGTCCTTAGTGGCAGTAATACAGTTTCATCTTACAGGTTATGTCCTGCTATGTTTTGCCTGTGAGAAGGAAAACTGGCTTTCACCTGACTTCAATCTTGAAAATATAGGGCACCATTTTAATACTCCCTCTTTTCTTGATAAGATGCAGAAATATGTAGTAAGAGAATTATTTCAGCTGTTGGTATTTATCTTCATGTTGAAATATAGTTGAATGAAAGTACCTTTTAATAAGAAACTAACATTTTATAGAAAAAGTAAATTTACTCACTCCTGGAAAAATTGTCTTGCCTGTTCTTGCCTTTGATTAATCTTCAGAGGGACATTTCTTTTTGTTTATAGTTTGCATATCCCTATTTTAAGGAATTAGACTCTGTATCAAGTTTTTTGGTATTATTACAAGTCAGCCAATCCTTTAATACTTTAATGTTGTCGACCATTCACTCTTAATTGTTTTTTTAAATGCCAGAAAATAAAAAGCAAAACCCCACCCTATATCAGTGTAACTTTATGGTTTAGATTGTACATTCACAAAAGTCCAGAAATTCAAAGTTTTATAGTTCCCAAAAGAATCCTAATTCAGTCACATTGCATAAACTGATATTAAGGCTGAAATGTATCATCATTACAGTAATGCAGAATACTCATATATGCATGAGGACACAGTTATGGTTGCTGAGGGAACCATAATTTTGGATTTTCTGAGTTTTTTTGCACATACAATTTCAACCGTAATGTTAAGTTAATGCAGTTTTTTTCATTGACTCTGAAGTAATATATTTGTTGCTATGTTTATCTTAAAAATAAATTTTCATTGACTCTGTTTTTTTCTTCTATATATCTATAAACCTGTGCTTATAGAGATCCGATGTCCCTACAAAGAGAACTACCTAAGGAATATTTCTATGTAAAAATAGTTTTTCGCCTCATGTATACTCATATTCTTTCTGCCTTTCTCACACACACATACACACACAGCCTCACACACTTATGTTACATTCTGGCACATTATAGAAGCAGGTAGCATATCCACTACCTGCTGTTGAAAGTGTTGACGATACTGAATTATTTATTCTATCTTCTACACTCTCCAAAATCGTTTTGGGTACTTTGACACATTTTGGTCTCTTCCATATGGATACTTCATGGTGGCAGAGTTGCCAGATGCTCAGGTTTTGTCACAGTCTTAGTTTTTCAAGGACTGTTGGAATATTCTTGGGAGAATCTCGCCTTGTTACTGAATCCTATGGAGTGGCAAAATACTAACATTTCTTTGAAAGTGTTTTTTTTTTTTTTTAAGACAAGGAGTTATTACAAAAAAGTTATTAGAATGTCCCATCTGAGTGTATTTAGCTTTGGGCACTTAGTAAGGGGGCAGTGTGTAATGAAATTCATGTGTAATGAGTTGGCATCTCTAATAATGAGTAATAATAGCAGTGTAAATAAATTTGGGAATTAAAACAAAGTTATTTAAGATATCAAATGTTAACTCTCCTATAACTTCAGCCCTTTGTTTATATCTCAGTTGCCAAAATACAAAGATGAAGAACAGGATGTCAAGTCTATCTTGTCTTATTATCTCTATCTATGAAATATATATGTATTTCAAATATGTATTTCATATATATAAAATACACGAAATATTTGCTTAATTGAATAGAATGCACATATTTATAGTCCCAGATATTTGCTTTTCCTCTTTAATATTAATAGAAACCTTTCCAATCCCTGCCCTTCACTAGGGGATTGAAAACTAGAAATTTTCTTCATCTTTTTAAGGTCCATCTCAAGCATTATCTCCTTTAAAGCCTTTCTGGCTCTCCTTAGCCAGTCTGAGGTTACTTTCTTGCTTCTCTTGTGGCATTTTGTGTATTTTCTGACATTCCCAGACCACGACTATATACAAATACAAAAGGGAAGAAAGGAAAGGACGGACCCAGAAGGGATGCATCCATTATGTGCTATGTGCAAATGTCTAATGTGGTGGAAGGAGGCTTGGATGGCTTTAGGTGACCTATGGTGTGTGACTCTCAGACATAGGCAGTGGAAAATTCAAATAACGATGAGCCTCAGATATCTGTAAGGAGGCTGTAATGCGTATTTACACCCATGTTCAAGTATTTCTCTCTGTATTATGTGGAGAGAAAGGGAGGGGCATGGTCAAAGGCAGTTTTTCTGTTTGTTTCCCCCCTCCCCCGCTCAGTGAGTGGGTTTTTTTCCCCCATTAAATGGAGAATATCTTATTCCCAACATCAAACTTGAAGCTGCTCCCAACACTGGAATTAGGAGGCAGGCTCACAAGCAACACCCCTGACTGGCTTCCTTTCTGTCACTGAGTCTGTACTACTTCCAGCTTTGCCTCTGACTGGCTAACCCAGAGCAGGTAACCTCATGTCGTGCTCCTCAGTCACCTAGTAAGCAAGTGTGGCCTGAGGCATTTTATGAGCTGTCTATAAAATGGTGAGTCCCACATATAGTATAGTTATCAAGGGTGAGACCAAGAAAACTGTATCTTACAAAGTTACTGTGCCATGTAGGTTATGTTGAATGAATCAAGACTTCATTTTTAGATCATCTTAACAATATTGTTTATATAGTATTTTTATACCTTTCACCTGTTTTTCCCTCCTGTACCTATGTATGTATTAGTTACTTAAAAAAAAAAAAAAGGCAATCGTTTAAGTTGTGATCAGGGGAAGCATGTGAAGGAAATGTTTTTATTTGTGAAACTTAGCCATGCAGATTTTTAAATTTTCATTTTACTCTATTAAAATAGGAAGTGTTAGTTTTTAAAAAGCTAGCTTTCAAATGGTTTCCCCTTGGTGATATAGACTAGGAAGCACATTCGTAGAATTTTTACATTGTTGGCTTGATGAGAAAGAGACATAGCGTTAATAAATCAATGTTTATAAAAAATCTCATCTTTTAAAAAAAGGGTATGAAAGAGCGGGACACAGTCTCGGGACTCACACCTTCAGATTCTTTTTCTACTGCAGACGTACAATATTATTTAATATTTCACTGTCCCAGATAGTTTCTGAGTGCCTACTGTGTACAGTATATTTTACTGGCTTTGACTTTTGTAATTAGTTATCTAGTGATACCCTTATAATTAAAGTGATGTGTAAAATAGTAAAACATTGGGGATACTAACTAAATTATTTCTGGGGAGGTAATTTTTCAGATGGCATATTAAGCACCAAATTCAGGGAAGATTTCAAAGAACTGTCTTGGACTTGCCAAAACAAACATAGGAGAAATAATCAAAACACAGGGATAATCTCTATGAGCAGCATAACAACAAAATGTCACAAATCAAATGATAGAACAGCTCAATAGACTACAGGAGTCTGGGAAGCAAATTTAAAACAAATACTCATAAGCACCAAAAAATTTAGGTCTTATGACCGATTATAGAAAGACTGAACATTTAGGAGACACTTTATTTTGTGCTTGTTAATTTTAGCAGTAGATGTGACTCAGTAAAAATAGCAAGTTACCATATTTTTCCTTGTTAGCTTATTCGTTATTTGGGCACAAAATACCTTACTTTCCATGGTTGTCAGGGGTACTTTACTTGATATACCGGGAGGCAGTTACTATTATTGTTGTTGTTATGATTGCTTTAACTATTCCTGTGTCATAATATTCAAGCCTAAAGGATGGTAATATTTAAAAGCCACTCTGTTTGTCTATAGTTTGTTCCTCAGGCCTGTGCCTGAACTGAGCTTTATGTATCTATTTGAGCAGTAATCTTCCTGGCTTGACTGGTCACTGTGTCCTTAAATGTGTATAATCTTAGACAACATAGGTAGTGTTGGGTTGGAGTAATGATAGGACCTATATCCATTGCCTTGGGTCTCTGGTCTTCCAACTTTATAATATTTAGAAATGAACTCCGGGGACTCATGAGTGGCATGAACTAAAGGGCAAAGAACATTCCAATATAAAATGATATGCTTCTGTTAAGGAATAGCCTACGATGGATTAATCATGAGGTGAATTATAAATATTTCACATACTAATTATATTAGTTTATGGAGATAAAACACCATATGAAGTGTTCCCAGCACACTCAGCTAGTTAGATGTGCTTTGCATGTTAATTGACTTAGTTCTTCCAAGGCTGATGATCATGAATCCCTGAAGATGACAGAAATCATCATCATGATATTGTACATTCCTGATCTTTGTACCAGGTTGACACCTACCTTCCCCCAAGAGTTCCTTTTCTTTGGATTGTATCATGAGTCCTTGATATTTATTAGGATGGTGAAGCAGAGAACAGTGCCTGAGATATTATTAGGGACCCTAAAAAAAGCAATGGGTTCAATCAAAAATGACATGAAATAATGCATCCTAGACTTGTGTTGTGTGCTCAAGGTAGAAGGTAAGTTCTTTCTTTTGGGGACAGGAGATACTCCCCAACTTGTTTTTAATGGTAGGAGTAAATATCATATTGAACACTTGACTATATGTAGAGAATCAGCCAGTTTTATTTTCTCAGCGTCACTGAGGTTATGAATGACTGACTCATTCATTCATTCACTTATATGAAAACATTTATTGAGCATCTGAGATAGGATAGTGAGCAAGGAAGATATAGGGCATGTTTGAAGAGAACTTAAAATCCAGAGTGGTACCTGTCATGTTAGGGAAACTATAGAATACTAAAGAAAAGAACAGTAGGTCTAATTTTTCTCATCAAGGAATATGTACTTTATTGGGAGAAAACAAGATAACGTATGAAATATTAGGGAAACATGTAAAGCAGATATGTAAAACTATGTAACAAACCAGGACCCACATTTTTAATGGACACATTTGGTGACCAGGCCCTTTTAGTTCAATTAAATTTCCAATGCAGTTTCTTTCATTAGTCTATTATCTGTTATCTTTAGTTACCTGCTAGGCACTCCACTTATATCCACATTTGTAGAAACTGTCCCTTCATTTCTTCTCTTATCCAACCACCGGTTTATTTTCTCCTTTTGTATTAAGGAAGGTTACCACTGCCCATCTGACTGCACAAGCTAGAAACGGCCTTACCCTTAGCCTGTTCCTCCAGTAACCAAGTCAATATTGCTGTTATCTTCATTGCTCTTAATACCAGCTGCTGCTTTCTAGCCCAGTGCCTGACCGTGTTCTTGTTATTTCAGTAGGCTGACTCCTTCGTGTGATTTGGGGTGGCCACCTTGATTGTATGTCTCCAGGAGATCCTTCACTGATGGTCACTAGCTTTCCACTAGTTTGTCTTAACTCTGTAATCACTCAGTAAATGATGAATGAAGGGATGAAATCAAACTATTCAGGTTAGTACGGTTCTTCTTCATACCATTTATATTTTTACTTCTGAAACACAGAAGATAATGAGAAGTACAATTAACGGGAACCATTGAGTCACATTCTAATCTTAGACAACTCAAAATCAGTGTGGAATAATTGAAAAAAATAAGAGGCTTTGGGTCCAGATCAACTTGGGTTTGGAACTCCTCTCTGCCTCTTAGTAACTGCTGTTGCCTTAGCACATAACCAAACCTCTCATGCTTTAATTTCTTAATCAGTAAACTGGAAATAAGAGGATACATCTCTTAGGATGATTAAATTAGATGATATATGTAGAAAAATAAAACCCTTGCATTATTCATGGTTCTTTGTCTTCCTTTAGAATATGATCACATGGCTGTTGGACAGTCACGGCTTTAAACAAATTGGTTTTATCTTTGGATATATATATAGAACAACCCCCCTTATTTTGAGAGTGGTCATGATGGTGATACTTTGATTCCTCATCCTCTCATTTTACTACCATTTTTCTCAGCCAATGAGCATTCACCACTCAGTTAAGGATAATAAGAAGAAATAAAGCATTGTTAGTATAAGTGTACAGTGGATCCCCGTATTGCTAACAGATAAAGTGTGAACTTAGAAAACTTCTTATGCTATATTCGGGTGCTTCGAGGTCTGATGGAAGACCACCTTTCCAGTTTTATTTGATTCCTTACTTTTTTTTTTAAACCCTCAACTTTAAGCAACCATTCCTCCTCTCTGACTGAATTCAAATAGCACTGATCATTCCAGACCAAGACCTCAGGACCCAGGACTCCCCTGATACACTCAATAAACTTGACCTTTCCTGGTCCTCCACTGCTCTTTGTTTTCTCTTCCTCCTCTGAACCGATCGTCTTTTAGTACCTCTCCCTTCGTTTATAATCAGTCCCGCCCTACTTTGTGACATTTCTTGTGCAGGACAGAGCTGTTACTTCTCTTTTTTCTTGTTACTTAATGTTTCCTGTATTTATGGCTTATTTTACCAGTTATATTGTCAGCTTCTTTTGAACAGGGGTGTTATCTTGTACTTCTTAGTTTGTTGAAACTTAGTATTTTGATTTGTAGACTAATTGATAGATTATCTAAAACAAATATATCAATAAATGTTCTGAGTGGTTCATATTCCCTTATGTCTTACAAGAATACTCTTAATAGGTTCTGGTCCCAGAATACATCAAAAATGCTTAAGTATACACACAGTAAAAATTGCAATTTATTTCTAATTTTTTTTTCATTACTAGACACATACTCCCTGTTTCTTCCTTTCTTGTTACCAGCATAATTACTGGGTGTCTTTTATGGATTAGACACAATACCAAGAATGAAAGGACTTGAGAGTTAGGTTGAATAACTTGAGACACCTAAATTTAAGTGGCTCCTTTAGCTAAAAAAGCTCATATATATATATAATTTGTCTCCTTAGGCAACTGTAAGGCAGGTGAGAGTGCTGATGACTATGGACTTTGATTCCCTGCCTTCTGGACACGTGTTCTTTACACAGTATTCTTCTGACCATAATGATAAGCACAGGAAAGGAACATTACATGGTGGAGGAAAAAAGCAAAACTGATTACTTGATGCTACCCTATGGGACAGGCTTTGGGAAGCTGGATACTCTATTTAACAGCCTGTAAATTACCCATCATGGGAATCTGGAAATTAAATGACTACATTTCCTTTTCCTTTAGATAAGACTTCCATCTTGTATTTTTAATTGTTTTAGCAAATGGAAACATTTTGTTATGCTTGTTCTTGAAGGTTTTTGAAAATCCATAGCATTTAAACGTGCAGTTGAAATGGTCTAATTAAGATGAAGTAGCTGACAACTAAAGCATAGTGTGTTAAAATGAATTTTGCATATCAATGATTAATGAATATTAGAACTCTGTTATCATTCTACACAGGTTTTACAAATTAAAGAAATATATATTTAAGCCAAAGACTTTTGAAGGGTTTGGAAATAATTTTCATTTATGCATGTACGTGTTATTGAGCTCCTATTATATTAGAACATTATCACCACACTCTGGGAGTGACAAAGTGAAGGAAACGATAGTGCTCCTCTGTTTCACATCTTGTATCTGGTTCATCAGCAAACACTGCCGTCGGCCCCTTCTAGTCGCCTCCAGCACTACCATCTTAACCCAAGCTACCATCACTTCTTTCTCTTCCCCTGACTGTTCTCCTGTCTCCTGAAAAGATTCCTTACAGTCTGTTTCCCATTCAGTAGTCAGCGTAAAGTTTTCTGCTACTAAAAAGCAATAAAACAGCTCATGAAATACATAAACAAATGTAATAGAAATACAAGAGGTTATACAAGAAAATTTTTAAACTTTATAGATAGGTGAATATAAGAGTTATGACCTGGTTGAAGATACTATGACACATCACATCATGAAGTCTGTTAAAAACCATATTTCAGAAATAATTTTTAACATAGTAAAACATCATGTTAAGTATTAGAAGCAAAAGAAAAAAAAATCTATGCAGTAACGGCACTAATGTATATATACTACAAAGTGAAAAGAAAAAAAGTGAATATACCCAATATGCATGTATAACTTTGTCATTTCCCTTCTTAAAAATCCTCAGTCTCTTTCCCATTGCTCTTACCATAATATCCAAAATTATTTTCGTAAGAGCTTTTCTTCCAAAGGCTTCCAAACTTCCTTAGCCTCTTCTCTGTCCACTTTCTCATTGAACAAATTCCTTGCTCCTTATTCAGTCCCCCCACCTGCCAATTTTCTTTTTGCCTTAGCTACTTTATTTTCCATCTTATGTCCATCATTTAACTTAGTGCCTTGCAAATAATGGATGTTCAACATATACTGGCTAAATAAGCACCAGAATGAAAATAGTGACTATTTCTTTTTTGGAGGTGGTTGCAGGTGATATTCACTTAATTTATATTTTTTGTACTTAAAACATTTTCTGTTGTGAACATATGCTTTCTAATTATCAGGAGGAAAAAGAAATAATGCCATTCCAGAATTAGGTAGGTGAAATTCAGCAAGTCAGGAGGAACTTAGAAATTAGGTTATCACAAGCAGGTCAGGGTCCAAGAACATCAGTTCAGTGAGGAATTGCATTCAGGTATCATGGGTGAAGTGTTGGACTGAGGAAATCTGGTCCATTCACAGCTGTGCTTTCCCATACAGTACCCATTACTTTATGGCTATTTCATTTAAGCTTAAATGAATCAAGTTCAAGTCACTTTAAAATTTAGTTCCTCCATAGCACTAGCTACATTTCAAGTGCTCCATAGCCATATGTAGCTAGTTGCTGCTACATTGGATACTATATGCAGATATAAAACATTTCCATCATCACAGAAAACACCGTATCACAGAAAGTATAGGATCTAGAGTCCTAGAGAGTGTATATCAAGGAACAAGAATCAAGAAAAGCAGCAGTGGAACAACAAAGACTTTGGTAATGAGGCTGAGCAACATGAATCTAGACAAGGAGTTTAGGTAGTGAGCAAGGAGACACGACTGGAAGAATGGAATTTACTCTTTTGTCAAAGGCTTACTGAAGCCCTGCAAAGAATTATTTAAGAATTCAACCCAAACTAGGATCTGTGTTAAATTGTGTACTATATCTTGTTATGTGATAAAATTGCTAAATGGTTTTGTGGGGTAGAAGGGCCCATTGAAAAGATTTCATGGAGCGAGATTGAGATAACTTAGTTCATGAAGTATTATTACTAGATTGCATGGTGGTGGTTGGAATATTGAATGTCTGTCTTCTGTTTCTCATTTCACTGCCCTTCCATACCCTTTAAGATAATAAAAGTATGCACTGTGATAATAGTGGTCCCATTCCTACAGTGCTTAGGTATATTTCAGCATCTCTTTTTATGTATTAAGAGAATAGAGTAAAAGGCAAATAACTAGTTTATTCAAACTGAGCCAGAAAATAAAAAGTCTGTAATTTTGAATTTCATTATGTTGAATGATTTTGGATTCTTTAAGCAAATATGACTCAGATTGTAGATATAATGTGTATTGGAAACAATTGAAACGTGTATGGATACAGCCCCACTATAGAACGGTGTTAATGTGGTTGGAGCAAAGAGCATTTTGGTTAGACGATTATAATAGCAGCTTACTTATACTTTTGGTGAGATGGTATAAGCTAATGATGTAGCCGTTAATTTGAATTTAGCAGACATTTTAAATATAGGTTTCTCTTACAGAGACAAAAGTTGCAATTTAAAGCTCTTTGGTGGTCTAAAAACAACTTAATTCTGTAGTAGCATGGGAATAAGTACTAATCCAGCTTACACAGTGATTGTACTATGTCATGTTTGTGAAAGATTGCACAACCGCTTTCTCTGGTTTTTATGTTAATTTAAAAATATTAAACATAAAACCTTATAACATCTTCATGCTGAGATAAACTGTTCAATTTAACTTGTGCTCAGGCAGCAGCTGTCAGGAATTATCTTGTTCCTAGTGGTTTTTGCTATCACCTTGTGCCCTTTCCTGTCAGAGACACAGTGTGGGATGATAAAGCTCACCTTGTTAGGATTTATTGCTTAAATAATACCTGAGGCAAGAAGAACATTGGAAGCCTAGGGTTTAGCTGCTGATCGAGTGATGCCATTCGTTGTATTAACTTTTTTTTTTAATTGTTGGAAGGGGGTAAAGTAAAAATTGCCTGTGAATCTTACCTGTGTTCCTTTCGTGGGCATATTCATTGCTTTTTTCCCGGGGGGTGCCCTTGACTTAAGTATTTACGGAACTGCTTGTTGTCCAATTTACTGTTTTACAAGTGAAAAAGTAAAGAAGAAATGTTTTCCTAATGCTGGAGATAATTTCCACAATTTAGAAGTAGTGAGGGCTATTTCAAGATCAGTTATAAAAATAAAATGATTTTCCTGTTAATGATTGAACAAACTAAAGGAAGTGTTGGTGTGGGCCATCCCAAATGGTTAATATTATGAAAATCATTGCCATTTCACTTCTGAATGTATTACATTCTTTGATTTAGGAAGTTTTATTTGGAAGGCTCAACTTTAGATCTGGATTCCTTAATTATGGATCAGCTAGCAGGTAGGGTAAGGAGAGGAGGTGTATGGTAGGAGTAGAGTTGGTCAAACATTTGCTACAGATGGTCCATCCTGAGGATAATTCTCATGTTGGAAATTAACAATTGGATTATGACTAGAAATACATATATAATGGGTTTATTGTTTATGGAATGTATTTTTCCCTTCTACTCACTGCCATTTAATGCATATTTCCTCAAATTTGTGGTTTTGTAAATGTATAACTGAACAACAGTTGGAAGACTAGATCACTGAATTACAATTACCATTAATTTAGATTAATCAATTGTTAACCTTTTATCCATTCTTTATCTCTATGCAAATATATACATATGAATATTTATTGTTATTAGTAGCCTTTTAACTGAACCATGTAAGAATTAGTTGTAGACACGGTGACACTTCACGTGTAAATAATTCATTCTGTCTCCCAAGAATAAGTATATTCTTGTACATGACCATAATAAAATTATTACACTTGAGAAATTTAAGATTGATAAAAATTTAGTCTTATATTGAGTCCATATTCAGAGTTTTTGTCCTTATAGTGTCATTTATAACTGTCTTTTCCCCATCTAGTATCCATTCAAGAATCACACATTGTATTTTGTTTTGGTATCTCTTTATTTTCCTTTAATCTAGATTTTTTTTTCCCCTTTATGACATTGACATTTTTGGATATCAAACCCTGTTATTTTGCAGAATATTTATCTGATTTTCTCCTCATGACCAAATTCAGATCAGGCATTTTTGGCAGGAATACTACATTGGTGATTTGTATCTTTGTCAGTGTACCACTTTGGGAAATACATATCACTTGTCCTATTATTGTTCATATTAAGTTTGATGACTTGGGTAAATTGATGACTACTAAATTTGTCCATTAAGGTACCATTTTTTCTTTGTAGTTAATAAGTAATATGGGGGCTGCATTTAATGAATTTTTCAGCCTTGTGTGTGAAAAACATTGAGCTTGCTCAGGTCTCATGATTAAGAATGAGTAATTGTTTGCAATAGTGTTGTATGGAGGGAGAGGAGGGGATATTTCTCAATAATTAGACTCACAAGTCATCATCCATTTTCTTTTAAAGAATAATATTGATTGAGATTAATATTTTATTGTTCTCTTTACTAAGGATCAGATTTGTAGATAAGCAAATATCTTCATATTTCAGAATTTTCAATCCAAGCTTTAGAAAGTCTTATACTTGGTGCTGGTGGTAGGCATGTTTTTGGACAAAATATAGTATTTTTTCATCATAATTTTTCTCCTTGCTTTAGTTGAATACAGACAATTAAAAAAAATAAATACATCTCCTTTGTAAGATTTTTTACTTCAAAGCATTAAACCGTGGCATTAATACAGCAGTGTGGGTTTAAAGAGAGATCACTGCCTTTTGGTCTTATGTGCCTTTTTTAGTCCATGAAGAAGACACTTGAATTCCTATTTATGATATATGCACTTATCATGTAATCATTCTTCTTATGTGAAAGGCTAGTGCTGCAGATCATATAAACACCTGAAGTTAGCCATTTGGCTTGTCAGCAAGGGAGAATTTATAGTAGTTGTAATCATGGTAATAATAAGTATGATATTTTGTATTTATTAAGTACAGAAAAAAGCATTTGTAATGTAAGTGGTACACAGCCAATTTATATCCATGGGGTAATGAAAAGTACTTCAGGATTGGAAGACCAGGAGTCTCTGCTTTGCCACTTTATACCAGTGTGATTCTAGAAAAAAAAAAGAAGAAAAAAAAAACTCTTAACCTTCTTGAACTTCATTTTTTAGAATGGGAATTAAAGTTGTAAGGGTCAAGTGATGCTACATTATGTTATAAAGGTGGCATTCCATCAAAATTGTGCCATCTAAATGTCCTCAGCTGTTCAGGGGAATGTAATTTGTCCCTCTTTTGTATCCATATGTGGTACACCTTGTTAGTGAAACATTTCCAGGTTGTCCTAGATAGTTATTACTCCTTTCTTGTTTCTCTTAATTGTTTATGTCACTGTTGCAGGCAGCATTTATCCTGGTGGGCTCTCTTGTTTCACCTTTTCTGTTCTTCTTGGTTAGACTCTGGCACACAGTAGGCATTTAGTAAATATTTGTGGAGTGAATGGGTAAATAGACATTTTCATTTATAAACATGGTAGGTAAGCTTTCAGTTTCCTTTTTTCCACAAAGATAAGGTATCAGCTTTCTTTTTTATATTTATGTTTTTATATAAGGGGTTTTATAGATTATACATCCGGTGCCATTAGCAGTCCAGTAATGGAGAATAAAATATTAAAAAAAGAAAAACACAAAATATTGCAGAGCAGTTAAAAAAAAGGGAGGGAGGAGGGACAGTGAGAAAACATGCCAAGAGAAAAAGACCACACTCGATAAGTCTATTGCATAAATCAAAAGGGTTTATGTCATAACATGAACATGTGCCATTCCTGCTCGTATATTGAATTTCAGTAGTTTGTTGCATAAAGAAGTGAAGTGTAATGAAACTGGCAAGCAAAGTATTCCCCAGTCAGCCTTATCTTTGTTCCATTTGTCCTTCAGATAGAGCTTTTCTTGCCTTTTTCAATAAAATCCATCCGGCTTTTTTTTTTTTTCTTTTTTCTTTTCTTTCTTTCTTTTTTTATTTTTTTTATTTTTTTGCATCTCTCAGTAACTGAGCTGAGAAGACCAATAAGATTCGGGGCTTTTATAGTTCTTAGCGGCTGCTTTTTAAGAGATCAAAACTTAGAATGCTGCTACATGGTATTAAGACTTAAGTATTGATGTGTCCCTATAGGGGATATGTTTTTCTTGGGGTAGGAAGAGGGAAAAGGGGAGAAGGGTGAAGGATGACTACTTCAGGCATGCTTGGGACAATAAACTTTAATGTCCTTGTTTCCTAGGATCCTCTTTGCAAGCTCAGTGCTGAACCTGACCGAACTGGCTGCCCTTCGACCTGACCTTGGGAAATTGAAAAAGATTCTGTACTTCCATGAGAACCAATTGGTATATCCTGTCAAGAAATGTCAGGAGAGGGATTTCCAATATGGATACAACCAAATTCTCTCATGGTAGGTATAGAATGTATCATTATATTTAGTCCTTTACCACAATTTTCTTTATAGATAGTTAGCTTTTAAATCTGGAGACCTACTGTACACTTATTTTAAAAACACCTTAACGTGGGTGCGTATGTGTAAACATACCTTCCACGGTAGTAACTGCTTGTGCCTTTGCAGTATATGTATATAGAGGAGAACAGCCAATCCTTTTATAAAATACATGTAACAATCTAATTATATTTTGAACTAGTTATCTGACTATTTTCTACAACATTTAAAATAGAATCACAGTGTTTACACGGGACTTTCTTCCCCCCTTGATTCCATCATGTATTGTTTAAGGAGTACTTTTAGAAAAGAGCGGTTAGTCAGGTCTCATTTACCAACCACTTTCAATATATGTAGAAATTTATAGAGGAAGAAATAGAAATTAGAGTATAGTAGAACAAGGGGGTTTTGTCCTTTTTTTTTTCTTACTGTCTCTAAGAGAAAACTATGGAAAATGAATCTTTAGGTGGTTGGGTTTTTTTTTTCCCCCCCTCATTGAGTCTTCTGAAATTGCATAGCCTTAAAATACTATGACATTTCAAAGGTGATGGTCCTTCTCTGTTGTTACTTCAACAAAATGTATCTCTTGAAGCTTAGTTAATGAAAGAAGTTAATAACAACTCTGAAACGGCTTTGTGATTGGCTCCTACTCACATAACTGTAGCAATCAAATAGAATCAGGTTGGCCATGATTGGGTACATCTTACTCACCTTTTTAAATAGTTATTAGCAGTTGGGATTGATGGCATGTTTTAACAGACTCCCAACTCTTACAAGCATATTCCATAGTTTAGTTGACATAGAAAAACAGCTATATGGTAATATTTCTGTGTTTTGAGCATTTTGTAAATATTTTCCTGCAATCATTTTTACAAGCTGCTTCAATTGTGAAGTAGCAGCACTGTCATAGAGTGGAACTGCTTCACGGCAAATGTCTCATAAAAATGCAACCGTTTTAAAATTTCATAATAAAATTAAAATACTTTATTTTATATTGAAACAGAGAAGGGAAATATGTTTTAAAAACAAAAATAAAATCATTTTGTGCTTTATCAATATGGAAAACATTTGTAATATTCTCTCGATTTCTTGAATTAGCATCATTCTTTTCCTCTGATAGTGTGTGTTTATTACCCCTGAGAAATAACTGGGGGAAAAAATTAAGTCTATTTTTCCCTTTATGGGTGGCTTTAAAGTTAATGGAAGTTACACCCACTCATATCGGAGCAGAAATACATGAGAAGAATATTTCTGGAGACTGTCTTGGATCTTTAATTTAGCATAGACTGGGTTTTTAAGAGCGTAAGTAGTTGGGTTGCCTGCCCGATGAGGGCAGATGCCTATAAAAAAATTTTAGCTCACTGCCCCTCATCTCTCTATTTTATAAAAGATTGTTTTTGGTCAAAAGGAATGAGACTATAAAAGCCCGTACATGGTTTTCCAGCATTGCTCTTCTCAGGAGGGTAAACTGATAGACAAGCTCGGAGAGAAAGAAGTAGACTCGATCATTGGTTGGACTGGTAATGAGAAAAAAATGATTTGCCGTTGTCCAGAGGAAAAATAAGAGTGTCAGAAAGCAGTTCTGTTTCAGATTCTCTTCGAAAAGTATGAGTCTTGCTTCCTCAAATGTTTCTTTAGTTTTCTTGCTGACTTCTGCTTTTGTTGGCATTGTCGGATTTCTTTCTTGACCAAGTGGCAGTTAAGGACTTTAGAGGTGACTGACATAAACACTCACCTTAAATAGAGGTTTCACTAACCCTCTGACTTATGAACAAATGTCGTAACTGTATATTATGACCTGTGGGTCGCTATTACAATATGTGACATATGGTGAAAACAGACTAGCTGTAAAACATCCTTCAACTTTTGGTCTATTATTATATTGGCTTCTTTATTGCTTGCTGTTGTGTCAGCACTTCTGTGACATTCTTTTGTATTATCCGTGCTGTTATCACCCCTACCCCCAAATTTCCCCTAAGTTGCACCCAAAAAAAAAAAAAATACTTGTAGGGAAAAGCAATTTTGCAGGGGAGGCATAAAGGTGGCAGTTCAAAGTTCCTTTTGTAGGCTTTTCCTTCTGCTGTGTATTAATGATAGAAACTTTGGCTGTCCTCAGTAAACGGGGGATTTGCTATGGTATTCCTATTCTGTAAGCTCTGCCTCTTCATTTGTGTTTTGCAGTCTTACAGACTTATGTGTCTTTTCCATTTTTTGATTTATCACTTTTAAGGTGAAATAAAACTAACTACTATTTGAGTTTATATACCTCCTCACTAAAACATTTGTGTGCATTTTACTGAGATCCAGAGACACTGAGACACTGAATCATTGCTTAAAGCGAAGAGGACCATTTAAAAAAATCAAACCAATAATTTATTAAATCAGTTTTTTGACCCATAAAGGGGATATACTACATATTCAGGTTTTATCTGGGCTTACTCCTAGTTATCATTTGTGTTCATTGGTCTTCAAGAAAATGTTTTAGGCAATTCTGAACACTGTTGACATACTTATGACATCTAAATTTGTTATCACATTTCCTTATAACAATGTATTTTAGATTTTTTGTATTTAAAAAATATTAAAGTGGGGAACACAATCTTTCCATCAAAAGTAATAGATAGTACTATATTTATTTTGTTTAATTCTGAAGGTCCGTGGTGTTGTGGTCCTTCTTCTTTGACTACCCCAAATATAATATAATAGTAAAATAAGTTACTTGTAGAGGTCCCATATAATCCTTCCTGTAGAGTTCCAGAACTTTAAAAAATCTAATGGTTTCTTGAAGCAAGGATTAAACAAGAAATAGACTTTAACCACATGTTTAAAGGTGTGCTTTTGTGTGTAATAGCTTTATCTGAACTAGCCTCCTTGCAGGTACTGAAAAGTATGTCAGATGTTCTCTTCTCAGTAGTATGGTATAAAATGGTGTATATCGCTGACATAGAAATCCAGCATGGGTATGTGGGCCACAAAGAAAAAGGTCCTGCTGTACTTAGTGCTGTTCATAATACAGAAAGTCCTGACACTGCAGAAAAACAAACTTTGTTTGAAGCTTCATAAGATCCCAATACATCATTTAACTCCTCCCTTGCCTTTCCTCCCTGATGCCAGCAATCTAACTTACCATGATACAATGGGAATGAAACTAACTTATCTATTAGAGGCAATTTAATAAATACCGATGGGAAATGCAGAGTTCTTTGCAAACCCAAGTACAGTGTAAACTCTGTACAGTGTAACACAGAAGTCTTGTTCTTATAAAAACTAACTGTGAATGAGTGTGGGTTCATCCTTTGCATTTATCCCTTCCCTTTCCAGCCTGGTGGCTGATGTGGTGGTGTTCAACTCGGTTTTTAATATGGAGTCATTTCTTACCTCTATTGGAAAATTTATGAAGCTGATTCCTGATCACAGACCCAGGGATCTGGAAAGCATCATCAGACCCAAGTGCCAAGTTATTTACTTTCCCATCAGGTTTCCTGATGTGAGCAGGTCAGTATGTTTGACTCCATTTTTAATATTGTGTCATAAATTATTACCCAAATGTATAGAAATTGGTGGTGTCCTTCCAATTTTAACTTTTCAGTGTAAGCATGTAATTAAAGAATCAAGTTCTATTTCACCATGCTGTGATTTACAGACATTTTAAATAATCATGTGTCCAGCCGATCCCTGAATGGTTAGTTCTGATATTGAGTTCATCCTTTCTTTAGTGTTATTTATTGGTTTCCTCAAGCAAGCTGCTTTGGCTTTTTTGACACTTACTGTTTTGTTTCTTTATTTGTTGTTTTGTTACAGAAGTCATTGTCAAGCATATTTCTCAACCTTTGCATTCAGCTTATGCCCCTGGGTTTGTATGTATATAGCAACTGTTCTAAGTAAGTCTGTTAAATTCACCGCTTGGGTTACTTTCGTTTCCCATGCTATTTTCTTCTATTTTTTTCCTTCTTCCATTTTTTATTATTTATATTATCTTAATAAAGAGATCTTCTGTATTAGGTTACAAATGCACTTAATTGCCATTTCTCTTTCTCTGTTACTAAGGCCATTTTTTATTACCCTTGTTGCTGGGCCCACCCTGAGTTAGCAGTGAATGATGTGGCTCAAAGGGAACATTCTCAAATTCCTTTTCACTTCTGATTAAACCTAGCAAAATGGTTTTTCTTGCCAGTAGGAATATTTCTCCCTTGTGAACAGAAAGTTTACTTCGATGGGACTCAAACTAGCTGGGGATGCTGCTGTTTGTAACTGACGATGTCCTTAAAAAGAGTTCAGGGACAGCTGTTTCTTCCCTGTCCCTGAAAGGAAGGCAGGAAACAATTTAATGTCTATGCATGTTATGCAGGAGGTCAGCATTACCCTCTGTGTTCTCGATTTCCTGAGTGCACCCAGATTTTGCTGTGGGATCAGTAGTGCTCATCAGTGCTCTTAATGCTGATTTATTTGAGTGTTTTACTAGTTAATATTTCATTGAAGAAAAATCTGCCTCATACCAAATCAAGTTAGTGAGTCATAAAATTTAAGTTAGACAACCTTGCCCAATTCTTACTTTATGGAGTTCAGAAAGCAGAGGCTCAGAGAAGCAGAGACTGGCTTGTACTCATACTGCTGATTATTGTCACAGATTGGATTAAAGTTTAGACCCTATGATTTTTTAATTCAATTTTCTGTTTACTGTTCAAGCTTCTTATCACTATAGGTCATTTGTGAAAAACATTGAATCATTTATTTGCAGTTTTGACAACTGTCAGGCTAAGTGAAACTAAGATCAAAATTGATTTTCAGTTATATATGCATATATAATGTGAATTTTTATATATATATATATATATATAATATGTGGGATGAGAGAATTTCAACTTCTGGAAAATATAATTGTTACATTTTAGATCTGTGATTAGTTAAAACACAGTTTATATTTTAGGCCATATTTTTAAAATATGAACTTTATTTTTTGACATGTTTTTAAGGTTTTCATATAACGTACACTCAAAATGTACATCTTTAATTTAGTAGGTGATTATACTACATCTTAATTATTACCACTATAGAATTCCAAATAAATAATACGTTTTAGAATTCATTTGCATCTGATATATTTCTACAACATCACATGTTTAATACACCTGTGGCAATTGAATAGTTTATTAATTTGGACTATATTACCATAAATAAATCTAGCTAAATGGAAAAAGGTTAAGAAATATTGTGGCCAAGATAACATTCATAAGCAAGGTCTTAGCCCAGAGTGTTATTTGAATTATTTTCAAATGGTAATTTGCTTTATCCAACCCAAACTCATATAGTGTAAGTAAGTGATTATTTGCATGAATGACAATCATTCTAATGCCTGCAGTCTTAAAAGAGTATTATTTTGTTGAGATGTTGAAAAATATTTAATAATTCCAAAGGCAACATAACCAAGATGATTAAAAAAAAAACTTTTGAATGCTTCTACCTTTCTCCCTATATAAATATTGTTTGATCATGGCAAAAATAAATTTAAGTAAAAACAAACTAGAAGATATAATTAAATTATTACTATAATGTGCTATAATAGTGTATACTATAATGGATATTAGTCAGAGAAGGGGAAAAGCTGTATTTCAGCAAAAAATATGAGGATTTCTAAAGTTGTTAACAGTTAAAATTCAGAGCATGTCGGTCTACATAGGACTTCAGTAATATTGGGCTTTGTGGCAACTGCTGTTACCTATTGTCCTCCTCACTCCTTACTGCCTTGCCTTTCTCAAAGACCAGAAAAATAGTTGCAAGAAAGAATATCACTTGAAACTATCATTATATGTATTTGGGGCACCAGGGTGGCTCAGTCAATTAAGGGTCCGGCTCTTGGTTTCGGCTCAGGTCATGATTTCAGGGTCGTGAGATGAAGCCCTGCGTTGGGCTCCATGCTCAGCAGGGAGTCTGCTTGAGAGTCTCCCCCTCCCCCGCCCTTCCCCTGCTCACACTCTAAATAAATAAATAAATAAATAAATAAATAAATATCTTTTAAAAAAAGAAACTATCATTATATGTATTAAACATTTGGGGATGTGAAAGCTCTTAAACACTGGAAGCATACATACATGTATTTGAGTCTTGACTACCACTTACTAGCTCTGTGACCTATGTAAGTGTAATGACCCTGAACTTAGGTTCTTTAATATTATGATTATATATACTTTATCATCTCATAGGCATTGTAGTGACTAAAGGAAATAATGCTCCTGTGAAATGCCTAGCATAGTGCCTGGTATGTAGTAGCCTCCCCAATAAAGACTACTTCATCTTATTAATTTTCCCACTCCCATTGTTATATTACCCATCCACGTGCTTCTGGGTGCATATTCTTTTTCTTCATACCTATTAATATGGATGAACTGACTTTGCTTCCGTGTGAGGTCTTTGCCTCCACAAGAGTCCATCCTCCTTGCATACCTAAGGACTACTGTCCTAGCAATTTGTCCATCTCTGTTCTGCATCATCAGTTTTCCTGGCTTCTGGGTCATTACTATTAGCATAAGAAAAATGCCATTGGTTTTACATCTTTAAAATAGTTATTTCTTGACTCCACTTCTCCCTTCTGTTACTGCCTATTTTCTTTCTCTCTGTTAGTAGCAAAACCTCCTCAAAGAGTTGTTTATACTTGCTTCCACTTTGTTCCTACTGTTCTCTCTTATAGCTACTCCACTGAAACTGTTTTTGTCAAGGTTACTGATGACTTCCATGCCTCCCTAAATCCTGCGGTCAATTCTCAGTGCTCATCTTACTTAACATATCAGCAGCATTTGACACACTATGACACATTCTTCAGTTGGTTTCTAGCAACACACAGGTTGCTACTTCTCAGGCCTGTTGCTGGTTTCTCATCATTCGCCTGGCTTTGAACTTCAGACTGACCTTTAGCACTCTTAACACTTAAGGGATTGATGGAGGAAGAGCCCAGGATTGAAAGGAGAAGAAAAAAGAGTCAGGAAGTCAACACTGAGAGAATTATCCTCTGGAGCAAAGGGAAGGGTGTTTTAAGAAGATGGTCAGTAGTGAATTCAGAGAAGTAAGGTTAAATAATATCCTTGAATTTGACAATTAAAGGGTCAGTGGTACCCCATTCTGCATTCTGTAAACTCACAGAAAAGTTTCATGTGTTCCTTCTGGTAGCCAGAGAAAGCTAGGATCCAAGTCTGGGTGAGATCTCTTTCCTTTCCTGTCTCTTTGTCTCTCTCTGTCTCTGTCTCTGTCTCTGTCTCTCTCTCTCACACACACACACACACACACACACACACACACACACACACACACACACACACACAGATTCTGCTTCTCATTTTGTGGATGAAAGCACCAAGGTTCAGAGAAGTTAAGTGTCTCCTGGTAACCACACAGCTAGATATAGACAGAGCAAGAACTGGAACTAATATCTCAAAATCTCCATCCTGTGCTCTGCCCACCACTTACTGTGAATGCAATTTCAGAGGTCTCGATTATCTGATTTCTCAGCTGACAGCAGATTAGCAGCATCACATTGGGGGTGTGATAAAGGCAGGCTCACTGACAGCAGTAAAAAGTGACAGCTGACTGACAGCTTGACAACAAGGGAGGAGAGAGAGAAACTATTTAAAAAAAATATATGAGAAGTGAAAAAGCATAGCAGCCTGGAGCCATTATATGGCAGGGTGGGCAACTGCACACACTGAAGAACCCTTGCAGACATTTCTCCACGACTGTACAGCTTGTACATCACAAGGATCACTGTAAGGTATTAAAAGAGATGAAATGATAGCCAGTGAATTCTGTGTACAAATGGAGGGAAATGCATAGCTCACTTTGGTGGAAATGATAAATAACAGCAAATGAAGGTAGACCTCATGCCTCACTCTAGGATGTACATGAGCCGTATGCACCTAAAGGAAGACAGGAAACATCTAAACCCTTCCCATGCAGTGGTAATATCTATAAAGCTTAGGTGACCAGAGAATATTTCAGGAAGCTATCTTTTTTAGATCTTCCTGATTGGAGCCATTTTATGGACCAAATCTCCCTTTGCTTCTGGGGAGCATACATGGATCCTTTGGTACTCAAGGCATTCAGTCCTGCCAGATGATCAGTGGTCAACAAGACAGATTTTGCAATATTAATACCACGTTTGCCCTGTTTGGGCTGCTGTAATGGAATACCATAGACTGGGTGGCTAATCAACAACAGGAATTTATTTCTCATAGTTTTGGAGCCTAGCAAGTCCAGGATTAAGGCTCTGGCAGATTTGGTGTCTGAGGAAGGTCGGTTTTCTATGTTTGTGCTGTGTTCTTACATGATAGAAGGAGTGAGGGAGCTCTCTGGAGTCTCTCTCTTTTTTTTTTTTTAATTTTTTACTTTATTATGTTATGTTAATCACCATACATTACATCATTAGTTTTTGATGTAGTGTTCCATGATTCATTGTTTACATATAACACCCAGTGCTCCATGCAGAATGTGCCCTCTTTAATACCCATCACCAGGCTAACCCATCCCCCCTACCCCCCTCCCCTCTAGAATCCTCAGTTTGTTTCTCAGAGTCCGTAGTCTCTCATGGTTCGTCTCCCCCTCCAATTTACCCCCCTCATTTTTCCCTTCCTACTATCTTCTTTTTTTTTTTAACATATATTGCATTATTTTTTGCAGAGGTACAGGTCTGTGATTCAACAGTCTTACACAATTCACAGCACTCACCATAGCACATACCCTCCCCAATGTCTATCACCCAGCCACCCCATCCCTCCCGCCGCCCCTTCCAGCAACCCTCAGTTTGTTTCCTGAGATTAAGAATTCCTCATTTCAGTGAGATCATACGATACATGTCTTTCTCTGATTGACTTATTTCGCTGAGCATAATACTCTCCAGTTCCATCCATGCCGTTGCAAATGGTAAGATTTCATTCCTTTTGATGGCTGCATAATATTCCATTGTATGTATACACCACATCATCTTTATCCATTCATCTGTCAATGGACATCTTGGCTCTTTCCATAGTTTGGCTATTGTGGGCATTGCTGCTATAAACATTGGGGTGCACGGTACCTCTTCAGATCCCTACATTTGTATCTCTGGGGTAAATACTCAGTAGTGCAATTGCTGGGTCATATGGTAGCTCTATTTTCAACTTTTTGAGGAACCTCCATACTGTTTTCCAGAGTGGCCGCACCAGCTTGCATTCCCACCAACAGTGTAGGAGGGTTCCCCTTTCTCCACATCCGCACCAACATCTGTCGTTTCCTGACTTGTTAATTTTAGCCATTCTGACTGGTGTGAGGTGGTATCTCATTGAGGTTTTGATTTGCAGATGATATGATACTTTATGTGGAAAACCCGAAAGATTCCACCCCAAAACTGCTAGAAGTCATACAGGAATTCAGTAAAGTGGCAGGATATAAAATCAATGCCTAGAAATCAGTGGCATTCCTATACAACAACAAGACAGAAGAAAGAGAAATTAAGGAGTCGATCCCATTTACAATTGTACCCAAAATCATAAGATACCTAGGAATAAATCTAACCAAAGAGGCAAAGAATCTGTACTCAGAAAACTATAAAATATGAAAGAAATTGAGGAAGACACAAAGAAATGGAGTCTCTTTTATAAAGGTACTAATCCCATCGATGAGGGATCCACCTTCATGATATGATTATCTCCCAAAAACCATACCTCCTAATACCATCACATATAGGGGCAGAGTAGGATTTCAACATATGAATTCTGAAGGACTACAGACATTCATTCTGTAGCATGCCAGAAGATGAATATAATCTCAAGACTTGATGAGATGAGACTCATGACTAGGAAGCCTATTCTGCATTAGAGGGTATAGGTTAGATTGGAAATTAAGGAAATTTCACTGTATATATCAAGAAGGCAGATTTCATGGAGAACTTCATGGTGTGTGACGGAAAGAATAAAGGAAGCAGTCCTGCAGCACACAGAGCCAAACATCGGCTCGAGGAAGCCAGTATTTTCCTACTCTAGGTCATGTAACTGCCGAACAGGCAAGGCCTGGTACAACTAGGGGATTTTATTTATCTAGGCCTTTGTGTGAGTCTTAGTCTAATGAAATCAGAACATTAGAGGGATTTGCAACTTGCTTTCTGACAGGGTCACCTTTAGAAGGTAGAGTTAACCATAACAGCTAACCTTACTGATTCTTATTAAAGCCCTGCATTGTGCTAAGCCTTTTATACGTATTTTAGCATTTTGTTCTTCCAACAATTCTGAAAGCTATTTTCCATTTATAGTTGAAGAAACTCAGCCATAGAGAATGTAAATAACTTTTTGCCTATGGTCATACAGATAATAAAGGTAGAACAAGAAATCAAATATTTTTTTATCTGATTTTAGAACCCAAATTCTTTTCTGTATTGCCTATCCCCCCAAAAGAGGTTCAGGTCCCTGGTACTTGACTGACCAGTGAAGAACAAATGACTTAGAGAATTGACAGAAATATTGACTGAAAGGGAGCATGTCCTGGTAATGTTATGAAAGAAATGTAATGTCAAGGCTTTAGAAAGCAAACTTTTAAAATGTTGAATTTTTAGAAAAAGAGGATACCTGAAGACGAATGAGAAATTTTAAAAAAGAATTCTGATAGTAAATTGAAGATAGGCCTGAAGAAGCAGAATAGGAAGAATAGTTCAGCAAAGGAACAGCTGTAGGCTCAGACCATTATTTCATGTATCAGAAAACTGTTTTTTTTTTTTCTATTCGTAAATATATCCCATTTATCCAAACTCTCTTCCCTTACAGGTTAGCTTATAGCATGACACCTATCTTATTGGGCAGTGTCTGATCCATGACGTTAGATGTTTAGGATGGAGTTGACTGTGTCGGCACATCATCACATTCCTTCCATCTGTCTCCCCTACAAGATTTGGTACTGAGGGACCATTCATGATTTTCATAGAACGAGATTATCCCCACTCCCGACAAATTGGATTACATAAGAATGTATTATACAGACACAGTGAATTACAAAGTGGTATTTCTTATCCTTGAAAAAGATCAGGTCTTCTCAAGGAACTCCATCAGGGAGCTGAGGAGGGAATATCAAAGTGGATATCATCTGCTTCAAATAACATACAGTTGGATTAAAGGTGAAGAGAGAGAAAGACTCAAGGCTGTCAAGTCCTGATACTTGTATGGATTTATCACATGCTTGCCTTCTCAGTGCCATTATATGGTGAAAAAAGCTTAACTTTTTTTATTATAGTTACACATAATTGATATAAACAGATCAAATGTATATGTTTTTAGTGGAGACCATAATAAAAAAATCATCCATTTATTTTTTAACGAAGGGATGAGTGGATGGTATTTCCTTTGGAGTTGAAGTTTGGACTTGGAGCAGATTGAAGAATGTATACTTTAGATGGAAAAAATAGGAGCTTTTTCTGGGGTGCAGGTCCCATTCAGTCACTAGAGAGAATATCAAGTATCAATCTTGTTGTGATCATTAGAGAAGAATTTCATATGCTCTGTCATCATTTCACGGTGTATTCCTATTTTCCACAATGCTGGATTGTCAGAGTTGCCAGAATAAGCAATAGTAGATTTCACCTGGGAGTTTCCTCATTTCATAGTAGATTTTGGTGTTTTGTTTTGTTTTTGTTTTTTGGAGGGGACAGGAATTATATGAAAAGCATCTCCGCTTTCCTCCGCCTACATTTTTGACATCAAAGAAGAGAGGAAAACAATGTTGGTCATTCGGAGTAATCTCAGTTATTGAAACCCTAAGAATTTCTGTACATGTTTCTCTCCACCTTTTCCATGTAGCTAAAATGTGAAGCCAAGACAGAGGTCTATGGACTTCACGTAACTATTTCAGAAACAAAAATGGAGAATTTTAAAAACAGTGTGAAAACTTTAAATGAAAACTCTCAGGCTGTGCAAACAAAGGCAAGGAGCCTAAGGGCTTTTTGAAGAATTCTTATTAAAAAAAAAAAAACAACACTATTTTACATTGCAAAGCAGATGTGTCAGAAAACAACAGCAGGTCTGTAGTTCGGGAATTCGTGGATTGATAGGACAGAAGGCAGCCCCCGTGGCTCCCCACAGAAAACTTTGTTTTCTGCAGTCAAGAGTTCTGCTTTTGGTGGGGGGGTTTGCCAGAAAACACCTTAATCTTCTTACCATATGTGGTCGTATTTCTCAGATATTTTGAGAAAGTATCAGTTAGACATATTAATAAAATACTGCCTTTGCTCTATGAAATAATGGAGTCCTGTCTTCTTGAATATTAATCTAGATTTGAAGTAGAAGAAGAAAAGTTTTGCCTTTGCAAATTTAAACATCCATATTTGCTAACAATTATTTTGGCTCTTCAAAATGAATGCAAAAATGTGTTTCTTTTGAATGTCATTTAAAAAAATTTTTATAGAATCACGGTACTAAAAAAAAAATTTGATAAATCATTCCAATGTTTAACACCACTCACTTTCACGAAATCTCCTTTATATCTAATGCAAATCTTTCATGCTGTGTTATATTCTAACCATCTTCCTCTTACTATTCTTGTTAAGAAAAGAGTTTGGTTTCAGCGTATTTTCATATGCAATTCCTTTGTTGGCCTGAAGTTATGAAGAACAAACTCAAAATGTATTTTTAATGAAATTATCATTCATGTTACTCCCTAATTACTATAATTAGATTTCTGTTCTCTTCAATTTATACAATAACAATAACCCCACCCAAAAGAAGTGCTCTAAATTCAGCAGCGGCAGCAACAAAAACTGTCCTTTTGTAAGATGACTTACCTCTGTTTTCAAGTGTAGAGAAAGTGTGGCTTCAGACATCAAAGACTCCATGTACATTTTTTTCTTTAAGTTCCTCATTGTTCTGTTCAAAGTGATCTGGGAGGGAAGAAGCAGAGACCACAGATCAGGGGGTGGAGAAATAACTAAAAACTTAGCTGGGGACTACTTCGTCTCTCCAAGAGGAGTCATGGAGCAGGGCTGCTACAAAATGGGGATGAACGTCATTCAACAAACTCAAACCATAGTTGAGAATTCAGCAAAAGGTCCACTTAGGAGCTCTGCTCCTCAATGGGCTTACAGGCCATTACGGAGCTTCCTATAGTGTAATGAATGATCATCAGTGTAGATCCATCTGCATAAGAACAGTTTATGTTATATATTCTGTTCAGTACCTGAGGGCTATGTACAATACATGTTAGAAAGATTTCAAATAAATTGCTTTGATGTTTAAAGGATCAAGCTTTGGTTATCTTCCTAAAAAGCACTTACTCAAATCATTCCATTTGGGGTAAAGCTGGATAAAAAGTGGGAGTCAGCAGGATGGTGCCCAGCAATCTACTTTGTCTTATATCACTTACTACTACTGCTCAGCCTAAAGCAAATCACTTAACATCCTAGAACTTCAGTTTTCCCATCTGTAAAATGGTAATCGAAATAGTACCAACCTCTTAGGTTTATTAAGCCAATTGAGATGGTACAATGTGCTGACTGAGCTCCATGCCTACCACCTAGTCATGTTCAGTAAATGTTAGTGATTTTATTTATACACCTATCATCACCATTTTGCTTATCTGTTTGACAGGCTTTTTGATAAGCTCACCCATTAGTATGATTCCAACCTCAAAAGTGAGGGGGAACAAAATTTTGAAAACCCTACCAGTTTTCTAGAACATCCGAGGATCTGAAGTTTGCCAGTAATTCAAGTAAGGGTAAGGGCTGTCTTATGTCCTGTCAGTCCACATAGCCACAGTGTATGAGAGGGCGTAATTCAGCAGTGCGTGAGAGAGAGTCACATGGGCTGGTCCCACATCCGCCTGACTCCTGTGATACGTATGCGTTCCTGGTGGTGCTAGAGTGCGGAATGGGGAGTGGGGTGATCGGGACAGAAGTCACTGTAGTTGTTGTTCAGTGTTCCTGTGAAGAATGCTGCAGAGTGTTTTAGATAGTTTTCCACTAAAAAATAAACTATTTGGAATGTATCATTCAGCAGTAAACTGCCAGAATGATCTCTTACGCAGAATAGCTTATTCCCACAGAAATTCCAGATAAAAGACTTTATAGGAAATTCTTTAAAAATATATTTCAAAGTAATCAGAATTAGCAGTAATTTAATTCTTTGAGGTTTATTCATGCCTTCTTCACCCAACATTTATTAAAAGCTTGCTATTTGCATGGTAAATAGAAGGTATTCTAGGGTATAAGGATATATGAGACAGGGTCCTTAATCGCAAGAGCTTCGTAGAAATGACAGGCGTGATCTGGTATCTTTCAGATAGGAGGGGAGAAAACAACAACCAAGTGCTTTTTATGGCATTTAACCTGGGTGTTGAAGACTGACTCAGCTTTGGGCCTAATAATAGTGGCTATCATTTATCAACTGCCTTTTCTGGGCATGCACTTTATGTATGTTACTTCTAATCTCTACCAAACCCCTGCAAGCTAGGTACTATTACCCTCACTTTACAAGTGGGAAAAGTGAGGTTCAGAAGGTTGAGCTTGCCCAGAATGGTACAGCTACCGAAACTGTCTGGCTTCAATATGCTGCTTCCCATAATGCCATGTTATTTCTTCCTATGAAGGAAAGGAGAGTGGGTCAGGGTACATGCAAGAACACATTACGGAGAGAGAATAGTTACAACCAGCTTTATGGCAGTGAATGATCACTGGGCCTAGAAGAGATTAATTACCTTTGACTCAGCTGGGTGAAGAGTTAGCAAGATTAGAGATGAGAATTAAGGCTGAAGAATTTGGGCTTTAGCCTATCATCATTTGGGAGCCACTGTTAGATTATGAAATGGGGAATTGGGTATTGATAAATAGAGTATTGATGGGAAAGGAAATAGGAAGCAGGGAAACAATTTTAAAAAATATTAGAATAGGTTATTGAAGACTTGAGCTAGGAAAGCGGCATATAGGTGAAAAGGAGGACATACACATAAATACGCTGGTTGTAGACTTGCCAAGTTGATAGTGGCAACTTACTGGAGGGAGAAATGGTCTTGTATCATGTCAGAATGTTAATTACAGTGACTAGGAGAACATTTGTTCTATTGGAATTAAGAAATAGATCTGCTTGCATAAAGATGGTGAATTCAGAGGGTTTTTTTTTTATTTTTTATTGTTATGTCAATCACCATACATTACATCATTAGTTCTTGATGTAGTGTTCCATGATTCATTGTTTGTGCATAACACCCAGTGCTCCACGCAGAACGTGCCCTCTTTAATACCCATCACCAGGCTAACCCATTCCCCCACCCCCTCCCCTCTAGAACCCTCAGTTTGTTTTTCAGAGTCCATCGTCTCTCATGGTTCATCTCCCCCTCCGACTTCCCCTTCATTCTTCCCCTCCTGCTATCTTCTTCTTTTTTTTTCTTAACATATATTGCATTATTTGTTTCAGAAGTACAGATCTGTGATTCAACAGGCTTGCACAATTCACAGCACTCACCATAGCACATACCCTCCCCAATGTCTATCACCCAGCCACCCCATCCCTCCCACCCCCCACCACTCCAGCAACCCTCAGTTTGTTTCCTGAGATTAAGGAATTCAGAGTTTTCTATGTTGAGTCTGAGATGTTGGCAGGTCATTTAGAGGGAGCTGACCAGCAGGAAGGGTCCACTCTTATCCCAGTGTCATTATTTAGAATATTGTGTGATTTGTTACATTGACCTGCATTTCTAGACATTTTGGTTGGATTTGCTCTTTCCTTTGACATATGTGACAAAGCTCAAAATTTATTTTTGCCAAGTAAATCCAAGATATCTGTTTCCTGTCATTTGTTACCATCTTATAAAAACTGAGTGCAGAATTTGTGAAAATATCAGATCTTTTGAACTCTCTATTTCTGGATAAGCAGGAATTTATTGAATTCCTCCTTCCTTTGTCTTCTCGGAGTTCAGTAACTGAATTGCTTCAGTCCCTTTGGGCAGGGAATCCTGAGATCAGTACTGTATAATGAAAGGGCAGCATGGTACAGTGCCTAAGAAAATTGAGTTGATGTCAGGCACAGCTAGGTTTCAGTACCACCTTTTCTGCTAACCACTTGGTCAATATTGAGAAAGTCGTTTGCTCTTTCACACCTCATTTTCCCCCCCTCATCTGTAAAGTAGGGGTAGTAATAACAGTCTCATTGGGCTGCTGTGAAAATTAAATGAGATACAAATGTAAAGTACTTGTTAAAATGCTTGAAGCATAGTGAGCATTAAATAAATGGTACTTATTATTGTCTTTTATTTGTGTATTCATTCTCAAAATACCTTTAGTGCTTTCATTAACCTCTGTGTAATTTATTTAATTTTCTGTAGAATAAGAACTTTGTCCCAAATTATGGTCCTGAATGACTTTAGTAATTTTAAAAGCAACAGATGTTTGCTTTATGTCTACTTAGAATTAAAAAATAATAATAATAATAATAAACAGTGTTGCTCTAGTAGTGACTCTTCTTTACCATATTGGACTAAGTACCAAAATTCTAAAGAATATTAAATCCAAGTACTATTCTCTGTGTGCACTCTTGTCATGTATGCTGTGGGGCTTCTATACTTTGGGCTTAATATAAGATGAATGCTAGATCTTTCTGACATCTAACAAGGTTTATACTAACAAGCAGCTCTCTGCAGAGGTACTTCTGGGAGTGATTAGAAATCATAAACTTTCCTTAAGTTTGGTTGTTTTTGTTCTTACTATATATTTGACTCAATGTTACCTACAAATTTATTTTTATCAATAAGTGTTCCTATGAAACTAGTTCTTAAATAATTTTCACTTTTTATCTTGGAAGATTCTAATTTTGTATATCAGTACTATTACATACGGAACTTAAAAAATTAGCGGACTGGAATTCAATTTAGGAAACCTAGTTACAGTTCTCTCTCTCTCTCTCTCTCTTTTTTTTTTTTTTTACAGTTCTCTTTAATTAAAGGTAAGCTCATTAGTTGCACAAACACTTGCCCCTTCATTCAGTCTTGCCTATTGTTCTAAGCTGAAATCTTGGTCCTTTTCTTTAGACAGTCACAAAATGAGAATGGTAGAAGTTCTTTTCTTATTTTCCCCTTGGCCACACACTAAGATTCATATATAATTAGTGGGCAGCAAGAGAAGAAAGAGCAATTTAACACCTCTTCTCTCCTATACGTTGTATTTTTGTATATCCATGGAAATATCTTTCTTGTTTGAAATTCAGTGTCCAGCCCATTGCTTCCTGTTCCTATCAGCTAACTCTTAAGTTCACAAGTATTGACTGCTGCTCTGAATTCATTTGCATGTAGAGAACTAATTTATCTGTTTGGGACACCCATCCCATTCAAACCCAGGGTAGATCGGCTCTGTAAAATATCAGCCGATACCCCGAACAGACCCCGTGATTCTATGGAGAGAAGTAGGGTCTATTCAAAACCACCACATTTCATTTCTGTAATACCAAAACTCATTTTCTAATACCAAATCCTGAAGTGTATGTTATAATTATTTTCTGCTAATTGAAGAGGGAGCTTCTGTCTCAGTTGGTGAGAATGGATTTGAAAAGACATAAGCAAGAGACAATGGGAAAATGGAATATTCAGGATTAGGTGATGAATTCTGTTGGAAATAGGAGACAAGGGGGAGAATGAACTCAAAGAAATGCCTGAGTTTCAAATTGTTGTACTGTTAGCTGGAATAGGGAAATCAGAGGAAAATATCACTCATGTTCAAATGCAGACAGATTTGTTTTGTTTTCAGTTTTAGGCAGTTGACTTTTTCTTATCAAAGAATAGACTCAGAACTGAGAGAGAACCAAAGAAATAAAAAAAACCCTTAGTGATCTTCAGTCTAATTCCTTCATTTTGCAGCTGGAGAAACTAGAGCAGAGAGGTTTTTACTCGAGGTTATAGAGCACCATCACAGCAGAATCGCAAATTAGAACTGCCAGTTCAAAAACTTCATGAGATTATTAGAAATGTGCAGCCAGGGTTGTTGGTTGTATTCTTAATTAGCAGAATAGGATTAAACAGCACTGATAAAACAGACCAGTTTCACCAGGAATGTGTGGCGTCCAGAAATTTCTTAGAAGAGCCCCAGACATATCAGTGGCATTACAACTTGTTGCCACTTTACACTGAAAAATGTCCAACTCTTTGATCTATAACTCGTTTTGAGATTAAAATGCTCATCGGCCAACTCTGTTTGCTTATAACATTTTTTGCCCTTCCAGTAAATACTGAGCTACTCCTATAAAACTTATTCTAGAAATGAGGAAGAGGAGCTTCTGGCATTTGTAACTCAGAACCTGAAAATCATTTTGATTATCTCCCTTTTCTGGGACTTGGTATCACAATTCCTGAGTAAACCAATATTATATACAACTTTCAGTTTTTTAATGCTTCCTCTTTGTAAGTTTTGTTATAAATTACTTATCCCTTATGATTAGAAAATTTTCTTAAGCTTTCCCTCCAGGTCTCTCATCAGAAGGTATTTATAATTTCCATTGCATGATGGCTTTGGTATGTATGCCTGTTCTGCCTCTTCTTAGGGCTATCAGGTGAAACCCCTGCTTTTTTTTTTTTTTTTACGATTTTATTTATTTATTTGACAGAGCGAGAGAGCACAAGCAGGGGCATCAGTAGAAGGAGAGGGAGAAGCAGGCTTCCACTGAGCAGGGAGCCCAATGCGGGGCTCCATCCCAGGACCCTGGGATCGTGACCTGAGCCAAAGGCAGACACTTAACCATCTGAGCCACCCAGGCGCCCCTGAATCCCGCTTTTTATCTGGAGTCTTGTTTCTATAGCTGGCTGATGTCCTAGGGGCGAGCTGAAGCTCTGGGTAGTTAGGTTGGATGCCCAGTGTGAAGGGGAGGAGGGCAGCAGGGTGACAGGGTGGGCAAGAGTAGCATGTATTATAAAATATAAAATTGGTGCAGAGGAAAGAAGAAAAACTTGCCATTCACACCTGGCTTTCAGTCTTGGTTCAGCCATTTTCTAGATGTGCAGCTTGGTCAAATTATGTCACACTTTCTGACCCTTGGTTTGCCTAACATCAAATCATAGAGATGATGTGAGGATTAAGTGAGAGAGGACATAGATAAATTGTTTTGCACAGTACATGGTATATTTTCTATGCATATCTCCCTGGTCTTCCCCCCTCTAGAAGATCATGCCTACTACTCTGTTTTACTTTATCAATTTTTTTTTTCATCCAACAAGAAGCCATAACTTTATTAATGATAGAAACAGTACAAATTTCAAACCAAGCTGCAGTTATTCTTTTGAAACACCAAAAAAAGTCCTCGTTTTCAGATGGTTACATTGTTAATTCCATAATAGCATTTACAATATCATTACTGTTGTTCTTCAGGGCTTGGACTGCCTTTGCTCTTGCCACATTTGCTTGTGACATGACCAATTCTATGTCCTTAACCTCTACACCGGTTTCATCAACCTCTTCTTCACTCTCCTCTTCTACAGTTGGAGTCTGTGTGTTTTCTTGAATGTTTGAGACAGCTTCACCTTGAACTTTCAATTTCTCAGCAGCTGCTAGTTGTGCTTGCTGAGATAAATCCTCAATCTTGGCTTCCCCCAAAACTATGTAGGTATCTGAAGCTGGGCTCTTGTAGACATCTGGTTTTGTGATGACAAAGAGGATATTCTTAGATTTCCGGATAGTGGCTCTTGTAACCCCTGTAACCTGTCCAAAGACCCAGTTTGGACATAGCCTTCCATGCCTTCTTTTCACTCCGGCTCTGTTTTGCTTTACTGACTGGTTCTTCATCGATTTCAGCAGCTGCTGCCAGCTGGGCCTGTTGTGTGGTTGCCTGTGTGGAATCCTGTTCCTCAAGCTCTGGTACTGATTCATCACTGTCAGATTCTGTTCCAGACCCTGTCTCAGCCTGGGGCTGTGGCAACTCCTGCTCTGTAGCAGGGACAGTTTCTGTGGCTTCACCAGGCATTTTGTGAGGGGAAAACGGAACCAAGATGGCGGCAGAAAGAGAGCGAGCGAGAGCGTGACCCACGCCTGTTGCAGAAGGAACTACTTTATCAATTTTAATTGCCACGCTCAGATATCTGAACTGACCTCTGGGTATTGCTACCTCAATTTCTGAATCTTTTGGTGATTATTAAAAAATATAAGGCTTAATTTACTTTGATGTGTAATGTGCACACCATCATAATATTTAGTTGGGTCTTTTTTTTTTTTCCCATCTCTTCTCCCATGACTAATTTAGTTCATGAAAATAATTTTTATATTCTAAGTCCTTCATTACCACTTTTAAAGTACTTGGATATCCAACACACTTTCCTGCTGGTTATGGTTATTTTTCACCTGCTCTGTTTTGTTGACTTTTTATTCTTCTTTTGTCTGTCTTTTTTTTTTTTTTTAAGATTTTATTTATTTATTTGAGAGAGAGAATGAGATAGAGAGCATGAGAGGGGGGAGGGTCAGAGGGAGAAGCAGACTCTCCCGCTGAGCAGGGAGCCCAATGTGGGACTCGATCCCAGGACTCCAGGATCATGACCTGAGCCGAAGGCAGTCGCTTAACCAACTGAGCCACCCAGGCGCCCTTGTCTGTCTTTGTTATGTTTTAGTTTATGGATATTTTTCAGGGTTAGCACTTGTGGAACAGGGCTGTTATAGTCAGTAAAATTCAACGTTACTACATCTCACTTTCTAGACAGAGAATCAACTATTCACATCATTATGTGCAATTGTTGAGTGCTTGACTGAGTGAAAATCTCTTTCTGATCATGCTTGCAGGTATTTCTTTAATGTCTCATGAATGTGCAGGTTGGTTGAAAGTGCAGTGCTTCTACTTGAAAGTAGATAAGTAAGCATTAGTATGGTAATGTATTATTCGTTATTTTCTGAACAGAGAAAGTATGGCTCAGATGTGTGTGGCGGGAAAATGCTAGCATGAGATTGTATGGTTTACTGCAGACAAATCTGTAGCACAGGTAATATACCCAGAGCTGACTGTAAATTCGAAAACCTCTTAGATTCAGAGTTATTGTTTCTTGTAGAGAGTCTTCCTCTTACTACAAAAACCGATTGCATTAAAATTATGATCTTTAAGAAATACAATCCTTGGGTGATAAAGCCTTTTCCCCTCCCAGTTGATAAAGCATCATGCCATGAAACATGTCTGTGGTTTCTAATTGTGTGGCCTGTATTAATAATGTATGCTGGGGCACCTGGGTGGCTCAGTTGTTAGGCGTCTGCCTTCAGCTCAGGTCATGATCCCAGGGTCCTGGGATCGAGCCCCGCATCGGGCTCCCTGCTCCACGGGAGGCCTGCTTCTCCCTCTCCCACTCCCCTTGCTTGTGTTCCCTCTCTCGCTGTGTCTCTCTCTGTCAAATAAATAAATAAAATCTTTAAAAAAAATGTATGATGATACACATGGCCTCAAATAATGTGATTTATTTCCCCTTAAAAAAAAAAAAAAAAGCCAAACAACAATTATAACCAGATTGGTACAACATAACCTCAAGCAGTAGTTTTCAACATTGGCTGCACATTATAATCACCTGGGGAACAGTTAAAAAAAAAAAAAAGATCTTGGTGTCCAGATCAATTAAACCAGAATCTCTGGGTTTGGGACCCAGGTATTGGCTTTTTTTTTTTTTTTTTTTTAAGTTCTCCAGATTTTCCACTCTTCAGCCAAGAACCACTGACCTTAAAGCATGTCTACTAAATAACAGCCTGTGGATGGTCCAAGTACCTAACGTAGCCTCTCCTGGTTGGAACATGACACCCTTTTCAGTACTGCCAAAATGTATGTTCCTGTCTGCAAGTGTCCCCAGGCAATCTATAGTAAAAATTCAATGTCTTCATGATAATAAATTTGTATAATTCTCTGGCTGTCCTGATGAGCAATAAGAAAATGTCAAAAATTATATTTTATCCTTGATCTCTTTCTCCATAAGTGTTGGCATTCCTCCATTTGCCATTGACTTAACGTTCAATTTTTCTCTTCACTGTTTTTCTTGGGTGACATTGGGAATTTTTACCATCTGATGAAGGCAGATGTATTTTCAAATAAAAATGTCTTAAGCATTTGTTCTTCCTACTACTCCATTCTTTGGCAGAATATTCATATAGTTGATAAATAGTTTGCTTTCTTTAAGTACCTTTTCATATAATCTTTGTAGCGTGTTTCGTGGGTATTTTAACCTAGTTTTATGGTTTTTTGTGAAATAGGTATTTTCTAAATATGTTATGCTGAATTTAACTGTTAAATAAGCGGTTGTACCGTATGCCTTTAAAATGATGATGACATCTCGCATTTTAGGGTAACACTTTCATCCTGGAAGATTTCAAAGCACACTGCAAATGGTTACAAATTATACAGTGAAGCAGTCACCGCTGTAGAGTGAAGCATGGCAGCTGCTTAACAGCTCCCTGCAACACAGCAGGTTAGGGTAGGAAGTGAAGAACAATACTGGATTCACTCGAAAAAATTGCTAGGGGGGTGAGGTAAGCAGAATGTAATTACCTAAGTTGGAATTTATCCAGGACATAAGGCTAACACCTCCAGTCTTAGAAGAGAAAGCTCTGATTCTTTAATAACCATGTACTTGCTTTCTACTTATCAGAATTGTAAGGGTGCTTCTGCCCTCTTCAAACCACTCGCGTATGCTCTAGCAGTGCTCCAACTGAGACTTAAAATGTAAAAACAAAAACAACAAAAGGTCTTTTGCAAAACCCACACGTTTGTACTAACTCAGAGATGATAGGTAAGTGTCTATTTGCATGCCATCTTTGGCTCATAATGGCTGTTTTGGGAACCTACTTTAAGGCCATATTCAGGATTAAAAAAGAAGTCCACGGTAGATTAGTGCTGTCTGCACAGGAATGGGAAAAGTAGCGCTTACAGGTGTGCTGTATTTTTGTCAAACTGGCACTCAGGCGTAGTGGCTGCTTTCCTGGAACGATTTAGTGATTGATTACTCTTAAATTCTTTTCAAGCCTTCTGATTTTTTTAAATTACCACTGTAGACATAAATTTTCATGAGAAAATTTTAGGAGAAAGGGACATTGACCATTTTTTTTCTTTAATTTTTATTTATTTGACAGAGAGAGAGACAGTGAGAGAGGGAACACAAGCAGGGGGAGTGGGAGAGGGAGAAGCAGGCTTCCCGCGGAGCAGGGAGCCTGATGTGGCGCTCGATCCCAGGACCCCGGGATCATGACCTGAGTCAAAGGCAGATGCTCAACGACTGAGCCACCTAGGCGCCCCTCGACCATTTTTTAGTAACCATCATTAATGAGTTTAGATATAAAAAGATATGCTTTAGGTTAAAAATCTCAAAAAACGTCCAGCAAAGGAAGCAATTTGATGTTAGGTTGGGTTTTCATGGGGGAAGTAATCCAGTCGGTGTCTAGGGGGGAGCAAATAGGAATTCAGGCCAGGAACACAAGAGAACATTCCTAAATCAAGGTGAAAACTGGAAATCAGAATTTAGTTTGTTCGATGAACCCTACGTTAATAGGGCCAGGCAAAAACCATGGGCCCCAGGTCTGAGAGCAGCACCAGGGATAGCTCCCAGTGAAGGTGGCTTCTCCTTGGTTCTTTGGTTCCTTCCTATTCAGCCCTGCCCCTCAGTCCAGCATATCCAGCTCTGTGGCTTAGTAATGTCTATAAAATCGGGGAAATGGAGCCTTTCATTCTGTTAATTTTAATATTAGTAATGAGTCTATATTATGAGTGAGGTAGTGCATAATTCATTTCACAGATCTTATTTAATACACACAGTCTTTTGTGTTAGGTATTAAACTCACATTTGTGTATGAGAAGAGGAAGATAAGTAATTTTCCCATAGTCACATTTCAGAGAGAGGGTGGAACCATGAATCAAAAATTTGATCTGTCTGGCTCCAAAGTTTTTGCTCCTGAACCTCTACCACAGAGTTACATGACAATAAGATCATTTGGGTGGCACTTGCTTCTATAAAGCAGGATGACCCTAGGGACATTCTGGCAGTTTTAACGCACAGTTGAGAAGGAGGTTTAAAATGCTTCTAGTAACAGGGTAGGGCATGGGTAATTTATTTGTTCTTCTTTGCTTCAAAATCATACTGATAGAATTGGTAGAACTTACAGAGAGGTTTTTTGCAGTTCCTCCTTTTGACATGATGGAAGCATTCAAGCAGAAGAACCATGTGTCACCTTGTTTAGAGAGTTCCTATGTTTCTGTGAATTTGGTGAAAGTGACCTGTAAGTTCCTTTAAATAAGGTCTGTGATTATTTTGATTCTAGGTCCTGTATCTTGTTGTATTCCCTATTTTATTTCTCCCAATATACACTGGTATGAATTACTGTAAAACACCTCGTTACGTTCTGATTTAGATAATACGGAACCTTAAGCTTGCTTTTTCAAATGCCCATGCATCTGATATAAAAACCAAGTATTTAGAAATACAGTAGTGTGCACTGACTCTTCTGGGCAGTTGATTTCCTTTCTATTCTTAGGAATTTCCAGGGAGGAACTCTAAACTGCTTTTGGTTATTTGTCCAACTCAATAAAACAGCTTGGTCTAAGCAATCTTTTAAAGCTTTAAATAGGATAATAAAATATCCTTTTCATTTGACAGAAGCCCACATGGGGGAAAAAACAGCGTATTTAGTTGTCTAAAATTTAAAGTAATTTTAATATTTATAAAACAGGAATGAAAATTGAATTTTACATCTAGGCTTTGTAAGACCAGTTTATGCCTGAACAAATTCAAATATTCAGGTTATAAAATTCCTAAAACTGCCTTATAATGGAAGAACTGATAGACCTTTACTTATAATGCTATTATATATCACTTTTAAAGACTGCAGGTTATCTATTACCTTACTTTTATGACAGAAAAATAATATTCTGTCCTTGTAAGAACAATATAGTAACATGACTGGGAAAGTTGAGGAAAGCTTATGGATAATAGCTGGATCTTGTTTTCCAGAAAACACATCTTTTTCCTGGCTTTTTGGTTAGGCTATAATAGTAGTATGCCCAAATCTACTTATATTGCTTTAAAATCTTTATAGATATATAATTTAAAGGTTTTAAAAGGTGATTGAGATGCAATCTAATGACTTATATGGTATGCAAAAAGAGACACAAATCATTCATTTTACAGGTTCTATTTGTCCTCTTTTGGGAGTATATTAGCCCTAGGACTTGGGCACGTGCATGTGTGTGAAATCATTTTGGGTATTTTGAGGTGTCCTATTGCCTTTTGCACTGACTCTTCAAATGTGGTGGTTTTCAATTCTGGCTGTGTATTAGAATCCTGTGGAACTTTTAAAAATCCTTATGCCCAAGCAGCACCCTATCCCAGTCTGAATTTCTGTAGACAGAACCTAGACGTCACTGTGTTTTGAACTTCTCAGGTTGAAAACCACTGATAAAATACACGAAGACTTAGTAAAGCATTTCCATCTTGTACCCCTGTGGTAATTACCTGGCGGAGATGAAAGAAAATGTCCATTCTCCTAATACAGAGAAGGGTGGTGGTAGGATGATTATTGAAATTTTAGGGGTGACCACATAGATCATAATAATAGGTAAAATATAGTCTGAAATAGAATGTCACTGAGTATTCTTTTCTTTAGCAGTGACTTAAGTGAAACACCTAGGGAAAGATATAAAACACCCACATTTCACCTGGCCACTTGTGCAGTTTTTTTTTTCTTGACTTGAGCTGCTAGCCATCTTAGCCTGAATCTTGATGATTAATAGCTCTTATAATATTTTCTTAGCTAGTGTAACTTCAGTTGCAATACTTTTTCTTCTAATGTCTTACCCTTTTAAATAGCACTAAACTATTTTTCTCAATAAATTCTACTGACACGTGGTCCCACAGATTAATTATAAATTGCATGGAAGTACTGCCCTTTGTCAGTTTTAAATGTGTAGCTTTATCTTCTCTTTCTCCTTGTTTTTCCAAGCTAAATGGAATTAGGAGCTTAAAGAAACCTGGTTAACAAGGAATATATGCCTATTCTCTTATTTTACAAACAGTAGTGTCATTAATTTTCATTCTAGACTCTTTGGTTCCTCTATTATTTTCACTGTTATTATAATTTAAAAAGAATCATCTCATTTTTACAAACCCATTTATTTTACAAATTGTATAAACATCTTTTTAGGGAGTAATTTTCCTCAAATGCTGTTTCTGTGTTTTTGTTTTGATTTTGTTTTTTAACCTGGTGGGCTTTCTCCATAAATTCAATTGAGAATACCAGGTAACTTTTCCTTCTCCTTCCTCTCCCCTCCCCCTCTCCTCTTCCTCCTTCCTCCCTCCTTCCCTTCTTCTTCTTCTTCCTCTTCCTCTTCCTCTTCCTCTTCCTCTTCTTCTTCTTCTTCTTCTTCTTCCTCCTCCTCCTCCTCCTCCTCTTCTTCTTCTTCTTCTTCTTCTTCTTCTTCTTCTTCTTCTTCTTCTTGTTCAGGAGATAATGAAGGGGGGGAAAGCGTATCTGGAGTGACTTAGACGACCATGGAACTAAATGTTGGGCCACTTTGCCACGGGTACTTTAAAATACCCCAAGATAGATGAAAAGAATAACTTTAGGGCTTCGACCATTTATCATGCAATTATAATGCTGGCACAGCTTTGCAAATGTTTCCTTCCAGGGTTTCATAGACATTTAGCAATAAATGTCTTTTGTTAAAATGGTCTTAGGTCCTATAAAGCCAAGTCTGTATTCCAGGAGAAATTCTTTTGCAGTTATTTAATAGCGTTCCTTTCACAATGCCTTCCTTCTCCATACTTTTTGTTCCCATTGCAATACTGGTATCTTTGACCAGAGGGTAGGGACAGTGAATACTGAGTCTTAGCCGTTCCCTCTAAATGATTGAAAAGAAAGAAAGTATGGCCTTAGAGGGTTATATTTAAGTATGGGAACTATCATTATTACTGAGATGCTGACCCAGTTTATTGACCCTTTGAAAGAGGGTGAAGTAGGATGGGAACATGTGGAAAAAGCAAATGGGTTAGACGTAACAAAGACCTTGACTGTAATCCTGATGAAACAGTATATACTCAGTAAATGGCAGAGCTGATTGTCTGTTTCTGTGGCTTAGGCAGCTCTTGGAATGGTATGATTTAAGAAGTAGCCAAGAGGATTCTAACTTTCCTCTGAATATCTCTTAATATTTCCTGAAGTTGTGCCACCAACTAGAATCCCTGTTTGGAGTTGGAGCTTGCTGATATTATATATATAGTTTTGTGGGAATGTGCACATGTGCATTTTTTTTTTTTTGCAGAAGATCCATAGCTTTCATCAGAGCTTCATGTATCCATAAAGATTCTACTTAAAAGCAGATGTCCATAGTATAGTCTTTATGATTAATGTACTCATTGTTTTTTTTTTTTTTAACCAGGATGGAGATTGGAGATTTCCTAGCTAATCTTCCTTCTGTTTTATAATAATTAACTCCAAGATCTAAAGCTACAACTTAGATATTCCAACCCCCAGATCTTGTGTTCTTTCCCAGGAAGTCAGGAAAAGTTTTAGATAAGAGGTGAGAACAGATACTGGGGCAGTTGGAGGTGTGTGAGACACCTCAGGCTTTAAGTATATACCCAGAGGGAAGCATGATGATATAAGTATAGATGTCTCAGTGAGTGAGGTGGGCCAGAGGTAGAAAAGATGACATGCAAAAGAAGGCATAAAGGTAACAAAACTGAACTTCCCAAAAATGTTTTTCACACCTTTTTGTCATCTGATACTAGAGGGAATTGGAATTATATTCCCAACAGATCTTTATTATATGCCACGAGTGTCGTTTTTTTTTTCTTTCATAAGATTTTTGGAGATTTATGATCAAATGACTTTCCAACCCTTTACCATCTGCTACGTAATATCCTAATGACCTATATTTACAGTAACTTTGTCAGTTTTCATGGTGAAGCATTTAAAACCACTCAATGTCATTTGAATTTGTGAATTGATTTTATATTTTAAATAACACTTCATAGTCTCTAGGAAAGGCATTATTAAGTGTATTGCTGTTATATGAGGAAACAGATATAGAGTGCTTATATTCTAGAGGCTCAGGGTTTAGTAAAGGAGGGAAAACAGGAGAGAATCAACAGCAAGAGCACTCATATTTTGATAGTTTTCGGTTTTTCATTCATGATTTCTTTTGTTCCTTCTAACAACCCTATGAAGCAGTTACTCTTATTGTTTTATTTGACACATAGGGAAACCAAAGAATAAAAGGCCTAGGTGACTTGTCAGAGGTCCCATAGGCAGTCATTCGGCGGGGGGGTGGGGGGCTGGCCCCCAGCCCAGGCCCTGCCTAGCATTGGAGGACATTCATGTTTCACCCCTCTGCTGCATTGCCTTCCTGGTCCTTATACCATGAAAGGCATGTAGACTGTGTGCGGTCCAGTCAGAACCAGAGTTAGGGCAGGGATTGCGGAGAAGGTGATGGAGCTGTGTCTTGGAGGATGGGCAGACATTGCTTTGCCTGTCTGATAAGGAGCAAGAGGGCCCTGTCCTCCAAGGGAATGCCCTGAGTCATGGTAGAATGTGCCTTTTCAGAAAGGCGGGGACACCTCACAGTCAAGGCTTAAGGTGTTACTATTTTGGGGTTTGGCATAAAGATAAACATGATTAGTGCAAAGTTAGAATCAAAACTCACATATTCTGAATTGTTTGCTGCCTTTTTAATACCCATTCCTCATAATTCCTTGTCCAATTACATAAATAATGAATTCTGCCAATGCATTCTACAAATGTCACTTCCTGAAGACCTAGTTTCTACTGTTCATCCCCTTCTTTTGCCCAGACTCTAGTGGCTCTATATTTGAACATTCAGATGGTTGTCTAGTACATAATTTTGAGAATTATCTACGAAATATGTTCTTGGACCTACTGTGTGCCTGATTCTTGTAGGCTCTGTGGACCCAAAATTAAGTCCTCCCTCTCCAGGAGTTTCCATGGTTCACATTGTTATGGCCAATGCAGATGTGACATCATACAGCAGTGTTTTGCCAAACTCAAAAATTGATGTTCGTATTTTTATGAATGTTTGTATGTAGCCAGAAAGGCTGTAGGACATATCCTGTGTTTTAACAATATTTCCAGTTCTTTATCTTGGTAATAACCAGAGAGATACTTAGTTACGTGGATAAATCTTTGCATTCAACAGTTTGTAGTTGAATTTGTAAAATGAAACTCATAAGAGAACTGATTGATATAGTGGTTGCTTACTGTAACAGTTTTCAGATGTCATGGCATTTTTGTAGCAAGCTACAGAGTTGAAGACAAATGAGAAAATAAAATAATAGTTGAAAACACTTGTAGCTGATGTAAATGTTGAAGGACAGTAACACATTTCAAGCCATATAACATACCAGATTGTTAGGAGACAAGTGTTGTTTTTAAAATATTAGTGTACCATAGGTCTTAGATCAATCTTGAGCACTTTAAAATACTCTAAATTATGTATGTACTAGCATTTGAAGTGTACATATAGATAATTGACATTTCGAAACTCACTAACTTTTTACACAGCAAAGATACCCATATCAACCTGTCAGATAGAAACTAACTTCACACTGACCTATTTAAAAACACAAGTCAGTTATTTATCAGAATGGGAACAAGGCACTAGCAGAATAGAATTAGGATATTTGTCACTCAAACTTATGAAGTCTGTGCTCTCTAATAGTTTAATTATTTCTTTGTTATTTTTAGAAGGCTCATGTGTTTAAATATTATGTATCACTGTGTAAATTTTAGAGACCGAAAATTTTCATATCTCATATCTTTCTTTTTCAGAATAGATGCATGGGCTGAATTATGGAAATTAAGGAATAAGAAAATGGGGTCAACTTGAAGAGAGGTAGAATGGCTATAGAGTTGAAAGGTTCAGGAAGTGGAAGAGGGAAAAGAAATCATTGATGATTTCACCAGGTGCTTCTGTGAGGTTCAATTTGAAAAGGGAGGGTAGGAGCTGTGTGGATCAGGGGCTGGCCCATTGAATGGGAGGGGAAAAGGCCATCTACCATCAGTGTGGAGACAGTGCCACTGGAGTGAAGAACTGGTGCTGGGAGTCAAGATGGGTGGACACTGCCGACTGAAGGTCTAGAGGGAAGGAACAGCCTTCATGAAGGAGTGTCAGGTTGCATGGAAGGTGGCCTCAGTGTGAGAACTTACTTAAAACAGAGAGAGGCAAATGTTCACCTGGCTTTATCCACTTTTTCATACCAATTTACTGCTTCACAGGAGATACTGAAAATTATTCTCCGGTGTGCTGATAGTTTCTAGACTGACACAAAAAACAGGACCGTCGAGAGCATAGGACATTTGGGAGTGGACTTTGAAAGTAGCACTGCATTCCTTGTGAGATCTGGGCTCCTGTTCTGATTCTCTGCTCTCAGCCACAGGGCCTTGAGCTTAATTTTCTTACCTGCAGAATGGAAACAATAATGTTTCCCCTACTAGCCTTACAGGATTGTAATTTATCTGAAAGGATTTTGTAAATCCTGAAGCAGTGTACAATGAATGGTATTATGATGATACAAAAAAATTCAGAGCCAGATTACCTGGAAGAATATCCACATGTTTATATTCCTCTGTAACCACCCCCCTGCCACCCCCCCCACCTTTTTTTGGGTAGAGTGGTTGGAAAAATAGAAATAGTTCAGTTTTAGCTCAGTTGAGCCCATTTCTTAGAGACAGAACATGAAAATCCACTGGTCTTTGAAGGCATTGTGTATGGAAGTTCTGTATTTGTAGTCTGTTGCCCCGTGTATATGCCCCACATTTTAACAAATGTACAGAGTACATATCCATATACAAATGGAGAAATGTGTTTAGAAGGATATACAACAAAATGTTACCTGTGGCTACATCTGAATGGTGGTGTTGGGGTGATTAAAAATTTATTTGTAACAACACGGATGGGCCTCGAGAGCATTATGCTAAGTGAATTAAGTCAGGAGAAAGATAAATACCATATGATTTCACTCATATGTGGAATCCAAAACAAACAAAACAAAACAAAACAAAACAAATGGACAAATAAAACAAAAACAAGAGAACAGATTGATGGTTACCAGATGGAAAGGAGGTTGGTGGGGGGAGAGGGTGAAGGGGGTCACTTGTAGGGTGATGGATGGGAATTAGATTTTGGGGATGATCACTTTATAATGTATGTAGATGTCACACTAACATTGTACACCTGAAACTTACGTAATTAAAAAATCTAAAGGACAGTTTTATTTTATGATACCACTTCTCTTAATAAAAGGACATGGTATCAAAAAAGTTTTGTTTTCTCCCTAGTTTGTTTGTTCATGTTTTCTAAATTGTCACTAATTGTGTATTTACATATACCTCCTCCCCCCGCCCACAGTCACATTTATATATGTAAATATTTCATATTGAATCTTTACTTTGGCAACTCAAAGTTTGCCTCACTTGCTAGGTTAAGTTTGACTAGTACATACATATATAAATACAGAATTCACTGTTTTTTGAAAAGCCACTTACTGGAAGACAAAACACCTGACAGAAATTGCTGACCCCATGGAATGTTCCCGTATGCACATTTATGTCAAGGAGAGCTATGTTTTACTCATTTAGTGTGCTACCCATACACCTTATTACATAGTACCCCTGGACAATTTCTTGGGAGATTTCTGCTCTCTGCTGCTTGGTGGTAGCACCTAGAAGGAACAGATTTGTAGGGTAATACTTTCTATTTCCCTGCCCGTGAGTTTCTGCAATTCCTGTTTTTGTTTTTTTTTTTCGTCCTACCCCGAGCAATTTACCCTGCTATCTCCAGTGAAAGGCCTCCCTGATACCATTTGCTTTGTATTTATTACTTTTGCTTAATTTTGACCATGCAGTCTAGCAGCACACAAATCCCAGAAAAAGACATAATGGTCTCTCAGTTTTGACCATTGTATGAGAGAGAGGACAAGTAAGACCTAAAAGTGCCACAGAAAGAAATGGCACAGGTGAGAAGCTGTTGGTACTGTGTTTCTTTTGTTTCCCTCATTCCTTCCAGTGACATTGCCGCTGGGCATTTGAATGGAGTGGACAAGCAAAGAGTAAGAAGAACAGTGGTAGGTGACCAAAATGTAGTTAGGGGTGTGAAACCACAGAACACCACAGAGAGGGCTGACCTGGTATATCATCACTCGCTTCCAATAGACAAAGTAGAAGAATCAAAGAAGGAGAAGCAAAGTGGTGCCACAGTTAACTTTTGGGGAAGTAACCTTGGTGGGAAAGAGAGTCCCGAAGAGTTTGATAGACAGTTAAAATTGGCCAACTGCCATATAAATTTATGTGCAGTTTTGACCGTACAGAGTCTTGCTTAAATTTCGTCAAAGCGTTTGCACTTCGAATCACTAAGAAGGAAGCAAGCATGACAGACTTTTCAGATTGTTAAAACCGTTTTGAGTTCCAATGATTGGTTCTGCCTCAACACATGTCTGCACTATGTTTTGTTGTATTTTGCATTCAGAGACCTCAGGGATATGAATCTATTTCATTTACCTATCACCTAGTTGCTCAACTAAGCTTTGTTCTAGTAATAAGTTACTCACTCAATATCTCGGAAGGATATTTAAGCTGAAATCTAAATACAACCTTTTTTTTTTTTTTTTGGTAGTGTTGGGCACTACTCATGTGCATACAACACATTCCCATAAAACTAGCATTTTGTATTTACAGAGAATTTCTCCTGAGAGTTAAGGTCTTGTAAAACATTCTTGTTCTACAGCATGAACGAATTATTATACTCAAGGGGATTGAAAGTGAAGTACACTGAAGAAAAGAATTTTTTCATTAAAATGCAGTTTATATTGATAAAACAGATTACTAGCATTTGATGAAATGTGAAACTTGGAGCTCCTCATATCAGTAAATCGCCAGTAGGTTTATTTTGGCAAGTGGAACCAGTATGTAACATATAAGGGGCCAGTTATTATACCTGTTAGCATTGTATTAAATTGTCTTTTGGTAAAGTACTTAAAAAAAAAGTTATCTGTGCCTTGACAAGCAGGCTGTGGTAACTAGAATTATTAGAAAATAAAAGCTGTTGTGTTATCAGTTTTGGCACAGTCATTTATCAATCAGTATTTTAAACATTGACAAGTGGTAATTTAATAGGGAATGACCCAGTTGGCAGGAAGTTCTAATGACAGATGATGCAAACTCATTTATCACTAAGGGGCTCTGCTGGGCTTCTTACCTTTCTCTGAATCGTGGCTCATATTTTCCAAGTCTGGGATGTGAGAAGCCACAAAGGGCAAATACTATGGCACCAAGCCCGAAACCACTCCCAGAGAAGTACATTAACACTTTAGAAGCTTTAGAAGCTCACTTCTTTGCAAATGCTCCTCCACATTGATGATTCTCAATTTAAAACAGGTGAGTTTGGTAAGTCATTAGGAATGTGTGGCAGTCCATCTGCTTCGTTTTTTTATACACGAGAAAGTAAGGTAGATGAAATTTTGAATGAAGTACAGGAAGGGGAGATTTCGAAATTATTAAGATAATGAAAAAGGCAAATTGTGATGAGAAATCCACTGTTAGTAAAATTGCTTTCCCCCCATAGTTAATGCATCATTTCTTTCCCACTGGTTTAAAATTTCTTTGTCTTTAGTTTTCAGAAGTTAAACTATGATGGGTCTTGGCATGGAATTTTGGGGAGTTATCCTTTTTAGGATTTCCCCAGCTTCTTGAATCTGTAGGTTTATGGGTTTTTTTGTTTTTTGGGTTTTTTTTTTTTTTAGTCAAATTTGAGAAATAGCCATTATTTCTTTGAATATTTTTTTCAGCCTCACCCTCTTCTCCTCTTTTTCTGGGCCTCCAGTGAGACAAATGTTAGAACTTTTGTTGTAGTCCCACACATTCCTGAAGCTTCACTCCTTTCCCCCCCACTCTCTTTTCTCTCTGTTGTTTAGGTTGCCTAATTTCTATTGTTCTCTCTTCAAATTCACTCTTCTTTTTTTGGTGGGGGTGTTCCCTCCATCTTGCAGTTGAACTCATTCATTGGATATATTCTCGCTTTAGTTCTAAAGTTTCTATTTATATCTTACTCTTCTGCTTTCTTTTTTTTTATTCCTGCTCAGACTTTCTGTTTCACTTGTTCCAAATGTGTTTATAGCTGTTGGTTGAATCGTTTTGTGTTGGTTGCTTTACATCTCTCTCGTCCCAGATGGCATCTGTTGATTGGCCTTTCTCATTCAGTTTGAGACACCTTGGTTCTTGGTAGGAAGAGAAATTTTCCATTGAAATCTGGACATTTGGATCTTAGATTTTTTAGACTCTGGGCCTTATTTAGATTTTGTGTTTTTGCAGGCAAGTCTGACACTGCTCTGGTAGATGATAGAGATGCCACACCATTACTGAGAGGGGGCAGTGGAAATTCAAATTCCCCACTCAACCTTTGTGCACTGGGATGGGGGGGAGGGGAGGTCTCCTTGGCAGCTTATTACCATTGAGCTATGGTGAAAGTCATGAATATTCCACTGGGTTCCATCTGACACACCCCAGTAGGTTGGGATCAAAGTTTCAGGTTCCAATCTGTGCCCTCTCTGACATTGGGGTGGAGGAGAAAGTTATAGCCCTGCCACGGTGAAACCCTAGCTCCTTGACTAGGTCTTTGCTGGCGGGATTGAAACCACAGTGTTTACTGTGGTGTTTACTGAGGAAAACGGCTGTTGTCTAAAAGTTTTGTCTTACTAGGCTGCCTCTTTCCTGGTCTTTTGACTAAAGAGAATAGGCTTCTTTTGGGGCTGTTGTTCATCTGTGCCCATTGGCATATCCAAATTGCTGGCTTCTCCAGTGTGGGATGTATCAGTCAAAAAGAAAACCCAGGGAACTCACTACTGTATCATTCCTTGAGTTCCAAGTTCCCTAGCCAGTCTGTTTCCTTCTCTCCGTCTCTCAGAGTCTTCTTATATGTTTTATATATAATGTTCAGTGATTTTAGTTGTACACAGTGGGAGGAATAGGGAAAAATATGTCTATATAATTTCCCCCAAAGATGTTCTGTAGGAAGAGATTTTGGTACTTGTGTCTCAAAATAGCAAAGATTCTAGATATTGGCTTCATTTGTTGAATTGCTTAATTATTCTGAACTGGAAAGCCCTGTACCACAATCCTAGGAATTTCAGTCTGGTTTAAGACTATACCACTGTAATACTTTCTTGGGATAAGGAACCAATTGGGTTATTCCCTATTGAAACATAATTGACAAATAATAAGCTTTTGATACGTAGATCTATTTAAGATTGAAAATTTATTTATAGCCAGAGTAAAATATTTTCCTCCTTATTGATGCTTATTTGGGTAACTTGGAAAATATGCTTCATGACTGTTTGCTTATTGATACTTATCATTCTGAAAATATTTCATTATTTTTAAATATGCTGAGCATCTGAATTATTTCTTTTGGATTTTCAGTAGAGTTAGTAAAAATTAAATAGGAGTAGGGATGCCAGGGTGGCACAGTCCGTTAAGTGGCTGACTCTTGGTTTCAGCTCAGGATCTCAGGGTTGTGAGATCGAGCCCTGCATTGGGCTCCTCGCTTAGTGTGGAGTCTGCTTAAAACTCTCTCTCCCTCTCCCTCTGCCCCTCTCCCACCCCGGGCTCTCTTTTTCTCTGTCTCTCTCTCTAAAATAAATAAATCTTTAAAAAAAATTAAATAGGAGTAATCCCTCTGTCCATTATTCTAACATCAGGGATCCAGGCGGGTGACATGCTGGGAACTCTATCAGCAGAGGGGTAGAGGGAGAGAGAGAGAGACAGAGAGAGGGAGAGAGAGAGAGGCAGAGAGACGCAGGCTGAGTGTGTGTGTGTGTGTGTGTGTGTGTGTGTGTGTGTAGGAGCCAAGGACAGTAAATGCTGGCTGCCCAGAGAATGTCCACCAGTTTGAATCACCAAGTTTGGGGTGACACAGGGAACTCACGTTTGGTCAGGGACTCTGTCTGGTCAGGGACTCTGTCTGAGGCTGGTCAGGTGCCGTTGTGAGGTTTTCAAGTGTCAGTGCTCAGACCAGGTGGGTCCAGCCAAGTTCTTTAAGTCATACCAGAAGCAGAATCAGTCCTGGGAAAGGGGGCTGGAAAGAACCAGATGTGGACATTAATGCTACCACACCTGGCTTATGTTTTAGGGACTGATTACTGCTACAGTCCTATCTGGAAATGGGGTCTGAGATCCAGGGAAAAGGACTGTTGGATGGATGGGCCCCAGAGTTAGGAGCCTGGTAAAAGAGGGGTGCGCAAGGGGGAGAAAGGCAGATGGTGGAATGGTTGTACCGGAGCTTCTCATGGGCACGCTTTAGACGTGGGAGTTGAAACTTCCTTTTGGACCATTATTCACTCCCTAGATGATGTTCATCTGGGCTGTCTGTGGTTCTGGATCTGACAGACTCTTAGTACCACAATGCAGATGAGCCTGGCCAGAGAGGGCTCAAATGCATGCCCAGAATCAATTTGGCACATCAGCAGAGTAGCGTGGAGAAACTACCCTTGGCTGATTTTCTTTTGTTTTTTAGCACTTTTCCTATACTTCTAGAGCCAAAAGATGAGTAGGAATTTTAGGGAATTTTCTTAATGTGGGAAATAGTTCCCCTGGGAGTCCAGGCAGTTGTGCTCTCTTCTTAAGAATTTGGGTGCATTGGAAAGGCCCTAACCCGAGCATCAGAGACTTAAAATCAGGTGCCAGAGGGAGACCGCAGACAAGTGTCCCTACCTCATCTAAATAACGTGGGAATGGTAATATCAGTCCTGCTGTCTTATCGAATTGTTTTGAATAGAAATAAATTGGAAAAAGCTTAAAAGTGCTACATGATGTTTCAGATGTAATATTTCATTATATATCTGCACAAATACAAATGCTTCTCTTTGTCTAATTTTTCTCTTCTGTTATGTGGAGAAAAATAACTCTTCCTTCATAGGAAAATTAACAAAGAACAAGTCCATGGATATGCAGACAGTCCCACTTTGTAGCTTTAATAAAATTTAATTGAGTGTGAGTAGTGTAACTTTTGACAGTGACAGAAAGATATGTTTTTGCCATTTTCCTTCAGGTTATCCATTTCTAAATTCTTTCTACTAATTGAGAGTCAATTTCTCAGGATCTCCCCTCCCTCGGTAGCTATAAATATCATTTGCTTATAATGTGTCCTTACAACTAAGAGGGAACTTAGAAAGTTTACCGTAGCCCCCACTAACTTGTTTTCACTATAGTAGAATCAAAGCATTTTGAACAATAGTTTGTCTGTGATGTACTTCCATCTCTTTTTTCTCTTTCTACCACTTGAATACCCTTTTAGAATGTAAGTTCCATATGAGGTGGTACTCTTATACCTAGGCACCAAGAAGGCACTCAATTATTTGTTTCATGAACATGTGAATAGATGAATGGGTGCTGGCCGCCCTTTGACTGAGTCAGGCTCACATTGTGGTACCCCTCTCCTGGGCTTCAGAGGCCCTTCTGCCGCCAGTATTTATGCAGCATTGTATTCCTGAGGTCTCCCATCTACTAACAAATTCATGGCTTGTTATCTAATGAACTAGTCTATGTTAACCTGTTTTGGCTGATGGTGGACCTACTACAAATATGTTAGTAAAGAGTTTCTCCATTAGCCCCATAGTAAGCACTCAGTAAATGTTAGCCACTATCATTATCCTCCTCCTCCTTATCATCATCATCATCCAGAATATTCCCCTGTAGCCATTGGTTTTCACATTTTGTTCCCAAGAACCATTAGGACGCTAAGCATTGTCCCAGATGATAGTGAAAGTTTGGTGGGGCCGGGAGTGAGGGTGGGGGTTTGGTAGGAGGGAGGAATGTATGTGGAGAGAAAAAGCAAGGCTATGCTCCCCTCACCTCTTTAACCAAATAAGCTGTTCTATATATTTATATTCCTGGTGAATTTTATTTTTGAAAGGATATCACTACTTAATTTTCTTTTTCAAAAGAAATGCTATAAGCAATATACTGTTTGCTGGAGAGTGTAACATGAATGTAATTCTTATAAATGTGCAGATGAGAGTGACAAGGAAAAGAAGAAAAAAATAACATTGCATTTCAGAATGTGTTCTTGAGCAAATAATGTGTGCGATCTTTAAAATGAATGTGCTACGGATGGGCGCCTGGGTGGCTCAGTCGTTAAGCGTCTGCCTTCGGCTCAGGTCATGATTCCAGGGTCCTGGGATCGAGTCCCACATCGGGCTCCTTGCTCAGCGGGAAGCCTGCTTCTCCCTCTCCCACTCGCCCTGCTTGTGTTCCTGCTCTCGCTATGTCTCTCTCTGTCAAATAAATAAATAAAATCTTTCAAAACAAAAAAATGAATGTGCTGCTGCTGGAAGCCAGTGTGTTGGAGAGCACACACGTCGCGTCACACCAGCCTTGCTGTCTGTTGTAATAAGGCTACAGGGTTAGTGGATAGGATGGGGCTGTATCCCTTACAAGCTGTGTGACCTTAGAACGGTCAGAGTTCTGTGAACCTCAGTGTCTGCAGCTGTAAAATGTCAAAAATCATATTACCTCATAGAGTTAGGAGGATTAAATAAAACTTGTCCTTTAACTTAAAATACCTGGTATACCTGTAAGTCTCAGTATATACACATGCATCCATACTCTCTATATTTAACATATAGAAAGCATTCAGTGGCATCAGCAGGGCATTTCATGCACTCTGTCATGGTAGCCTTATAAATAAGATGGTTAGATCAATTTGTAAGTAGCTAACCATCTCTCTTGAATGGATATGTACTTGTGAATTCCCATTAGTCTTAAAGAGACACCCTGTATTGTTATGGAAAAAACACAGATCTAGATTCCTCAAACTTTATTTAAATTCTAAGCTCTGTTGGGGCGCCTGGGTGGCTCAGTAGGTTGAGCATCCGACTCTTGGTTTTGGCTTAGGCAGTGATGTCAGGATCATGAGATCGAGCCCCAAGACCGGCTCCACGCCCAGAGGGAGGTCAGCTTGAAGATTCTCTCCCTCTGTCCCTCCCTCTTACTCTCTCTCTCTCAAATAAATAAATAAATCTTTAATAAGATAAAGTCTAAGCTCTGTCATTTACCAGATTCTTGAGCAAGTCACTTAAAGCTGTTTAAGTCTCTATTTTCTCGTCTATAAACTATAGCTAATCAATAGGAACTTTGTGAAGATTAAATTCTAGGAAACACTAAGGGTCTAGTGTCCACCATGTTTCTTCAAATGCAGTGGGTGCTCAAGAAATGTTTCTTTTCTTCTTTACTTTGCTGGAATGTAACAAACAAAAACCCAAAGGAAGTTTCCTAAAATTTTGGATGACACAGAACAAGGAATGATTGAAAGAATAATGGGTGATAAGGATGAAATTTCAAAATTACCTTGACAGACCAAAATAGTACACTGAAATGTACAAAAATTATATTTGAAAGAATAACTGTTAACTCTTGCATTCAAAAAGAGAGAAAGATGATAGGTAGGTAGGTAGGTAGATAATTGAGTGTTAGTAGTGTAACTTTTGACAGTGACAGAAAGATATGTTTTTGCCATTTTCCTTCAGGTTATCCATTTCTAAATTCTTTCTACTAATTGAGAGTCAGTTTCTCAGGATCTCCCCTCCCTCGGTAGCTATAAATATCATTTGCTTATAATGTGTCCTTACAACTAAGAGGGAACTTAGAAAGTTTACCGTAGGAATTCTAAAAACACTTAGGGAGTCTTGAAATACTTAACCTGGAAGAGAATTTTGTGTGGAGGCCACATACCTGTATTCACATTATAGAATCATTGAAACTTGGAGTTTGAAAGATTATTATGTGCAAATATTGGTATATTTGTATTGTGTTGTTCCTAAGCAGAGAATTATAACATGAGAAGCATAGGGCAAAGATAACCAATTTTAGAAAGACATCTTTCTAATAGATTCATTCAACAATGAAGTAAGATATATGTGTGTGTGCATGGTATGTTTTGAAGAAATAAATTCAGTTTTACTGATCAACTTGTAGAGATTTTTTGTCAGAGGTGACTAAGGGACAAAAGGCCCATGTAGAGGTAGGGGAGATGTCACATTTTCCTGACGTGACATCTCCTCTTCAAAACCTTGGAAAATTGTCCTCAGCTCCCCTGTTGTAAATATTCTTTGTATTCTTTCATAGAAAGGAAACTCAGTGAAAATGAATTCAGCAATCACTAGGTGGAATATTGTAGCCAAGTCTTTCCAAGGGATTCTTGAGTGGGTGGGATGTTAGATGAGGTTAATTTCTATGTTCACGTCTAATTAATTCTGTGATTGTGTACCTATATAATTAAGTCAACACAATATGCATATAGAAATCAGTAAAATAATGTCTTCAAGAACAGGTTCAGAATATACTGATAGCATTGAATATTACCTCTAAGGTGGGCATTTTAGAGGAAGAAGAATTTCAGGAACATTGTATAAGGAAGAAAATTTGAGTCCCAATTGTTACTGTGGCCCCAATTCAATTATGACTTTAATCAACGATAAAATGATTTTGTGATGTGTGTAGCTTATGCGAATCAAGAGGAAATCATTTTTCTATGCTTAGTCTAGTGTTGCTTAGAATTTTACTGAGAACAGAGCTGTATTTAATCTTCCTCATTTGAGTGGCATGCACAAGCAGAAAAACTGGTGAGTCATTTGAATAATCCGGCTAGTGTAACTGTGAATATTCTTGAGAACGACGGAAAGGTTAAATGCTTTGAAACATGTGTATTCTGAGGGGAGTACTGAGCTGTTGCTCTCTGGTTTCACTGAGAGCAGAACTTGGGCCAAAGTACTAGCTGTGTTTTATAGTGCTTAATACACTCCCATTTCAAGGTGATTGCCAGTTATTATGTGATCATGAGAAGACAGACTTTAATTTCAGTGAGCGTTAGCATCATCAGCGATGAGCCTTTCTGCGTGTGGTGTGCCAGGTGCTGCATTAAATATGTTCAGCTAGCACACCGCTTGCTCTCTGCATGCTTACAGTGTTAAGAGTGATGCAGGCTATTTTAGATATAAGCAAATCTGAAAGAGAAGGTGATTAATAACAGCAGCTAGAGTCATGCCTTACATTTATGTACCACGTTCTGGTTTACAGAGCTCTTAAGAGAGCAGAACATTCCTCCCCCGAATTTGATGGATCCTGTGAGGCAGAAATGTTTCTGGTACCAGTTTCCCTGAAGGGAATTGAGTCTGTATTTTTATTGAAGGATCATAAGACGCAACTTAAAGGATGTGATCACAGCCCCCAACCAGAGAGAAAATTCCAACTGGAAGTAAGGAGCTAGACCATTTTGTGGAGTTTTGATGTGGAAAAGAGTTGGGAAGATCAAGGTACAGGATATATGGAAGATTTAATGAAGCATATAATGTAGAAAGAAGGCAAGACATATACTTAAGCACTGAAATGAAGCCTGCCAAGTTTATTCAGGTGTCCAGTGCATTATCAGTGGTGAAAAGAAGTGAACCGCCATTTCCTTGCTGGATGCTTGCCTTTCCCTCCTACCTTAGTTCTTGTGTTACTCTGGACAGAGAAAGTAGAAGGCTCTTTCCTTCTTGATTCTAAGCCTTTGCATCTGTTTTACCTGTTGTTTTTCTGCCATCTTCCTACTTGGGTCTAGAGTAATATTCTTTATTCTCACCTCTTATCAACTACCCTCACTTCTTTAAAAAACAAGACTTGGGATCATCCTTCCTCAAAACTCCTTTCTGAATAATGTCACTTGCATTAAACAACTAGGTCATTTATTTTATACAGTACATTGTGGTAAGATGATGCCTTTAATTCATTTCATACCTCCATCACTTACTTTAGTGCCGACCCAGACAGACCTACAGGGGAAGCTTTTAAATTAAGTACAGAGTCATAATTACATATGCATATGTCACGTATGTGAATGTCCATTGTCAGTTGATTTATGTATGTTCAGTCATTTGATTGTTAGGTTCTTAAACATGGGGACTCTATCTTTAATGCCTTTTAACACCCTACAGCACCAGCCTATTTCTCTGCTGTTGATTTCCAATAAATATTATTAGTGGGCAGATGATACTTAAAGCGTTGGGAAGGGAAATTTGTGCACACTACCACTCAGCTTGGGGTAGCACTCAACTTGCATCTTTTTTCTGAAAGAAATGGGTTGTAATTTGTGCTTACCATCTAGCTATCTTGTTTAGCCTAAGTGCTATTTACCTTATGAAAAAACTTAAGCAAGAAAATCGGCGTTCCATTTTGACTCCTTAATTTTAAAGGAGCCTTTTAGAACAATTGGCAAAAATACAGTTAGATTGAATTTAGGGAGAATCCATGTCCCTAGATGTACTTTATTTGCATTGTTGAGCTCTGTCAACACATCAACAAATGAGGTTTACTGCTTTGAAAGGTGACATGAAAATATTAGGTGTGGGTTATATAGTTACTATCTAACCTTTTGAAAATCTAGCTTTTTTAGCCTTAACTGAAAATCTTGACATTTTAGTTGTGAGCCTTGCTTATGGAACACCTCAGAATAAACTTGGAACTTGAAGGTCAGTGTAGAAACTCATTGTCAATTCAGCGTGGAGAAGCTTACATAACACCTCCGCAACCAGGTCTGGCTTGTGTTAGTGCTATGAGAGCCCCACTCTCAGGAGTGCTCCAGCCTCTCATCAGAAGGGCAGGAGGAAACTGAGGTGCAGACAGGCAGAGTATACAGATGACAAGGCAAGCCTTCAAACAGCACGGAGGACTTAGAGATGCTTGAGAGAAAACTAGATGAGTCTTGAAATACGAGCTTCAGTGTAAACATCCCCAAAGAGCAAGTGGATGAAATTGAAGGAAAAGATGAGAAAGTTGGAAGAGGCAGACAGACAAATTTGAAACAAGTGTTTCTGTGACTAGAGGGGCAAACCTAAAGTGGTTTAAAAGCATTTTTGAGGAAGCCAGATTTGTCAAAATCAGGGGTTCTTCACAGAGGACTTAAATGGGGGGGCATTTTTAACGCCTGGCCTTGTAAAAAGAAGGCAGTCACACTCATCACCATATTGAGAATATTCAGCATCCATATTACGGTAGGGGTTGTACATGGATACGGCATCAGGACTGTGCCCTCTTCTCTATACCGCCCCTCCTCCCCAAAAAGGACAGGAATAATTTTGAATAGATTTGAAAACAAATGTCTGGGTTGGAGCATCAAAATTAGGCAGACACAGGGAACAAGAAACCACAGAGACAGATTAACAGAGACATGGTGGTGAAGTTAAAAACTCCACTGAGTGGAGCAGGCAGGCAGTATAGTAGTTGAACCTGTCAACTCTGTAATGGGATGGGCATCACGTGTTTCTGTGCTTCAAGAAGACAGAGGTCAAGTGAAGAGAATTTGTAGAAGGGCAAGGGCTGATAGGTAAGGATAAATACGTTTGAAATGTTTAAGTAGCAAGCAGTTGGGTATTGGAATTCAAAGTAAATGTATTAGTAGACAGATCATAGCAACGTAAAAGAGAATGAGGGAAAAACCTCTAAGCATGGAATTAGGAATCGTTGCATTAGAAGTCTTAAGTTGTGTATGGATTTTACATGTATATAAGCCCTAAAATGAGAATATATGGCATGCTTCCTTATTAGTTCACATTTAAAAGCATATAAAAGTTAATGAATATTCTTAGGATAAAAATAATGTAACTTTAGATGTTGACTCTATTGGAAATTATATAGATGATTATCTGTATGAATCTTGAAGTCATTTCTTTCTCTCTAAAGAAACTTATTATTCTCTGCACACCACTTCATTTTGGCCAGCAATAAGTCCAACTCAGTCAGTGTGCTGCAGTGGAATGTTTTAAGCTGAAATGTGCATTGGAATCTGTTTGTTTGCAGCAGATGATTTGACTAAGCTTTGATGAGCAGTCACTTTCTGACATTTGTGTATTTCAGCAGTGAACATTGTAAACTCATTTTCTGAGCACTTTGATTACTTGCACATAGCAGTGCCCATGGCATGTGACAGAGAAGAGCACTCTATCCACTAATCAGATAGATATGCTTCAAGCGTATTTACACAAAATAATGAAAACAGCTGTTAGATACCTTTAAACTTGAGTGTGTTTTGTTATTAATCTACTAGCCTGTACACATGACACTATAATTCTTTGCTCACTCAAGTTGCCTTTAATGACACAGTAATAAAACTGAGAGGGATGAAAGTAATGGAATTGTAGAATGTAATGCCTCAGTTGTTCTACAGTGTCTTCCTTTTTGCCAAAATAAACCACAATTAGGTCCATATGGTGTTTTGAAGTTTTCAAACAATGACCCTAATAAAAAGTAATGAATTTCTGACAAAAGAAAGCATGGCTCTCCTTTAAACAGATATCTTCTCTATTGATCTAGATATGATTGTGGACCGATATGCTAATAGAAGAAGAAAGGTTCAGTGTGCTTGGTATATGTACTTTCATTTGTGGTTTATTTTACTCATAAGAAATTCACGTGTTATAATCCATTAGTTATGACTCCTTTGTTTTAAAGACCTGTTACTTAAAGAAGTAGGTATTCTTCAAGAACAGGAAATTTTGAAGGCACACGCGCAAGTGTTGAATTCACTTATACAATTCAGTACATATTGACTGATTCCCTACCATGTTCCAGGAATGTTCGTGGTACTATGGAAAATGCAATACTGAATAAACCTCTTTTTAAGAGGTTCTAATGTGATGGGCCTATAAAAGTTGAACTCTATAGAACACAAATGTGGAGGTGCAAAAAGATTTCTTTGGAAATATAGGAGGAAGTGAGAATAATTTACCCTGAGTGGGACATGGGAAAGGTACATGAAGAAGAATAGGTGTCAGGGAGGGAGTATGTGAAGTGAAGGCTGAGAGTTGAAAAGAGGTTGGTGACTTTGGGAGTAATGAAGGTAGCAGGATGAGGGAAAAGTGGGAGACTATGGCTGGAAAGCCAAGTTCACAGAGTCACTGGATGACTTTTTTTATGTGCTGTATCACGTTGAGCATTAGGTGATCCTGCCATCAAGGACCAAAAATTGCCACCAAAATATCGTGAGAATGAGGCTGACAGCCTCACTTGTCAGATGCACCCAGTATACCTGGCTAAAGGGCAACTTAGTTCTCAAAATTGTGAATGAATCATTGAAATTCTACTTGCTGTTTGTTTGCATACGTACTTTATGGAGCAATATGGTGAACAAATGACAAGTATATTTGCATATTATTTTCCTTTTTAAATATAAGCAGTTAATGTAAATTTCAGCCTACTATCAGGCTGAATTATCTCAAATTCCAAATTAGTTAACCCTAAATTTGTGCTGTTTGATCATTTTGCTTAGTTGTCAAAAGAATTTTCTTATTTTCAAAACTTTGCATGTCTTTTAATCTGTTTAATAAAAAATGGATCATATCTTAACATTTCATGCACAATTCATTGTATAATTGACCAGAAGTTACTATTGTATAGTTACCATGTTCTTTAAGATATGAATTACAACCTAGATCATCGCCATTTCCTAACATTTTAGGATATTTTGAGAGATGATGGTTGTGCACTTCAAACAGAATCTAGACAATTGTTTTGAAGATTGGTGATACCTTCTCAACTAAAACAATTACATTGCATTTCTAAGTTATATCCTTCATGCAAATGTGTGTGTATTCTCCATTCCTAAAGATTGTTAGAACCTACACTCTATCGGAGCACTGGATATAAAGAGATGCTGTGGGTGGGACTGACAGCCAAACACACATTGTAACATTTACCTACATAAATGTTGTCTCCCTTATGGCAGTCCACTGACTTTCTCTGTCCATGATAATAACTTTCTGAAACCTTTTGTAACTTATCTTTACTAACTACTCAGGTCCACATAACTTTCATTTTAATGTTAGTGTTATTGGCAGATCTTTGTTCTTTGAAGAATGCATTTGATTTTGGAAATTAGTCAAATTCTATTTGGAGCCTAGTCTCATGAATCAAAGTTTTGAATCCTGATGGACAGGAGATTGTAAATTTATAAGACAGTTGTTTGCTTGGTTGTTTCATTTATTTTTTTGGTAATGTTTCACACGGTTGCAAAGCCCATTCCAGAAACAATAAGAGCACCACTTCCCAAAGTAATTGGTTTGCAGATGTTAAACCCTCATGGGACAAATACCTTCAAGTTCATTACTTTTTTTTTTAAGAGTATTAGTTTTTAAAAATTTGTTGCTCCTTTATGTCATGTCAGGTGCATTATTCATGTCAAGAGTATTTGTGGGCATCTTGACTCTAGCTAGGAAATTTCCTTTGTTGTCTGATTCTGCATTATTTCTGTGTTAGTCCGTTATCTTTGAACTTTAAAAAAAAAATGTTTCACACAGTAAGAACTCTTTCTAAATAATTTCCTCTATAAAAATTGTCTTTGAAAACATAGGATCACATGCATTCTCAGTCTTTCCATGTTTCCTAGTGGTAAATATTGTTACAGAAAAGTTGGTGGTTGGTCTAATTTTTTCCACCGTATAATAACTTGACATTTTTGCATTGTTGTCCCCAAAAACTCCTCTTCACTTTAAATCCAATAGCTTTACTAGAATAAGACTTATATTATTCTTGGTGGTTTTCCTCCTGATAGTCAATGTGTCTTTTGAAAATACATACATATATTAAAAGTTTCCTTGAAGTACAATAAAACCCTGATATATAATATGTCCATGATAAGAATTTGGGTAATCTCTGAGTGGCTAAAATTAAGATCCTCTGCTAGCTAGGGGTGGGGTTTAGTTAAGAGTTTGGATCACTTAGAATTTTTTTCCTCTACAGTATGTCATGAGTTGTGTAGAATAAGTTTTACTTTCTTAACTCTTGTGTTTTTCTAACAGTTCAGAATGACTGAAAACTATTGCTTTTGCACTTGTTTTAAAAATAGCTTTCAAATAAAATAAAACAAAAAAAATAGCTTTCCTGAGGTAAATGGTTATGCAATAAAGTACACATAAAGTACACAATTTGGTAAATTTTAAATAGGTACACACTTGTGGAACTTTTGCCACAGACAAAGGTAACGAACATACTCATCACTCCAAAAGTTTCCTGTTGTTTGTTGCAATCTCTCCTGTTCACTCCTCACTGCCCTACTTGCATCCCCGTTCTCAGACACCACTAAAATGTTCTGTTGCTACAAATTAGTTTGAATTTTCTGTAATTTTATAAAAATGGAAACATACAACATGTACTCCTTTTTGTCTGGCTTCTTTCATTAAGCATATTTTTTTTAATCAAGTCTGGTTGTTTGTTTCAGGTAGTTCATTCTTTTTTATTGCTGATTAGTGTGCCATTGTATGGATATACCACAATTTATCTGTGTACTTGTTGATGGACATTTGGTTCATTTTTAGTTTTTGAATATTATAAATTAAGCTACTGTGAATATCTGTGTGCAAGTATTTCTGTAGACAGATGCTTTCATTTCTCTTGGGCAAATACTAGGTGTGGAATAGCAAGTCAAATGGTAGGTGTGCATGTGTTTGTGTGTGTGTGTGTGTGTGTGTGTGTGTGTGTGTTTTAAGAAATTGCCAAAGGTTTTCAAAGCACTTGTATCATTTTACATTCCCACCTCAGTGCATAAGAGTTCCAGTTTCTCCACATCTTCATGAAGACATGTTAAGGTCAGTTTGTTTTTGTTTTTGTTTTTTTTTAATTTTTAGACAGATGTGTACCATATTTTCTCCTTATCTGTGCCTTGTCTTTAATAGTTTCTTTTGAAGAACAGAGGTTCTTAATTTTGGTGAAATCCAATTTATTCATTATTTTTGGTATTTCATCTCAACAATCCTTATGTAACCCAGAGACATAAAAGTTTTCTCGTGGGTTGTCTTCTAGATGTTTTATAATTTTAGGTTTTACAGTTAATATGATGATCCATTTTGAGTTAATTTTTGCATATGATATGAGGTATATATGAAATTCATTTTTTTTTTTTTGCATTTGGATATCCAATCCTTCCAACACCATTTGTTGAAAAAACTTTACTTAGAATTTTCTTAAAGAACCATTTATGTAAGGTCTGTTTCTTGAATTTCTATTCTGTTCCATTGATCTATTTGTCTAATGTGATGCCATGATAATGACATACCATAATCGTGACACCCATGATTTTTCTATTATAACAATAAATATTGAAATCAGGTAGTGTAGGGGCACCTGGGTGGCTCAGTCATTAAGCGTCTGCCTTCGGCTCAGGTCATGATCCCAGGGTCCTGGGATTGAGTCCTGCATCGGGCTCCCTGCTCAGAGGGAAGCCTGCTTCTCCCTCTCCCACTCCCTCCTGCTTGTGTTCCCTGTCTCACTGTTTCTCTCTCTGTCAAATAAATAAATAAAATCTTTTTTTTAAAAAAAGAAACCAGGTAGTGTAAGTTCTCCAATTTTTTTCCTCCTTTTCACCTTTTTTTTGGCTACTCTGAGTCCTTTGAATGTCCATGGGTATTTTATTTATTTATTTTTTTATATATTTCATTTATTTATTTGAGAGGTGAGAGAGAGCATGAGCAGGGGGAGGGGCAGAGGGAGAGAGAGAAGCAGGCTCCCCACCGAGCAGGGAGCCCAAAGCGGGGCTCGACATGGGGCTTGACATGAGACTCAATCCCAGGATCCCAGGATCATGACCTGAGCAGAAGGCAGATGCTTAACTGACTGTGCCACCCAGGCACCCCTCCATGTATTCTTTAAAATAATGTTGTCAATTTCTTTTAAAGAAGAGAAAAAAATCACCCTGGGATTTTGAATACGATTGTTCTGAATCTATAGATCAATTTGAGGAGATGACATAGTTACGGTATTTAGTATTTTATTCCATTTATTTAAATTTTTCTCAATTTCTCTCCATTGTGTTTTGTAGTATTCAGTATATAGGTCTTATACATGTTTGTCTGATGTATCCTTAAATATTTCATATCTTTATGCTATTATGAGTTTTTATTTTCTTTTACTTTTTGACTGTTCATTGCTAGGACTGAGAAATACATTTGACTTTTGTATTTTGGTTTTGTATCCTTCAGTTTTGCTAAACTTACATCTTTTAATTAACTTTTTTGTGGATGTTACCAGATTTTTTAATGTAGACAACTATGTCCTCTGTAAATTAAGATGGTTTTACTTCTCCCTTTTCAACCTCAGTGACTTATTTATTTTTTTCTTATTCCATAGAAGTAGATCCTTCAGTATAATTTTGAGCAGAAGTGGTGAGAGTAGACATTTTTACCTTTTTCTGATTCTAGAGGGAAAACATTTGGTCTCTTACCATTAAGCATGTTGTTAGCCTTAGACTTTTCTCACATTTCTTAAAAGCTTATTAGATTGAGGAGGCTCCCTTTTATTCTTAGTATGCTGAAAACTTCATCAGGAGTAGATATTGGATTTCATGAAATCTTTTTTTCTGCATCTGTTGAGATAGTCTTATATTATTTGTTTAGTTAGTCTGTTAATATGATGAATTACATTGATTGCTTTTGAATATTAACCAACCTTTTATTTCTGCAATAAATCACACTTGGTCATATTGTGTTATCCTTTTTATATATTGTTAGATTTAATTTGCTAAAATTTTAAGAACTTCTGTGTCCCTTGGTTTTAAGTTTTCTTTTTTTGTGCTGTCTGGTTTTGGTATGAGAGTAATGCATGTCTCATAGAATGAGTTGGGAAGTGGTTCTGACCTCTTTAATTTTCTAGAAGAATTTTTGTAGATTTGGTATAACTTCTTCCTTAAATATTAAGTAAAATCACTGGTTAAGCTATCTGACCCTAGTATTTTCTTTGTGGGAAGGTTTTTAACTACAAACTCCATTTCTTTACCAAGTAACCTAATATCTAATAAATATATAATATTAAGCATTCAAGTATTCCTTGAGTAAGATGTGGTAGTTTCAAAGAATTTGTTCATTTCACTTAGTTATTAAATATATTGATATAAGATTGTTCACAGTATTTCTTTGTTGTCCTTTTACTTTGTGTAGAATTTGAGGTAATACCACCTCTTCATTCCTGATACTGGTCATTTGGCTTTTATCTTTTTCCTTTTTTTTTGTATTTAATCTGGCTAAAATTTTATCAATTTTACTGATCTTATTGAAGACCCAGCTTTTATGTTACATTAAAATGTTCCTTTTGTCACTTAAAGACCAGAATGATTTGGTTTCAGACTAGGTGAGTTTTATTAGAACAAACAGAAATAAAGATGATCTGGTACTACTTGGAGAGCACAGATTTCGAATGTTCTGAGCATCGGCCTGTGAACATAGAATGTCAGGATAGGTCAAAGGACTCCAGAAAGGAGAAGAGGAACAAACCAGAAGGCACCAAAGAAGCATTCTTTCTATTCCACTATTTGAATGACTGTTCCCACAGTATTTAAATCCAGTCTTGTCTTGATGTTTGATAATTTAAACAGCAAATTATTTCAGTAAAGAAAATCTATGGATAAATTTCAAATTCCATTTTAATCATTAGCTTCTTTTACTAAAAATCAGCTTCACTGTAGTTTGGTAGCTTTGAGTATTCCCTTGAAATTCGGTATGAAATGGTAGAATAAGGCCTTTGAAATCAGAAGGTCCTCATTCCAGTGTAGCATCTACAACTTGCAGACTATGTAACCTCAGGCAACTTACTTGACTTCACTGAATTAGAATTCTTACCTGTGAAATGTTAGCAGATTGAATTTAACATTATGGAAAAAAGATAATACATTATGACCAAGTGTGATTCATCTCAGGAGTGGAAGGTTAACATTTAAGACTGGATTTAAACACTGTAGGAACAGTCGTGGCAGGGGAGAAAGAAGGCTTTGCTGCCTCCTGGATTGTCCCTTTCCTCCTTTCTGGAGTCATCTTACCTGTGAAGACACTGTATGCTCACAGGCCGATTCCCAGAGCCTGCCATGTAAAATAACAACACTTATCATACCATGTTGTGAGACTTTAAGTGAAATAACAGATTAAATTATTAGTGCACAGTAGGCTGTCAACCAATTCTAATTCCATCTCCATCCCTGCTGCCCTGCCATCCCTACTCCCACCCCATCCCCACCCCCAGCTGCCCTCTACTCAAAATGCAGTGAGCAAAATGTTACCAGTTGGATGAGAAGCAAGGATCTTTTTAACACCATCTCAGCTATATTGTTGTTTAACAACATGGAAACAAATACATTGCTATACCTGTTGAGGCAGTTTTTTAGCAAAGATACACAGAGATTTGGTATACAACCTTCATAATGTGTGTGGTACTCAGAGTCAATCAATAATGTACAGTGGAGCCACAAATTATGTGGGAAATAAGGTTCTAAAGGCATTGAGTTTGAATCAGAAATCTTATGCTATTTAAAGTAAAAATTTGAAAAAAAAATTGAAAAACCCTGTAAGAAGGCACCACCATGGAGACTGCTTTAGGGTCTGTGTTCAATAAAGCTCACAGGGCTAGTTGTTTTCACTCAGTGTTGAAGTTTTTGTTTTTGTTTGTTTGTTTGATCACCTAAAGATGTAACTGGCTTGAGTTTAGAATTGGTGTCATCCAAAATATATGAGTGTATCTCTACATGCTAGGCTCCTACTCAAAGCCTAACTACATAAAAGCATCTGGGAATGGAGACCTCTTGGAGCAATATCTGACTCAAGTCCTTCATGAATATTGAGTGGAATGGTTTGTGGAACTGTACTCACTGCCCAGACCCTTAACATTCCCTCTTGCAGTGAACGTATAGTCAAATTCCACAGCTTAATTAAGGATATAAGCTACTACACTTCTAGATTTTCTGAAGAGAAATGCTGCTGCTTCATTTTCTTACCCTCTCAGGTAAACTTTGAAGGAAAGTTCACATCTACCACTGTACTACTTATTTAGCACTCCTGTTGACATCATTAATTGACAAAGGCGTACTTTTCCCAAGAGCTTGGTTTTGTGATTTCAGATTGCCAAACTACCTGATAAAGGATCCAGCACCAGTGGATCTAAATAGTATACTTACATCACCAAACCAATTTTTAGTATGTATTTTAGACCAGGGTTTAGCAAACTATGGCCAGGAGCTAGCCACCTATTTTTGTAAATAACATTGTATTGAAACATAGCCACACCCATTTATTTATGTATTGTTTATGGGTGCTTTCACACTATAATAGCGATATTGAATAGTTACAATGGAGACCCAGTGGTCCACAAGCCCAGAATGTGTATAATCTGGTTCTTCATGGAAAAAGTTTGCTCACCTCTGTCCTAGACCTTTATATTTTTAAAGCAGAATCTCAAAATATGATCAAAAGACCATAGAGATCAAAATTACCAAGGGGATGGGTAACAGTACAGGTTCCTAGAGGCTCCCAGGGACCCACTAAGAGAGAATGTCTTGAGATGGAACCTGAGAATCTGCATACTGTTCCACATAGTTTGTAATGCTTACTAACGTTTCATTACCAATGGTTTAGTGAAAAGGAAAATTGACGTGAAAGCAATGCTATTTATAAATGGCACGCCTACCGTAAATAAACTGTTACTTCTCATCTAGAAAATCGGGTGTTAAAGGAAGAAACTATTATGTTTGCTCTTATTTTGTGCTTTAAAATTTTTGAAAGACTTGCCATGAGGGAGATTACCATTTAGTTGAGGGAAATATTAAATGTTCGGGGAAAAAAAAAAAACAATTAAAAAGATGAAATCCAGAAGACAGGTTGTAAATTCTGAGGAGGGGATGACCTTTGTAGACAAGCACGGTGGGTCCTGATTCATTACTGTATTTGGTGTGTCACAACTAACATATAGGGGAAAGAAAGAAAATTAAAAATTATAGCACGCAGGGCTAAATATTACTGTGTGAAACTTTTGTTTTAGTCACATGTGTATACATATGTGCATCCTGGTTGCTATGATACAACGTATATTTTATACTGTGAGTTGCTGTCAAATTTTAATTTTAATTTTAATTTTATTCTTAAAGATCATGTTTAGAGCTCACTTAAGGTAGGGCTAAGAGGCAAAGTGACTGTCTCCAGAGATAATTCATATTCTTTTTATATGAATCGTAAAAAGCCAACTATTATTTATTTTTGAACAAAATAATGCATAAATGCACAGGCATGGCATATGCATATTTTCCAAATCCACCATCTTCCCCTGGGCAGGCCTGATGAATTAAAAGAAATTTAGATTTGGAAGGACTTTGGAAACTATTGTGTTTACTTCTCAATTTTACAGGAAAAGGAAATGGAGATCAAAAAATAGTTAAAGAGTTTGCCTAAGGTCACATGCAGAGCAAGAAAAAGATCACCTAAGAGAACATCTTTATAATAAAGTGGAGGTACCAGCTGATTGCTTATGAGCTGAACCTTTCTGGAGTCTCAGAAAAGTAAAAGTATCTAGGAACACTGGTCCTCCTGTCTCATGGATGATGTTGGCTGGAGATGAGAACTCTTTGCCTCCTTGGCCAGAATGAGTTCTCTCTAGCTCACCCAAATTCCCACCACTCTATTTTGGCCATTCCATTGTTGTTTTATTTAGAATAGAGAAATTCTCTTATAGTAGAGAAGTCTTTCTCTATTCACATATATTATTATCAGAAGCTAAAATATAAAGAAAAGCTACACCCAAAGGGCCATATATTTAATCAAAGTAGAGATTATATTTTTATATGGAATTAAAAAATATCACTTGGACTTTTGTCTTGTGCTTTAAAAATATTTGAAAGACCATATAAAACCTGGGTCTTACACCAGCCTCTTCACTCTTTTTGCCTTTCCTACCTGACTCCCAGAAAAAAAAGAAAAGGCTGGGCCATGTCAGTGTCTTTGCCTTGTCAAGAGTAGGTAGCTCACCAGTGACAGGCCCAGAATTAGAACTCCCATCTTCTGATGCCCATCTGGGCTAAGTGCGGTGTTTTCAGTATGGGAAAGAGGTTTCATGACTGGTATTACAATGATGAAGATGTTGGTAGCTGTCTTATGAATCAGATATGGACACAACATACATTCTCATATAATCCTCATACCAGTCCTCTGGTAACGTTTCCTGAATTTTACATTGAGAGAATTAAGGCCCCGTTCTGGTTGTATATTGCTATAAACAAACTACTCTAAAACAGAATGTCTTTAAACAACTCTTTAATTATACCACAGGGATTCTGTGAGTCAGGAATTTGTCTGGATGACTCTTGTTCCTTCTGACAATGATTGCGGTGGCTCAGTGGTCTGCACCTGGTAGATGAGAGGGTTGGGAGGGTCCAAGAAGCTCCCTCACATGGCTGGTCCTACAACAGGAATGGTGGAAATCTGGATTCAGCACTGATGGAGAAGGCTGTCACGTAGTTTTCTCAGAATAGTTGGACTTCTTCCTTCTTCCGTGACAGCTCCAAATGCCAGAGAAGATATTCTAAGAGAGTCAGATGGAAGCTGTGTGACCTTTTTTGACTGAGCCAACAGGCAGTTGGGCTTCAGGTCCATGTCTCTCACCATATTCTTATATGGGCTGGTGTAGACAGGTGTTGTCATTCTTGTCACTTAATCAGTTTGTATATCTAAGCCTTAGGGACCGTTTTATAATTCTTTCTACCTAGTACTTACTTTGTAAGACCACCAGAAACCTCTTTAGGCAGGAAGAGTGAGGACTCCTATCTTCTTTGACAATCCATAGTTAGAGACTGTAAAAACCAAAGGCAAACATAGCTCTCTTTAATCTAAGGAGTGTGTGTGTGTGTGTGTGTGTGTGTGTGCATGTGCATGTTTTAATTCCATTTGTTTTTTAACCTTTTTTTAATTGAGGTAAAATTGGTATATAACATTTGTTAGTTTCAGGTGTACACTATAATTCATTATTTCTATAGGCTGCAGGGCGCCTGGGTGGCTCGGTCGTTAAGCATCTGCCTTCGGCTCAGGTCATGATCCCAGGGTCCTGGGATCGAGCCCCACATCAGGCTCCCTACTCGGCAGGAAGCCTGCTTCTCCCTCTCCCACTCCCCCTGCTTGTGTTCCCTCTCTCGCTCTGTCTCTCTCTCTCTCTGTGTCAAATAAATAAATCTTAAAAAAAAATTTCTATAGGCTGCAAAGTGATCACCACTATAAGTCTAGTTACTGTCCATTACCATACCATTGACCCCCTTTACCCATTTTGCCCACCCCTCAACCCCCTTCCCCTCTGGTAACCACCAGTTACCAGATTAGATTCCACTTATAAGTGAAATGAAATGGTATTTATTTTTTCTCTGACATTTTTCACTTACCTTCAAGGTCCATCCATGTTGTTGCAAATGGCAAGATTTTATTCTTTTTATGGCTGAGTCGTATTCCAAAGTGTGTGTGTGTGTGTGTGTGTGTGTGTGTGTGTGTGTGCGCACGCGCACGCACGCGCATCCCACATCTTCATTATCCATTTTCTAAAACTGGATACTTAGGTTGCTTTCATATCTTAGCTATGTTAATAATGCTGTAATGAACATAGGGATGCATATATCTTTTTGAATTAGTGTTTTCATATTTTTTCAGATAAATAACTAGAAATGGGAAAGCTGAATAATATGGAAGTTCTATTTTAATTTTTTTGAGAAATCCCTGTACTGTTTTCCATTGTGGCTTCACCAGTTTACATTCTCTATGAGGGTTCCCTTTTCTCTACATCCTCTTCAACTCTTGTTATTTCTTATCTTTTTGTTGATAGTCATTCTAACAAGTGTGAGGTGATATCTCATTGTGGTTTTGATTTGCATTTCCCTGGTGATTAGTGATGTTGAACATCTTTCCATATGCCTGTTTTCCATCTGTGTGTCTTTGGAAAAATGTCTGTTCAGACCCTCTGCCAAGTTTTTAATCAGATTGTTTTATTGTTGTTGATTTGTGTGAGTTCTTTGTATATTTTGGGTATTAATTCCTTATCAGATATATGATTGGCAAATATCCTTTTCCTTTTAGTAGGTTCCCTTTTCATTTTGTTTATGGTTTCCTTTGCTATGCAGAAGCTTTCAGTTTGATGTAGTTTCATTTGTTTATTTTTGCTTTGATTCCCTTGCCTTTGGAGTCAAATCCAGAAGGAAAAAGAAAAAGGAATCAAAAAACCATTGCTAAGATCCATGCCGAGTTGCTTATTGCTTATGTTTTCTTCTAGGATTTTATGGCTTCACATCTTACATTGAAGTCTTTAATCTATTTTGAGTTAATTTTTGAATATGGTGTAAGATAGTGGTCTTCTTTCATTCTTTTGTATAAGGCTTTCCAGTTTGCCCAACACCATTTGTTGAAGAGACTGTCCTTTCCCCATTGTATATTCTTCACGACTTTGTTATAAATTAATTGACCATATATGTGTGGGTTTATTTCTGGGCTCTCTATTTTGTTTCTTTAATCTAGGTGTCTGTTTTTATGATAGTACAATACTGTTTTGATGACTATAGCTTTGTAGCATAATTTGATATCAGGGAGCATGATCCCTCTAGCTTTGCTCTTCCTTAAGATTGCTTTGGCTGCTTGGGGTCTTTTGTGGTTCCATATAAATTTTAAATTATTTGGTTTAGTTCTGTGAAAAATACCATTGATGTTTTGAGAGGGATTGCATTGAATCTCTAGATTTCTTTGGGTTGTGTGAACATTTTAACAGTTTTAATTCTTCTAATCCATATCTTTGCATTTATTTGTATCTTGTTTTTTTTTTTTTTTTTTTTAATCAGTGTCTTATAGTTTTCAGTGTACAGGCCTTTTACCTCCTTGGTTAAATTTATCCCTAGGTATTTTATTCTTTGATGCAATTGTAAATGGAATTTTTTTCTTAATTTTTCTTTCTGATAGTTCATTGTTAGTTAGAGAAATGAAACAAAATTCTGTTTATTTATTTAATATAATGCAATTTTACTGAATTTATTTATTAGTTCTAACAGTTTTTTTGACAGAGTCTTTAAAGTTTGCTATTTATAATATTAGCTATCTGCAAATAGTGACAGTTTTACTTCTTCCTTTCTAATTAGATGCCTTTATTTCTTTATGTTGCCTAATTGCTGTGGCTAGGGCTTCCAATACTGTGTTGAATAAAAGTGGCAACAGTGAGCATCCTTGTCTTTTTCCTGATCTTAGAGGAAAAGTATTCAGCTTTTCTCCATTGAGTATGTTAGCTGTGGGTTTGTCATGTATAGCCTTTATTATATTGAAGTACAAGTACATTTCCTCTATACCCATTTATTGAGAGTTTTTATCATAAATGGATGTTGAATTTTGTCAAGTGCTTTTTCTCATTGAGATGATCATATGATTTTTATCCTCATTTTACTAATGTGGTGTACCACCTTGATTTGTGAATGTTGAACCATCCTTGCATCCCCAGAATACATACCACTTAATCATGGTATATAATCCTTTTATGTGTTGTTGAATTCCGACTACCATGTTCTCTTGAGGATATTTACATCTCTGTTTAGCAGACATGTTCGTCTGTAATTTTTTTTTTTTTTTTTTTTTTTGTATCAGGGTAATGCTGGCCTTGTAAAATGAATTTGGAAGCTTTCCCTCCTCTTCAATTTTTTGGAGGAGTTTGAGAAGGATAGGTATTACATACTTGAATGGTAAAATTCACCAGTGAAGCCATCTGGTCCCAGACTTCTGTTTGTTGAGAGGTTTTTGATCCTGATTCAATTTTTTTGCTAACAATTGGTCTATTAAGATTTTCTATTTCCTTATGATTTTGTCTTGGAAGATTATATGATATTCCTAGGAATTTATTTCTCCTAGTTTATCCAATTTGTTAGCAGATAATTGTTCATAATAGTTTCTTTTTATCCTTTGTAATTCTCTGGTACTAGTTGTAATTTTCTTTCATTTCTGATTTTATTTAAGCCCAGTTTCTTTTTCTCTCTCATTTTATCTTTCTTTCTTTCTTTCTTTTTATTTTTTGGTAAGTCTGGCAAAAGTTTTTCAATTCTGTTTATCTTTTCAAATACCCAGCTCTTAGTTTTCATCAATCGTTTCTGTTATTTTTTAGTCTAGCTTCATACCATTGTGATTGGTAGAGATGCTTGATATGCTTTCAGTTTTCTTAAATTTATTGAGACTTGTTTTGTGACCTATCATCTATCCTGGAGAAGGTTCCATATGCACTAGAGAAAAATATGTATTCTGTTGCTTCTGAGTGGAATATTTTGTATATCTCTATTAGGTCTACATGGTCTGTGTCATTTAAGGTTGATGTTTCCTTATTGATTTTCTGTCTTAGTCTATCCATTGATGTAAGTGGGATGTTAAAGTCCCCTACTATTACTGTATTGCTGTCAATTTTTCCTTTTATATCAGTTAATATTTATATGTTTTGGTGATCCTGTGTTATATGCATAAATATTTACAAATGTTATATCTTGTTGGATTGACCCTTTTATCATTATGTAATTCCCTTCTTTTCTTTTTTGTTTTAAAGTCTGTTTTATCTGATAGAAGTATAGCTACACCAGTTTTCTTTTTGTTTCCATTTGCATGGAATATTTTTTTCCATCCCTCCACTTTCAGTCTGTGTGTATCCTTATATGTGAAGTGATTCTCTTGTAGGCAACATATAGATGGGCCTTTTTTTTTCTTTTTTCTTTTTTTAATCCATTCCATCACTCTCTATCTTTTGTTTGGAGAATTTAGCCCATTTACATTTAAAGCAATTATTGATGTGTATGTACTCATTGCCATTTTGTTGATTGCTGTCTGGCTGGTTTTATAGTTCCTCTGTGTTCCTTTTTTTTCTTTTGCTCTCTTTCCTTGTGGTTTGGCGGTTTTCTTTATGGTTATGTTTATACTTCTTCTCATTGTCTCTTGTGTATCTATTTTAATTTTTGCTTTGTAGTTCCTATGTGGTTCACATATAACATCCAATATATAATAAACACATGCATTTTAAGTTGATGCATCTTAAGTTTGAATGCATTCTAAAAACTGAAGTTTTACTCCTTTTGCCCTACATGTTCTATTTTTGATTTTACAGTTTATATCTTTTTATTTTGCGTATCCTTTAACTAATTATTATAGTTAATTTAACAACTTTTGTCTTTGAACCTTCATATTAACTTTACAAGTGGTTATTCCACCACCTTTACTATATATTTGCCTTTAGCTATAAGATTTTTTACTTTCATATATTTTCTTATTACTAGGTAGTGCCTTTTCTTTTCAGCTTAAAGAAGTCCCTCTAATATTTCTTGTAAGTCCAGTTTAGTGGTGATGATCTTTAGTCCTTGCTTGTCTGGAAAATATTTTGACTCTCCTTTAACTTTGAATGATAAACTTATTAGGTAGGGTATTCTTGGTTGCAAGTTTTTTTTTTTCCCCCTTTCAGTATTTTGAATATATCATGCCACTTTCTACTGGCCTACAAATTCTCTGCTGAAAAATTCAGCTATTAGTCTTATGTGACAAGTTGTTTTTCTCTTGCTGCTTTTAATATTCTCTCTTTATTTTGACATTTTAATTAGAATGTTTCTTGATGTGGGTCTTTTGAGTTTGTCTTATTTGGAACTCTCTGTGCTTGCTGGAGCTGGGTGTCTCTTTCCTTCCCCAAGTTTGGAAAGTTTTCTGGTATTATTTCTTCATATAAGTTTTCTGCCTCTTTTCGTATCTCTCTTCTTCTGGGATCCCTATAAGGTGGATGATATTCTGCTTGATGCTGTCCAAAATATCTCTTAAGCTGTCTTCACTTTTTAAAAGTCTTTCCTTTTTGCTCCTCTGATTGGTTGATTTCCACTGTCCTGTCTTCCAGGTTCTTATTCGTGTTTCTACTTTATCCAGGCTACTGTTCAATACCTCTAATGTATTTTTCAGTTCAGTTATTATATTCTACAACTCTGTGACTTCTGTTTTTTGCCTTCTTAAGTTTTCTCTTTGTTGAAGTTTTCAGTATATTTAATGAGTTTGTGAGCATCTTTAAGACCATTACTTTGAACTCTTTGTCAGATAGATTACTTATCTCCATTAAGGCATTTTTCTGAGGTTTTTGTCTTGATTGTTTGGAACACCTTCCTCTGTCTCATTTTGCTTGACTCTCTGTTTTTTTCTTTTCTCTGTATTAGTCAAAACAGGTACCTCTCCCAGTCTTGCAGGCATGTCCGTTGTGTAGGAGATGAACCTTATCATTCAACCGTGCCCTAGTGTTTGATTGTTTCTTGGATCTTTCTAATTGTGTAAGTAGCCTGATTTGTTCTTGATAGGTCCCAGTTGTTAAGGGTATGCCAAGACCTGTAAGGAGGGATCACAAATGTTGCATAGTTTCAGGGTATGTAAGCCAGGTCCTTAGCAAGCAGCTTTTAAGGTATGCAAATATATACTCTTGAGGGTCTATAGTTGTAGACCCTATTTAATTCCAGGGAGGTATCTCCTGGGCAACAGTTACAAAAATCATGGATTTAGACATATGCATAGGCTCCTTTCTGGGAGGTTCAGTGATGGTGTCTCCCTGCCCACGTCCCCTTGGATCACCTCTGTAGCCTCTGGATGTGTGGGAAACCTGAAGCCTGCCCCTCAGGCTGAAGCTCCAGGACCATTTAAAAAAAAAAAAAAAGGCTTTTTTTCTTATGAAGATCTGGGTCATGTTTCAGTCTCCTGTTTGTGCAGTGCCCTGGGGCTGGTAGCCTGCCAAGGAATGCCTCTCTGATTATTTCAGACTCCTGAGGCACAGAAATGCAATCTCCCCTGGCCACCAGACACAGACACCTAAGGGCCATCCGCTGTGTGGGTTGCAAATGCCTGTTGGCTGTGGCAGAACAACCAGAGCTGCGGTCCCCAGGAACGGGGTGCTCCCACTGGAGCTAGCAGGCCTGAGAGCCCTGTGAAAAGGGTGCCTGTCAGTGCTGGCACCAACAAGACAAAAGGAGGATGCAAAACAGTGGCAGCTGTCAGCTCCTTCATCTTTGGAGAGAATCCCAACAGGTCCCTGCCTCTCTAGCACATACTCTGAGATTAGCAAATGAGTCTCCTTTGAAGAAGGTCTCGGTGCCTTTCAAAATTGTTGCTTTTACACTGGGTCCTGGGTGGAGTGAGTCTGTGCACAAGCCCTTTGAGAGTAGATTTTCCATTCCCTATGGCTCTGTGGTTCTTCTGGAAGTAAGCCCCATTGGTTTTCAGGACCAGATGCTTTGGGGTCTTCTCTTTCCAGTTTAGGTCCCAAGGGTTGGGGTGCCTGATGTCAGGGACAGACCCTTTGCTCCTCAAGGATAGTTTCCATATTAGGAGATCCTTCCCCGCTGTGGGTCACTGTTCCTGGGGTGGGGTTTCTAACAAGACCGCATCTCTGCCTCTCCTGCCTGTCTGGATGTAGCCCTTCTGTCCTTTATTTATGAGGCACTGCTCCACTAGCCTTCAGGTCCTTTCCAGAGGGAATTTTTGCATATGTAGATTTGTTGTGTTCCTGGGAAGAGGTGAGTTCAGAATCTTCTTCATTGCTATGTTGAACCCTCCTCTTAATTTCTTTTAAATAATAATAACTCCTCAGGGATAATACATGTCAGATAATATTCATATGTAAATCTTTTTCAACTAAAGGCTGGGTGGTAAAATCTCCAGAGCCCATGACTGGGAGCCAGAAAACCTGGGCCCAGTTCCCAGCTCTGCGTTATTTGCTGTGTGGTATCTTGGACAGGTCAGTTTATCTGAGCCTTAATTTCTTTATCTGTAATGTGAGACAGTTATACAAACTTACTTCTGAGGGCTATGGTATATATACCTATAATCATCGTTACTTTTAAACTGTTTGGGTGTGTACAATCTATCTCTCTTGTACTTCTGTTTTACTTTCTGCCACCTTGTGATCAAGAACGTTGTCGAGGGCGCCTGGGTGGCTCAGTTGGTTAAGTGACTGCCTTAGGCTCAGGTCATGATCCTGGAGTCCCGGGATCGAGTCTCACATCGGGCTCCCTGCTCAGCGGGGAGTCTGCTTCTCCCTCTGACCCTCTTCCCTCTCGTGCTCTCTATCTCATTCTCTCTCTCTCAAATAAATAAATAAAATCTTAAAAAAAAAAAAAGAACGTTGTCGAGGCAGAGGAAGGACACGAGCATGATTACAGATCTTCCCATCTCACTTGACAAAATAGTATACCCCACCCAGCTACTTTTATTTCTTAGTAAGGTTCTTAAGGCAAAAAGTTACTGATTTATCCAATGACAATGGTAGAATTACTTTTATTTGCTATCTTTCTTTAAATGACATAAGGGTCTTGGTAGTCAAATGTTGTGCTTGGGTCAGATTACCTCGATATTTGTGTTTATTTAACATTTTAAAAAACATATCCGTACCAACATTGAGCTCCATTATTTTGTTCTTTTTTCTTTTTTCTTTTTTTTTTCCTTTTGGTAAGTCTCCTTTCATAAAGAAATAGCAGCAGAAGGGGCTTTTTGCTCTGCCTTAGAAATCCATCTTTGACTAACCCTTAAGGTCCATTAACAATATACCCATAAATGAGAGTGACAGGCTTTTTCTGCCCCCCTGAATCCCCAGTCTGGGATAATATTGCCACAATGGCCCAGGCTTCTTGCAGAGAGATTGTTTTGTGGGAGTATGAATATGTGTGACAAACATGGATTGCCATAAGTAGCTTTCTTCTCTGTCTGCCATGCTCTCCCCAGCTCTCAACTTCTCTTTCCCCCCACTCCCCTCGTGCTTCTGTCAGGTGGTGAGGGAGGTAGAGCCTGAGTGCTTCATGATTGCAGGAGTCCTCTGAACTGTTCTGTGTTTTCCCCCTCAGGGTTTCCTCCAGTACTCCTCTCTGATTTCCCTGGCATTTTAGTATCCCAACCACAGCAACTGTACTCAGTTGGGCCACTGCCTATTTCAGAACTTCCTTGGACCATTTTGATGCCCAAATCAAGTAACATTTCCTCTTCTACAAAAATCTAAAGTCACACAATTGCAGCAGCACTGCATGTTGGGAGAAATTTTTGTTCCCTCACTTATATTTCTAGATTGTGTTCCTTGATGGTAAAATATGAAAGTTAAAAAAAAAAAAAATGCCCACTACAGTCATTTATTCACCTTGATTTTCTTTTCTTGCTTCCCCTTGAACCTTGGAACACCCTCTCTAGAAAGTTCAACAACTTTTCTTCCAATGCCCTTTTGAAGGAGGGAAGAAATGGGAAGAAAAGAAACTCACAAATACTTCCCTATGCAGATTTTAGAATGTCGGACTTAGACCAGAGAAAGAGGCTAACCTAGTGTTCAACATAAATGGCAGTAGTAATCAGTTAAAGGTTTTGCATTAAAGGTATTTTTCCTTTTAAAGCGAAATATTTTGTAACTTTCAGTAACTTGAGGGTGTAAAATTTGCTAACGACAGGCAATCCCCTGATAAATATGAGGCTGTAAAATTAGAAGTAATTTGTTTATATGTGGGACAAAAATATTTTTCAGTTGTAACAGAAAATTATTTTTGAAAAAGAGGTGATACTGCTTAATGCTTGATCCAACATGACAATTTTCCTTCAAGATCCTTATGAAAGTTTCAGTGCCAGAATTTCACACATATATATTCAGAGATAAATGTTTTTAAAATGAAGCTTCCTTTAACAGAATCACAGCATCGCTTAACTCAAAATAAGTACTGATGATATGCAAAAAGTAGTTTTTCAGTCTGTGTTCACCCCCAGACTGAAATCTGAAATCAATATATATATATATTTTTTTTTCCTCAAATGGGTGGATTTCTTTAGTTCAGTGAGCTAAATTTTAATCTGTAGGAGGCTTTGATAGTTCTATTATTAACCTTGAATAGACATAATAACAATGCTGATAGATTTTACATATGGCTTGATTAACATCGTTATAGTATTGCTTTGTTTAAAAATGGGTATGATGTCATATATTGCTCAGGCTCCAGTTAATAATAAACAGCTAGTCTGAGAGATTTCTTCCTGGCTTCTCAGAGAGCAGATTAATAATTTGGTTTTGGAATTATATCTTCTCAGATACATTTCAAAATTATGTTTGAACTAATTCATGGAAATACCCCTTTCTTAAAATTTTAAGAACGTCATTCTTTCCAGAAATGTGTATTTAATTGTACGCTCTAAAAATACAGAGACATTTTGCTTTTGTTGTTTTCAATAGAGGGGATTGTTTGGTAATTAGAGATTATTGTCAAAGAGGCAAATTATTTTGAAAATACACATTTATTGAGAGGAGATCTGGGAGTGTAAACTAGACAGAGAGGTTACATGTACAATAGCGTAATACCAGTACAGCCGCCGTTTAGTAAATTGGTATATAAACAAGCATCTGTTGCAGGAATGTAAGAATGACATCATAAAGGATGTATGGAAAATTTTAATTGAAAAAGAATGATACACAATTGCAGCATGACTTTAAGTCTAAATTGATTTTGCCAACAGAGTAAAAGTGGGATTCTTTTAAAACATTCCAATAATGTAAAGTATTTAAAATGTAATGTCCTGTTAATGTACCTAAAAATTAGACTCTAGGTCATCCAATAAGAGTCCTGCTTACAGTAATACGGCCTATGTAATATGCAATTATCTTGACAATAGTTTTATTTTTCAACAATTTTGTCATAAAACAGCGGTAAGATACAATGAATTTGATTCATTTTTTGTGTGTGAATCATTTAATAGGCCATTACATCTACTATATTAGACTCCATTCTCCTTTCAGAGCTTTTCATTATAAGGCTGTCTTTAATGGAAAGAAGTTTAACCTTCCCTCCCAGATAGATTGAACCCCATAACAGTGTAAACATTCTCATTATAAAATAAAATCCCCTTCCCCAAGGGCAGTGCTATAATTATGTTGCAGAGCATCGTACGAATGTTTCTCTTCAGAAATGCTGTCTCATTCTTGCTCTTAAGTTTTTTATCATTTTCAATCAATAGTATTTTAAATTATAGTTTAATAAAATGCATACGATCTAGTTAAAAAAATTTTTGAAGAAGTCATCAGTAAAATTGCTGTTGATTTATAAATAGGATAATTAGAGGCTTTCCTTCTAAGTACTGTTCACTGGCATTGTGGCTGTTTTTATTGCCTAGTCAAACCTCTTCATTCAATTTTAAAATTGCCTTTTGAATGAACTGCACTATGAGCTTGCCAAATAGTGTCACCGTTAATACTTTACCTCCTCTGTTTCATTGTCCAGTCTGCAAATGCACAATAAATTGTTTGATAAGGGGGTCAGTGAGGTTGTACTAGTTTTAAGTGAATTATCACCAAACAGTTCAGATTATGTCACACACTTATTGTTAGGGTAGAGCAGTGTTTAAAAGATAGCAAGCAGTCCAATACTTTGGTTCATTTTGCACTGTTGCATCAAGAACATATCCTGAACAAATCAAGATACTGTGGTTCTTCAACAAATTGCCAATCTTTTTATCGAGAGGAAAGAGAAATGCCATCCTCAGATATGTAAACTTCACCCCTCGTGAAGGGTTCACTGAAAGTGACAAACCTACCAGCTTCCTAGTTTAGGCAGAGACAGCCCGGTTTCTATGAGAATGCGTTAGAACAAAGACTTCACATGATTATTTCAAGATAATAATTTTGTAAAGATGCCAAAGGAAGTAAGTATTCGTTGGAAGGCCTGAGGACCATATGTTGTTCCTACGAAAATGCACAGCTGATCAATGTTCTCGGATACAGAGGTAGCGATTATAGGTCCCTAGATGTGTGAACTCATTGGGTATATAGTGTGTATGGTGAGAGGCAGTTTTTCCACACTCTGACCTGTAGATGCATACTGGTCTTTTCGGGGTGACTTCCATGAAAAGGAAGTCAGAATTTTTTTTTAATTGCATGTCTTTCTGCTTATGCAGAATGGGTGAGTGTTTTTGAGAAATGTAAAAGGCAAAAGTAAGAAACTTTGTGCTTGTTGCGTCTAAAAGCAAGTCTGTTTGTGTGTGTCTCTCCCTTTGTAACAGAAGGAATGTTTCTTATGTTTCTGTCTTCAGACAGTTGGCACACATTTCATCTCAGCAGCTGCTTTCTCTTAAAGTGCAGTAGAGTGTAGGACTGTAGTGACACCAGCATTAATACTTCACATTCTGCTATCATATGCTGTCACTGGGAAATATGGATCTAGGTTACATGTGTTTGCAGACTTTGTACTGCTGAATTATGAAAGCTGACTCTGTTGGAGGATTGTGTTGTATTCGGAGACTGTGAACTGAACAATAAATGAATGCAGTGGGCTGTTGAGAGTGCTATACCATGCTCTCCTTTTGGGGGCTAATGGAGCCCGAGCTTTAAAATTTAGAAGTGCCAAATTGCACTGGAAAGTCTCTTAGACAAACATCTAAATAATTTTGTCAGAAGGCATTTTTATGTGGTATCCTTCACTTAAATTTTTTTTCGGTTCTTTTTTTTTCCGACAGTGGTGCAAATCATTGCGCTTCAGATACATAAAACGATAAGGCCCATTACAAAAGATCAAAAAAAATATTTTCCCCTTTAGATAAAAATTTGCAAAGGAAATTGTTAAAATTGCTTGCCATGGTGGTAAAAATTTAAATAATGTTTTAGACCTTATTTCTGTTTTAAGTAGTTGAAAATGTGACAGTCAGGACACAGCTAGTGAGATCACAGCCGTTCTGTTTGCCTTTGCCTCTGAGCTATGTCTGCACACACACGCACACACACGTGCGCAGATATACACATACACGTATATTAATTTTTGAGATTATTAATAAAACGTTTGAAAAAGTAATTGCTGTTGATTTCTAAACAGAATATTTCGAGGTCAGTGAGTAACAAAATACTATCATAATAACGTATAAATGAGCACATGTGAGTAATGTGAAAGGTGAAAACACATTTACAGACGGACAACTGGAGGTACAGACCACAAAGGAGACTTAATGCCGAGAGGCTACGTTTAGTACCACCTGAGTGGGATGGGTGGTCGTATTTACTGGCCTTCAATACTTTGATGTCTTTTTAAATTTCACCACAGGTTAAATTGGTTTGGCTCAGTTTTAAGTTTATTTAGGGATTGTCTAACTTTGGGAGTTGAATTGAAATTTCAGGTACCGGGGACAGAAACCTTTTTTGACCTGTACTATTTCTATTTTGCGTTACCAAGTACCAGTTCTAGGTAGCTTGAACTACTTTTATTTAGAGAACAAAAGGTCTTAAATTGTGAAAATGCAATTTTATGAAAATTCAGGGTTCTGAATCTTTGAATCAGTTATTTATATTACCTAGTTTTGCTATTTGGGAGAAAACAAGCTTTCTGTCTTCCTAGCAAACTATTAATCTCTCATGATGACAGTGTTGTTCACTTACATAATGTCAAGGAAGAATTCGGATTTGTTTTGAATTTTATTAATTCTGTTTCTCTCTCTCTCTTTTTTTAAAGCTTTTATTTATTTGAGAGAGAGAGAATGAGAGAGAGCACATGGGGGGAAGGGACAGAGGGAGAAGCAGACTCCCTGCTGAGCAGGGAGCCCGATGCGGGACTCGATCCCAGGACTCCAGGATCATGACCTGAGCCAAAGGCCGTCGCCCAACCAACTGAGCCACCCAGGCGCCCTCTCTTACTTTTCAAAGAGTCAGTGTCAAATGAAAGCTATCCTGTGTCCCCAAATCATGTGAACAATTTGCATTCTTCCTTCTCGTTTTGCCTATTAAGGGAGCAAACTGGTTGCTGTGACACAAAGAGGTGCTTGCACTCGGACACTGTACAAAAGATCATATTAGTAGCTTGAAAGGATCATGTTCTAACTGTCCTGTGGCCATCAATTCCACATGTCCTGAGTGTGACCAGAAAAGTGGCGTTTACTTGCTCCTATTCCTTGTAGAAGTTGAATCCTAAGTGGCCCTTTTAAAGATGGCTTTAGTGGGAGACTGTGCACCTCGGGGCAATCCCTCCTCTCCACTTCAAGAAGGCAGAGCCCAGGGGCTCATCGTCCAGTACAGCGATTCGTGCAGTGCCCGACGGTCATGCGTGTTGGATGTTCCTTTGAACACCACAGCTATTTGACAGGGTGCTTTCCCAGCATTTGGGCCCAAGAAGTGCTCTGCTGTACGTTCCGGGCCGTCATGACCGTCCGTGAGAGCTTTATTTCTGTATCTGCCTGGAATTGGCACTACCTGTGGAAACTTTAACAACATATGTCAAGAAGAAGGGCTCTTCCTGAAAACAGCACTGTCCGGGCTTTGGATCTAAAATGCCACTGTTCGCTGATTGCAAAAACATAAAACACATCAACAGTTTGGCAGTAGAATTAAATGTGTGAATGGGTCAAATGAAAGGTGAAAGCAGCACCTTTCTCTCTTAGTCACCGTTCTTTGCAGTTGGGGGCCATTAAAGACAGTTTATATGGTCCCACCACTGCTTCTTTGTAAGGTGGCAGTGACCTCGGATTTCCTTTATGTTTCTCTTCTCTTCACTACAGCCATCCTTATTGAAGAAGCAGTCATTAAATAAAACTTCTGAGAGTGCCTTCCAAGATCAAAACACACATAAGGAGCCAGTACTTGAGACCTTCACAAGAAACACTGAATTGTGGTTATCCCCATGCTTGATTAAGGTAGAATGGCTTTGAAGTAGAAGTATATTTTTCAGTATAATCAGTGGAAGCCACACTGTTAACATGTGAATGCACAGTACAACTTTTAGGTTAACTATGTAGCATTCCCTTTTCCTATTCCTCTGCATTTCTCCTAATATGTACACATGTTCAGACTGCCAGTATATCCAACATCTCTGGCTGCTGATTTAGCTTCGTGTAAATTGTATTATTTTTCAAAAGTTTCATGTAGAATTCTTCATGCTTGGAAGGATAGGTAGAATCAGTGAGAAAGCTTTAAATTGTAATTATCAATTATAATCAATAGGGTAAATTCGGTGTCTTTTCCATATTGCTTATCTCCTCAAAAGTTAATTGCACTTTTCAACCACAAATGTTGGCAAAACTTGAGCTTTTTACTCTTTACAACATAGCATATTTCAAAAATATCTGTACTTCAAGGAGGAAACGTGTGCAGATATACACATAGTATACACATAGTATGTCCTTCTGAATAAATGGTCGGAATAAAAGGCAGAAGTGATTGGATAATTTGGTCATGTCAGAGAGAGTTAAACTTCCCTTTTATTGAGGTAATGATCATGGTTTATGATGGCTGGTTCTGGGCCCATCTATAGCCCCTGACACATTTTTGGAGAGCATTACTTCTACTCTCTGGATATGATTTAAAGTGCTTGCTGTAGTGAAAAGAACTCTGGGCCAGTGGTTGGAGTTGCAGCCCTGTTACTAACTAGCTGTGTGTGTGGTCAGGCCCGTCATTTCACCTTTCACGACCTCGGTGTCTCCATCTGTAAAACGAAATTGTTGAACTAGATTATATCTCAAGTCCCCTTAAGTTTAAAGATTCTGTCATTTTATATTTCTAATTAGAAGTTTGGTTCTGTCACAGTTATGTAAGATTTAAAAAAAAAAATACATGAATTCCAGAAGTTATTGTTTATCTTTAATCATCATCATCCCAAGCAGTAATAAAGCTAAAGTATTTCTCAGTTTTGGAAAAAAAATGATTTTTAAAACGAGATTGGAAAGTGCTCTATGTTCTTCGGTTTGCATTGCTAGAACAAATAGAGGTCGGAATGTAGATTTAATAAAATCAGTCACAGGTTCATATGATTTTTGGCTTTTGGTTTTCCCTTACTCTTCAAGCAAATAGTTCTGTACGTTATTATGTAAAATTGATTTTGTAATTTATCTCTCTAGATAAAATTAAAGGTAGAGGGCCCCTCCTTCCCAGTCCTGCTCCTAAACCTTTATAATCAATTATGCCAGTATTTAAACATGTTCAATATTTTTATTGTTTATTGTTTATATTTAACATTTAAAGAAGAGACTACTATTATTCCCTCAGGCTCATAGTTCTTTCATGATCATTTGGTTTTCCAGCAAGTCAAAGAGGAGCAGGTTCTCTTATTGTCCATTGGTATAGTCAAAAGGGGTTCTTGAATTATGTGGCTAGGACCTGGTTATTATTCCCAGCTCTACCATTAATGACACATGTAACTGGACAAAGTCTCAGCCAGTACAGAGCTTCGGTCTCCTCCTTAATAGCTGGGGATGATATCCCTCTCCACACCTAGGGCACAGTGCCTTACACATTCCAAGTATTTAATAAATGGGTACTTAACCCATCAGAATGGAGGCGTGGAATTTTGGTCCCAAGTTCTGCTTATTCTTTCTATTTCTGCAGGGCTACATCTTCAAGGCAGAGGGTTAGGGGATATGATTTAAGGTAAAATAATTGTTTAGCAGTCCTCTCCTGTGTGTTAATTTTAATCTTCCATTCAACTGAGGTAGTAGCTTTTGCATCTTTCCTTAGCAAGGCAAACATTTGTTCAAACATAATGCTCTCAGGAGTTAAGCTGATTTCATTGGAGTAGGAACAGCAAGCCTACCCAGTTGCTTTCTCCTGCCTGTTTCTACCTTCATACCTTTCTGTGAACCCACAAAGGGCTGCGCAGAATTCCTTGGGCTCTTGTAAACAGAGTTTTAAAAACCACCATCCATCTATAATTGAGCACTGAAACCATTTATTCAGAAGGACATACTATTTAGAATGGCTCCCTTGGAACTGGGCTGGAATATGCTTCCCGTACATCACCCTTCTATCACAGCAGAGTAGAAGAGATTGCTTGCCAAATCTGTGTTAATCGGCATTTTAGTTATAATTACCAGGGAATTCCATTTATAGAGATAATTCTTTTCTTCATTCTTAAAGGTTAGAGTCCAGAATTCTCCGTTTTTTATAGTGCATTAGAAGTATGTTGGGTCACTATACATAGCTGTCCATTTGGATTGACTATATGTTGTTTTCAAGTTGCAATTTCCAATTAGCTTAAAGAGATCAGATAATTTATGCATACAGTGTTGTTTGACGTTAATAAAGGTTATCCCTCTTGGAGGATCTCACCAAGGGAAATCAGTTTTAATGGCTAGTTATTTGAGTGTAGGCAAAGGTGGAGAAATGTGGCCACAGAGCAAAACTTGTAATGTTATAAAATCCTGTGTGTCTGTGTCAGGATGTTGCAACTAATTTTTAAGCTCCTTAGAAAAGTCAAGATTTTGGCATTCCCTCCACTCCCCCAGAAGGCAAGAGGACATAATGCACAGTTCTAAGTGCTTAATCAATAATTGTTTTTATTAACCACCAAAGGTAATATTTGTTGGACTAACAAAAGTGAAATCTTTGCTCACTAAATTTAAGAGTCTTGTCTGTGAGTCTTCTAAACTCTAAAAAAGTGGATTTTTTTGTGTTTTGTTTTTGTTTTTGTTTTTGTTTTTGTTTTGTTTTGTTTTCTGGGCAGAAAAGCCTTGTTGTTAAACCAGAGAGGCCCTACACCTGTTATGTGTGTGCTAATGACTGTCCGGTGAGAGAGACCTGATATTTGGACTTTAGGCCCCAATGTCTTTGATGTTGCACCCCATGTCGTGGCTTACTAACAGGTTTTGAGGACAGGCCACCTTCTTGGGGGAATGAAATAATAGGTCCTGCTTGTTCTTAACAGCCTTGCTTGGAACCGCCTTGCCTGGTGCAGAACTGTGTTCTGCCTGGCAACTCCTATCAAAAAGTTGAGTGACCTTGGATAAGTCAAGTCACTTAAACTCCAAGTCTCTGTAAATGAGAAGATGGTAAGTGATCACATTCAGTTTTAAAATTCTGTGCCTTTTTAAGGTAATATAAATAACCAAAAAGATGTGTGCTCTCTTTTGAGTTATGTTGGTGAGAAAGTAAGATTATTTTTACACAGTTGCACACCTCTACACCATACTTATATCCATTTATGTGGGGGTGTGCTACAGTGAGACCAAAGGGTTAGAGCAGCAGGTGATAGGGAAAATGTGAAATACACCCCTTTCTTTTCTTTGTTCTGGACATCAGATCCTCAGTTTTCTTCTACATAAAACTGATCAAGCACATAGCAAAGTAAATACTAAGTCTCATTCTTGTTCATCCACAGCTTGAACTTGGATTGGCGTTGTTTGCTCTCTGATCCAGAGTTTTTGGATGTGTGGCATTTCGTGTGAGCAAAGAAATAAACAGACTAAAAAGGTTGTAGAAAATTGTAGATTTAGTAGAATCCCTGAGATGATTTACTTTAGGGCTGGGTTTAGAATGGCAAACAGATGCAAAGGCTTTTTCTGGCCTTTGTTTTCAGAGTTGGCTGTGCCCTGGCCTACAAGAGGGAGGCCTAGATTCTCGCCATGTCCCCCCACCCTCTTCCCCCCACTTTTTTTGTGAAGTTCTAGGATTCATTTTTCAGACTTATGATATGTCTTGAAAAGATTTGTTTGATTAGGAGAAAGTGTGTCCAGAGAATGATGCCATATTATCTTGTATTATTCATTTTATTAACTTTCCACTGTCCTAGGCAGGAGGACAGAGTACTAAATCTGGCATAGCCAACATTCAACCTCCCAGAACTAGGTGGCCATTAGGATGAAGGCTTTTTCTGGGAGGAGGTCCAAAATCATCTCAGATGTGTAGGTTTTGGAGATTATTCAAAAGGGCTACTCCATGGAATGTGAGACATTCCCAAGGTCAAATCAGTTTATTTAGGCAGAATTATCTGTAAACTACATGAAAAGGAAAGAGAGAATCCATTTCTATAAACTTTAACCTTTTCTGAAAACATGTGCCCAATCTAAAAAAGGTTAGCAGTGGTGAAATATAAAATCCTATAAATGTTAGCATGATGTGGATTAATTTTAAATAATTAATTGCCTAATACACCTAATAAAGAAAACAAGTTTCTTTTTTAAAAATTAGCAATTTATTAAGAATATATATATATATATGTTTTTCTCCCAACATTGATATTCCTTCAAGTGGCAGAATAAATATTCCCAGGTTTTTATTCAAAAGAATGAGAAACAAGTATTTTATTTAAGTAAGTTTCTTTTTAATGCAGCAAATTTTATGTCCTTTTAAAAAAAGTTTTTTTAATTGTAGATTTTTTTATCTGTTTTCCCATACCTGCCATTAGATCAAACCAGAGAGCTTTAAGCTAAGGACTTTCACAAAGTCCTGTAAATAACAGCCCTCTCTTCTCATTTAAAGCCAGCAGGACATCCCATCATGACTACCTCTTAATTAGATGATATTTTGATCTGTGTTCCTATTCATTAATGCTTTGTTTTCTAGTGTCATGTCAGGGTACTATTTACCCACTAATACAATTTCGTGACATATTCCTAGGAGAGCTGGACCAGAGGAGATTCTGTTTGGCTGAGGCTTTCCACTATATTGGTTGACATAATTTCCAGACTAATATGTGAGTGAAATTTCATAATGCTGGAAAATCCTTAATTTTAAGAAGTAAAGAATTTTTAAGAGAAGCCTATTAAACATTTAATAGAAGAAAAAAAAAAAGACCGACTTCAATACCCTGATCATCTACTTCCAAACCATTGTGACTGAGTTTGCTGTCACTGAGATGGTCCATTGTCTTAACGCTGCACTCTCAGCTGCCACTTTTGCAGTTTTGTGCTTGCGATTTTTTCTAATATTTAATGCACCGCATTTTATGTTCCTCCTTTTATTTCATTTTATGTTGTATTGCGTTATGTGTTTCACTGTAGGATCTAAATTGGGGAAGGGAATCCTGCTTTGTCCTTGCACTATAATGAAGATAGAGTTTGTTAATATAAATGTAAACTGCTGTCTTAGGTGCATCATCACATGAAGACTGTTTCATAATTGAATATGTTGGTACTAGATACATTTAGAAAATTACAGTCCCTAAACACCTACTCAGAGAGAGAGATGAACTTAATGGTTTGTTGTATACAGTTTCATTTTAAAATATTTTAGAAGAATGATTTGTAAGAATATGTACAATGCAAAGTAATGATAGTAACAGTGGAACAGTTAAAGGAAAATATATACAGCAATTACATTCAACATTTATTTGGATCTTTGTTCTTGGAAAGTTAGATATTTTTGAGGATTTCAAAATATGGATATAAAATTAGATCAGATTGAGAGAGAGAGAAATAAGTTTCCAGAAGCATGTTATGGGCACATTACCTACTTCAGTAAACATAACTATAAAGTGTATTGCTTTTTATTAAATTATCTGCCTTTACAGAGCAATAATACTTTTAAATGTGTATCGAGTGTTAAAAATGATGGGAGGACTGCAATTTGAAATCCACGTTCTTCATTTTTCTAAGTGAAATGGGGGAAATGTACGTGAAGACATCTTCAGTTATCAATGGAAAAGATGATTTTAAATAATGCGATGTGAAAAATAGATGTCCAGTAGGAAGTGTGTGCAAAGTGCTGATGGTTAATGCTGCATGGCTCAAGTTCTTATTTGTTAATAAATGTTTCATGTTGACAGAAATATTTCAGAAGCATGAAATATTTGGAACAAAAAGGTACTATACTCAATTTTTATAATCACTTCACAATTTATATGGGAACAATTCCAGCTTTTCAGGCTTCAGAAAAGGAAATCGTTCACATTTGCATAAAAATAGTATATCAAACATATTCTTTTTTTTTTTTTTTAAGTAAGCTCTGTGCCCAGTGTGGGACTCGAACTCACAGCCCTGGGAACAAGGGTCACGCACTCTACTGACCGGGCCAGCCAGGTGCCCTAAACCTGTTATGCTTAATGTTTCTCAAACATAAATGTACCTTGTGATAGTTCACAGATATTTCATCAAGAACAGAGCTTTGAGATTATTTTTGTTTTCCAAGATATGACATAATGTAACTGTGATTTCAGGTCACACGACTCCTTGTTCAAAAAATGACTCTGTTCTTCATCTTTGCAAGCTACCCACTTCAGAAAACAGAGATAGGTTTGAGAATGAGGGAGATAATATTTAGAAGGAAGGTGCAAGATATCTTTTCAATGCAAAAAATTCCCAATAGGTTGACCACAAATTTAAGAAACTAAGTCCCATCGAAGTTAAGCATTTGCCTCTTTTAAAGCGATGCTCCTGGAGCCAGTTCTTCGGAAAACTTAAGTGTCATGGGTGCTATCTAGACAATAGCCTGAGAAGAGAAAGAGGGAAGAATTGGCTATAAGGATGTGTCATGCATCTCTGTAGTTAAACTAAGATGGTCACTTGGATCTTAGCTGTACTTGCCATATTTAAAACTTGTGAAAAACAGGGGTTAAAAAGGCTGAATATCTTTGTACCTTAATGAGAGAACGATTGCTGTAATAGTATCAAAGATAAACCAGTATATTAGGAACACTAAATGATAAAGGGCGATAATATGCCATTCTTGAGACTTCTTGGCTCTTACCTAACACATCAGAAAGTGATTGTTGAATTTTAAATAGCCATACAAATGGATGACATAGAAATTTAACTTTGCTTTGACCTTATTCTAATTCATAAGATGACTGCAAAATGACTTTGTTGCATCTGAATGTATGCTGGATGCTAAATCACTCCAGAGTATAAAATCTTTGTTTTGGCATAATGTTGATGCATAAACATTTGTACCCCATACTAACCCTATAAACATCACAATCCATCAGTACAATTACAAAAAAGATTGTTTGTTTTCACACTTAAAGCAGACATGAAATAGAGTGTCCTTAACTTAATCACCACCTTGATTTACCACATTTGCATATATTTGCATATTAATTGGACTACAGATTAAAATTGGTTTTGTAATTTTAATTAAGTGTCCACAAAGGTAAATGATTAGAACTGTTTAAAATACATTCTGACATAAATAGCAGTAAAAGCTTTTGTGATGATGTTTTTGTGGAATTACATTCAGAAAGTGGCCTTTTTATGATAGTAATTTTAATCTTAAATAGAATTATACAGTCAAACAGAACTGTGGATTCATAATCATTTTTTTCAAGATTCATTTAATATTTTGCTGATTTGCAGCACTTGATGAAAATGTACTGTAGGTTTAACTGATTGCAAAATTAGGCCTCTAGAGCTGATAAACTGAGGGTTTAAACCCGCAGTCTTTAGATGCCTGTCATATGTGCTTGAAATGTATATCTCATTCTGCATGTGTGCGTGTGTGTGTGTTTAATGGAATCAACCCATATAACCTTTTTAATGATATACCCTTTAAAAAGAGAATCACCTTAAGGGACCATCATATTCCCAGTTTAAATTAGGGAACATATAAAATGTTTAAAGGTCTCTTTGGCATATTATTCTGGTACCCAGAAGAACCATCTTGGTGTTGACATAGGCCAAAATGCGCCGCCTTAATAACAGGTCATCCTCCCTAGTGCATTCCCATGGGCACGGCACTCACAGCATGAACAAGATAATTGTTGGGAAAATGCACTTTTTTTTTTTCTCTTGAAACCCAGGATACTTAACGTGTGGCATGTGCTTTCTGTTATACCAGACAGAAAATTGGTTTTACCAGAAGGTTACTGGATGCCTAGCACCCCCTTCTTCCAGCTGGCATTTTCCTGTTTGGATCATTTTAAATGTTGGATCCTGAAACCCTCCCCAATCCCAGCTGCCACCTTCTTCCCTGGCGGTAGCCTAGACTCGGATCCCTAATGCTTCCTTGCACCCAGCTGCCTCTCTGCCTGGCTGCTGGATGTTTAGAATGTGATGGGGTAAATAAGCCTTTCCCAACTAGTCACCTCTGAACAACTTTTAATTGGATTTTTTGTAATATGATGTCCCTAAGTTTGCAAAAAAAAACCCCATCAAATTTGTTTTCCTTTTTAAATATTGTATGCATGTGTGTGTTCGCATGTGCATGCACACACACACACACACACACACAGAACACAACACACACACACACACACACACACACCTTATAGGTTTATGAGGAACAAACCAGTTAAACCTTTGACTCTGCTAAATCAGAAGAGGGGAGATGATTTCTTCAAAACAAACCATTGCATATTAATTTTTAAGAGTCAGTTTTTAAAGCCTTTTATCCTGGCATATTACAAAGAGCAAAAGCTTGGGAATGGGCCAGGCCTACTTTCAAACCCCAGTCCTTCTATTACCCAAGTGTGCCGTTGGGCAAGTTATAGTATCTCTCTGTAACCTCCGTTTCCTCTTATGTAGAATGAGGATTAAAAAAACCTTCTTCGTTAGACTGTAAGAGTTAAGTAAAATGATGAATGTGAAAGCATCTGGCCAAGGCGGTAGCATTGTAGTAGGTGAAAGTGGCCAAATTCAGAGTATAATTTTGAAGGTAGAACAGACCAAATTTACTGATGAATTGGTTGTGGGGTATGAGAAAAAGAGAATGACGCCAAGATGTCTGGCTTGAGCAAGTTAGGCCTCCCCTAAACTGAAGGATAGGGAACTATGGTAGAAACAGATTTGGAGGGAAAGATCAAAAATTGGATTCAGATATGTTGAGTTTGAGATACTTTTCAGACATAGAGAAGGAGGCTTACGTCAATTGGAAATTATTTTGCATAATAATCTTAACAGGTGTGTGTGTGTGTGTACATGTGTGATCGCATCTTAGGCAAACTATACTTTTGGAAAAGGATAGATAGATTCAGAATTCTCAATTACATTTCAGCGCCATTTTGAAATTGTCTAAATTTAATGTTTTGTTATTGACATTGCTTTAAAGATTTGTAGAACAGAGATTTAGGTGTATTTTTTAAATTATTATTCTCAGTGTTTCTAGTTCTGTTTTTAGGTTTGTTTCACTAGTTGAAACAAAGTTTTTATGTGAAAGTTTTATTGGGCAATATGATATCCTAATATATGATCCAGAAAGTACAGTAAAAAGCAGAAAGGAAGTACCAAACACTTCCCCTAGCTTTATTAGTTCAAAGATCCTGAATGAAATCCTCACAAAAAAGAAAGCAAAAAAGAAAGAGAGAGCATATAAGGACAAAGAATAAAGAATGAGTGAAAGAAAAAGATCCTTGAAAGGAGTTTACAAGAATCACAGCAGACAGAAAATAGTTTCAGCTTCAAAATTAGCATTACTCAGTGCCCTTCCCAGAACTTGACCTCCCTGAACTTTAAACTTGAGAAAGTTTGTCTTTTCTGTTCCCCATTCTCATCACCATCATCTTTTCAGCTTTGCTTACCTCTGCTTCTTGGGACCTATCAATCCCTACCCACTGCAACATGTCTCCTTTCTGGAACACTCTTCAATATTCACAGTACACATCACCATTTTAAAGACTCTGAGCAGTCTTGCAAAAAAGAAACTAGTTTTATTTTTTTTACCCAGTATATCAGTCACGGCCCTGGCAAGAAACATATGGCACACTCAAACTTGTAACTTGAAGAAACTTTAAGAGGAGGACTTTTTATAAAGGCACAGGCAGGGTTTAAGGAAGGTATTGAGGTGTAGTGCAGTATTCTGGATCTAGTAACAATGCTATCATCCCTGGGCCTGAAAGCGCAAATGGAAGGAGTAATTACTAGAACCTGAAGAGGATCAGCAATCTATGCCCTTAAAAATCCAGCTGATTGCAACCTACCAGAGAACAATAAATACCTCAAAGTCTCCTGTCTGTTTCTCCAGTTGGCTGAAACCAGCCAGGACCAGAGGACAAGGGAGACCTTTAATGCAGCCCCTTTGGTTCAACTTGCTGGGGCACAGAGCAGGGTCAAGACAGGTAGAGAGTGAATCTAGAGGGCCACCTAGAAGATAATCTGGTACACTTCAGGTTTTCCAAATGTTTTTCCCAATAAAGCTCTCTTTTGGTTTGTTTGTATGTTTGTTTTGTTTTGATTTGATTTGATTTGACACCTAAGAACTATGTCCAGGGGTATTAGCTATTTTGTGCAGCACAATTTAGAATATTGATCTAAGCAGTGGTCATAAAATGGGGGCCACTGTACTTGCCTAGCAAAGCAGTTTTGCTTTTTAAAAATTAAGCCTGATATCTTTGGCTGGGATATAAGCCCCCCAACTTTGACATCAACTCACCACTTTGTTATGTTCATGCATTAAGTCAGCACATTTATGTTATTTCCCAGACCTAAAGGCATTTGAGTTGTTGGCACTTGCCCTGGATTCTGCCCCCCTCCCTCCTTCTTAATTCCTCTTCAAAATGTACCTGTTCTGGGCTCCATTTTCACTGGACCCAGTTTTCCTTAGAGAATCTAATCTGTGTTATTATGAAAATGATTATTGAAGGCTTAGTGTGTCATTTTCCTTGGGTAACACATTTGAATTTCAAAAGGGACTTTATGGAGATCCTGCTACAATGCCCTCCCCCCAAATTTCAAAATGATGTGACTTTTTTTCTTTTGCTTCACAAGATGCACAAAATACATCGTGTTCTACATGTAAAGTTGGCCTTAATCATTTCTATTTGTCTGTTATTGTGCCTGTCTCCTGCCTCTATATTGCTAAATAAAGAGAATATGTGCATTTTTCCAGAGAACAACACACTTTGAAATCTCCTCAAATGCACGTTCCTATGGATAACTAGCTGGAGGAGAAGAGAAATGGCAGACTGAGCTTACAGGTAAAATCCCATTACAGGGACCTTCAGGAGACAGTACATTGTCTTATAATACTCAACTATTATTCTAGAGAGTAGTGTTCTAAGTAAGTTTAAGATACCATAATAATCTGAAAGAAATATTCTTTCTGTCCAGATTAAATGTAATCAATCTGCCTTCTAATGTACAGACCACAGCCCCAGTACTTTTAGAATGTGGGTACCACAGAATAAATGAAATCTCGTGTTTTTACCATATCTCCCTTATCTTTTGCCAGAATCAGCTACAACTGCTTTTATTCTTTCTTCTATAAAATATCTCTGTTTTTATTTTCTTCTACTCCTTGTTCACTGTGGCTTTGGAATAAGTTTCCTACTTGACAAGTCAGTGTTTTTGTATTATGCTTCAGTTAAGTATCAGGTGCTGATTTTTACTTTTTTATTTATGCTTCAAGACTGAAAAAGGGACTCTTTTACTGAATTAGTAATGAAAAATTATTTTTATAATAAGGTCAACAAAGCATTATTACTGTAGGTCATTGGCCAAGATTCAGAAACGTTTTAATTATAGTATATTTCTTACAACAATAATGACATTTGGCCTATGTTAAATTTCCCATTAGCTTCTCTGCCTGATTTTCATTAGGCACACCCTGAATTCAGGGCTTAGATGTTAATTTTCATGGCACTTGAATGTTTTATTCAGATTACTGAGGCACATTGATCCTCTTCCTAGAAGTTTTGTTGTCAGGGAATGGTGACTTCAAGAACGTTTTCAAAAGTATGGAAATAGTTTCAACTCCTCAAGACCTATCAAGTATTTTTCTTTATGTTTTATTTTATGGTAAGCCATAATCAAAGTTTCTTAGATTTTGAGGGGTTTTTAAAATAAAAATAAGCTGTTCTGAGATATTTTTAATATTCAAAAACAATATTTTAACTAATGTAGATTATATGCTTACTCGTTTCCTACACCAGAATTCCTCTTGATAAATCAAGTTGGTATTTAAGTAATAGAGGAATTTGGTACTTAGTGTTTTTTAAAAACACAGCAACCATGAAGGAAAATCCCAAGGATCTTTGGTGGTAGAAAGTAGCAAGTGTGACAGAACCCCAATTTCAACTAGTTCAGTCATATTTCTTAAAGGGGGTAGTAATTTACTTGATCAGATTTCTGAGTTATAGAGGGTTTTCCTGGGGTCATTCAGGGCCGGATGAAAAGCACTGTCATCAGAGTTATGTCTTTGCCCTTGTCCTTCAGATTGGCTTGTTCCATGTGTTGCTTAAGATGGCCCCTGGTTGGGCGCCTGGGTGGCTCAGTCGGTTAAGCGTCTGCCTTCAGCTCAGGTCATGATCCCAGGGTCCTGGGATTGAGCCCCGCATTGGGCACCCTGCTCCGCAGGAAGCCTGCTTCTCCTTCTCCCACCCCTCCTGCTTGTGTTCCCTCTCTCGCTCTGTCTATCTCTGTCAAATAAATAAAATCTTTAAAAACAAAAATCCTATTAAAAAGAGAGATGTTGACCAATAGCCCTGCCTGGCAAAATATCCTCAGAATGCCTCTAATTGGCTAAAACAACATCCTGGAACCATTATAACAGCCTAGGGCTGGATGGGTACTTATTTGACCTCACATGACCTTTCAGAGTGCCCCATCCACCTGGGGGGAGAGGTTGTAGGAACTGGTTCTGGTCAAGAAGTTGGTTATTCCTACACCACATGGAATGAATTTCTTATAGGAAAGAGAGATTCTATTAAGAGTGGCACCCGGCTCAGGTCATGATCCAGGAGTCCCTGGATCGAGTCCCACATCAGGCTCCCTGCTCGGGGGAGAGTCTGCTTTTTCCTCTGACCCTCCCCCCTCTCATGTGCTCTCTCTCTCTCTCATTCTCTCTGTCTCAAATAAATAAACAAATAAATAAATAAATCTTTAAAAAAAAAAAAGAGTGGAACCATGAGCAAGTCCACTTCTTTCTAACTCTAGGTTTTATATAGAAATTGAGAAGAATACTTGTTTCTACCTATCTCAAAACTCAAAAAAAGTTACCTATTATTACATTAAAATGTTGTAATTTTTAGATTCTTGTTATGATTCTTAGAGACAAATTAGAGAGTCCTCAGTAAAATAAAAATTTTTGCTATATTTATACATAAGAAGAATACTATCAACAGGATATATCTCTGGAGGTGAAATGGATAATTAAGCATAGAAATAATATAATAACTGCTAACATTTAGAGCTTACCCTGGGCAAGTTCTGTTTTAAAAAGAGTCCCATATACTAACTCTTATAAATGTAGTGTTTATTAGCCAGGTTCTAGAGTCAGATGCGTGGGTTTACACCCCACAACTTTCAGGTCATGGGACCTAAGGCCACTGTTTCATCTCTTTATGCCTCAGTGTCTGGATCTGCACAACAAAAGCATTAATAGTAGCTACTCCATACAGTTTATAATGAAGTGAAGCATATTAGCACCTGGGACATAAGCAGCACTCCAAGAATTCTAGCAAAGGAGGAGATTTTTGTCATTTGTTCTTACCTTCATCATCATCATACATTATTACCTGCTAATAGAGTCAACCAAATGATTCAATGATAATTTGCATTTAGAATTTAAATATATAGCTTTACAGATCGGAAATTTTATTTATACATATATTTATATTTTTTTTCAGGTCATCTAATTAGCAGGGCAATTCAAAGAAAATGCAGAAATCAAAGGAATTCATAGATTCTCAAAGTAGCTTTGCTCAGAAGGGAACCACAGTAGATATGTAGTCATTCAAATTCTCTTACATTGATGAAAATCATATTGCCTAAAATATGAATTATAAAAGAAGCATAGAGTTCTTGGCACAAAATAAATACTTTGTTGTCTTGAACTCCTCAACTATAAAAATGAAGTGATCTGATTTTAAAATATTTTGATCTTATTTTTCCAGATCACACAAGCATATAAATTTTAAATATTCATACTTAACAAGGGCACTGTATTCAGAACTTTAGCTTCAAGGTTATCAAAAGAACAATTCACTAAAATAATCTTACTTTAATATATGATGATGTGATTCTCTAAAATTATTTTTCAAGTGATTTTCTTAAAGGTATTTCAAATCATTATTAAAATGATAAAAGTCCTAATACTCATATTTTTAGAAAGAAATAGGTTTTATGTTTATAAACATTTTGAGAGCTGTGAAATGGTAATTGTTAATTGTTTCTGTTTACATGCTTGGACATTAACAGTTATTTTGGAGTCAAACTCACAGTATTTTTGAAAGCTTAATTTTCAGTAATTTTCTTTTCTTAAAAGACAAGTCATACAATTTCTCCATGCAGAGATGTTCGGTTGAGAATGATGTAAAAATTATAGCCTAGCAAAATAGCTCCTGCCTAAAGAGATTACAGATTTTGGTTGTGGGGAAAGCCATGATTATGAGAATATCTCGATCTGATAACAATTTCATCCTTTGGTTTGATTAAGGTGCTTAAATGAAGTCTTATACCTACATAGTCTGTATTTGTACATTACATATATTCATTATACTCAAAGTTCTTTTGTTTGTTTTAAGTGGAGCAAAATCATATAGGTCAAAAAGTTGATGGAATTATTTTCTACTACTTCTTGGAAACAGATGAGATAAATCATAAAATGTAGATAATATTCCAAATAAATAAATAAAAGATGTTGGGCACAGAATGGGCATTACGTTCTGGTGATGGAAACTAAAAATAGTTTAAAATAATTCTCAGTACTGTTAAGAGCTATAAAGTAAAGAATATAGGGTAATAGGAAAAGCATGATGGGGCAGGAGTCATGGCAGCGGTGGTGGTGGTGGGTAGCAGCCAGATTAAAAGATGATCTGGGTATGGTGATTAACATAACAATAAAATTTTTTAAAAAAAGATGATCTGGGTAAACCTCTCTGAGCAGAAAACATTTCACCTAGTACCTGAATGACAAGAAAGCAAAAGGGGGAAGAGCACTCTCAGCAGAAGAAATAACAAACGAATACATTCTAGGAATGGTAACAGGCCCAGGTAAGAAGGGGAGAGCGGTAGGAAACAAGGCTGGCAAGGTAGGCATTGCCTTTTGATAGTGATGAGTTCGGACTCATTCTGAGTTTCTCAGAAAGCCATTAGAAAGTTGAGTAAGGGCGAAGCAGATTTGATTAACTGGTAGACTAGATAGAAGGCTGGCTGTAGTCCAGGTCAGAGATCATCCAAATCCAAATCCTTCAGTCCTTTCTTTCTCTTCCCTAACTATGCATTTTTTCTTCTGAAAACCCATAGCTCACTCTGCCTTTATTTAACAAATATTTATGAAGCCAACACAGTGTGCCGGATGGCGTACTAGATGCTGTGATATAAAGATGAACGATATGTATTTTTTTCCTATCCTTAATGGATAGTCTATGTTTGCTTGAGTACAGTTGGAATTAAAGGAGTATCTAAATCTTCTTGGGGAAGACAGGAATGGCTTGAGCTGAGTCTTAAAGGATGAGTAGAGATTGACTTGATAGAAAAACAGATTAATGAGAAGAGTATTTCAGGCAAAAGAGAGGAAAAGTGTGAAAAATAGAGGCACAAAAAGATTATGACATGCTCCCTGACAGACAAATAGTTCTGCAAGGCTATAATATGTGGCTGGAAGAGTGGAGATGAGGCTGGCTGAGCACCAGAGGCCAGAATCTGAGAGCCATTTGCTGTGCTAAGGAGCTAGGTTTTATCCGATAGGATATGAGAGCCAGCAAGCAAGACATTTGGCAGTGTCGAAACAATATCAGCTTTGTTATATGTTGGAGTGTGTTGGAGCTGATGATGTTGAACTGGGGAAAACTGTGAGAAGGCCATGGTATCCTTGAAGTGAGTTGCTAATTGTCTGGACTGGAAGAGCTGAAGGGGTAAGGATGAGGAATGGAGGAGACTCTGAGGCTGGGTGGTTGACTGTATGGGGATGACTGAGAGGAAGGGAGAGAGAAGGTGGAACCCACAGTGAAAGGTGTACCATTCAGTAGATAAAGACATCAGGAGAAGCAAGTAGCATTCTTGGAAATAGATCTGAGCTCAAGAGTTAGGCCCAAGAGTACTTCTGGATATACCCAGTCAGAAGCTGGATTCATGTATTAGAACTCTGGAGAGTGTCGGAGCGGAAAGTAAAGACTTCTAAACTTGTCACAACATAAAATAGAAGCTAGAAATTGGTGTTATTTAGACTCTAGAGCTCTCGAGAGAACTTTTCTTTTCGTTTGAACCAATATTTAAAATTTCGTGACTTTCAGTAATAATCTGCACCTAATGATAGTGGGTCTGCATTCTAGGATAGCAACAATATGCTGGCTTGGCTTGAGAAAGGACTGCACAGGTTGATATTAGAACACTTTTTTTTTTGCCAGAGTGCCCAAACCAACTCACTTCACCTTATTGATGTGATCTGTTTGGCCCTTATTGACATTGGGGTTTGAAACTCCGGGTAGAATCCATAGAGTGAAAGAGGAACAGGTTCAAAGATCAAAGTCCAAGGGAAGACTGGGCACTGGGAGAGGAAGAGCCTAGGAAGGAGAATGAGAAGAAGCACTTCTAAATTTTTTAAAACTTTTTTTTACCTTCTAGGTTTTCTCCCTAGATTTCTTTTTATAGCCTTCTCATTGACCTTTGGTAGCCTGCTCTCTGTGGACTATGTAATCTATTTTGTTCATATTAGAAAAGCTCTTCCTAAACACTAGGTCTTCACTGTTCCCTGTGGCCATGAATAGTGTTTCCATATGAGAATTTCTTCCTAGCACTTATTGGGAAATTTACATCTTTCCAAATACTGAGTCCTGGAAAGCAATTTATTTGCGAAATCTGGAAAAAAATATTGTAATTCTCCTGTAATTATTAAAGCTTTAAAAATGAACATAGCACTGTTACTGGTTAGAAGCAGCCCATGTTGGTCAAATTGAAAGTAAGAGCGGAAAGCCCTGGCATGTGGGAAAGTAAGCAAGAGCAGGAAGCCCTGGCATGATGGTTGAAATCTCAACCTTCTGTTGAAGGTGAGATTTCTGTGTCTAGGTGCTGGGGCTGGGCCATGTGGGTCTCCAGAGTCAGGAGCGTCCGGATCTTTTGAGGATTTATGTAATGTTTGGTCCCCATTGGAGACTACATGCTCCCTGAGGGCAAGAATTGTATGTCTTATGTCTTGTTTAACTCTAGCATCTTGCCTTTTATACATTTTGGTCTCTCAGTCACTTGATAAATAACAGGTACTATTAGTTTAAAATAGGAAGAAGAGCAGGTTTTAAGAGAGTGAATAGATGGATGGATGGAATTATCCAAATGTTTCTAATGTATTGAAAGTAGGTTTTACAGTTTTATTATTTCTAGCAATTTTTATTTACCATATAGCCAGTTAATTTACCTTCAGTGGCAACATACACACATACACACACGTACGTTTTTTGTTTTTCTAGTCATATAGGGAAATTCAATGTCATGCTCACCTTGATATTTAAAAACAATTTGTAGGCAATGTAGATGCTTTAGGATCATTATTAGAAATGAAATCTAACTGCCTTTGTTCAGGTATTACACGAAGGTATAATTTGGGATGTATCTCCAGATGGAAGTTAACCATCTTAATATAGGAAATTCACCTTGTTAAAAATGTCTTGAGAGAGAGTGAGATTGAGATTGTTTTGCCATTTCAAATGTTTTATTGAAAGACACTTGTGATGGTTTTGTTAAGTATTTTGAAAAGTCCTTGGATTCTTCAGCACCACTACTTCTCTGACATTTTACTTACCCTGTTTTTTTGGAGATTCTCAAAGCCAGGCCTGCTGGGCTCCCTCTGGAAAAAAACCACGATTCACCTCAACCCATAGACTTCACTCTCCTCATCCTCATGTGACCCAGTCTGCTGAAAAGTAGGAATATGAGCAGACTGGGCCAGCCCTAGCGGCAAAGGGTGAGGATTTCAATTTGACCGTTTATTCATTCAACTCCTGTTGGGCATGTTCTGGGACTTAGGGATGTAGCAACAAACAAAACAAAGTAAAACCTTTACCCCAAAGGGTTTCCATTCTTGTGTGATGGAGGGAAGAAAGACGGAAGATAAATAAGTAAGATGTATGTGAGATACTGAGGCATGCTATGGAAAAGAATGATGTAGGAGAGGGGCCAGTGACAGTTCACACAGTTTTGTGTGAACCTTTGATTGGCCACCACCTTTTACTGGCAAGTCTCATGATTCATCCAGTTTGTAGACATGTCTCATTTAGACCACACAGTTGTTCAAAAATATCAAACCTGAATTTGTTCTTCACATTTAAAAGCCTTGACATTTCGCAAAAAAGTCCCAGATTTCTGGCTTTTCCTGAAAGTTGAGTACTGGCTGTTCCCTTTAAACTTGGCGTCTCAAAACTAGAATGTAGTAAAGTATAGCTAAGTATACTAGTATTTTACAATAATACTATAGTAGTATAATAGTGCTTACTGTGGGTCAGGAGCTATCTGAAGAATTTGATATGTATTGACTAATTTAATCTTCACAACAACCCTCTGATGCAAGTACCAAATTGAGGTGCAGAATGATAAGGTAACTTGCCCAGGGTCACAAAGCTAGTAAGTGGTGGAGCTAGTAGTTAATCCTGGAAGGTCTGGGTCCCAAATCCAATTCTAGCCATTACATGTATGCCTCGTTCTTGCTGCCACCTGGTGAATTTCATCCATTTAGATTGAGGTTGAGATTCCGGGTCTCTCTAATGATCCAGGCCCTAAGATCTAGAGTAATCCTAAATTTACAGTTAGACCTTCGTAATGGTTCCTGTTCAGTAGGATGGTTGATGGCATCCCAAGGTTGCGCCCACTTGTCTGCCTCCTGCAGATGAATCCATTGCTTTAGGACTGGCCCTGCCCTTGTGAGCAGTTCCAGTGAATGCCCCTGTCTTTCTGCCTCACCATGTTTCTTGATTTGCTTCATGCAATTACCCTGACTTCCTCACAAATCCTAAGATAAGAAAAACAGGCCCACAAAAGCTATGCATTTTTCTGAGTAAAATATCCAACACAGGATGAAAAATGAAAGCTAATAACCTTTTCATTTTTTTCTCTTTTAATTCCTTTTTTCTAATTTTTTTTAAAGAAGTCCATTTGAATCATAGGTTAGGACCTTCTAAAGAAGATAAAACTCTCAGAGGGTTGTGTCTCTGTGTGTGCATGCCTGGATGTGTACATGTGTGTTCATTTCAGGGCGGTGAATGCTTGTCACCACTTAAGTGGTGATGTTTGACTTCAAAGGACAAAAAGCCATCCGTTACCTGTGTATTAACAGTGATGAAACTTAGCAACAATAAATATTTAGCAATGCATGAATCCTCCTTTACCTCTTGTACAGACCAATTGGAAGGTTTTCACAGCTCAAGGGACTGAAGTTTGGCATCTTCTCTGCTAGCCTAAGTTCATTTGTTATCTTCTTCCTCTTCAAAAGTTGTTTCTTAGTTACAGAACATCAAACATAAGTTGGATGTAGTTTCAAGCTTTTAGGGCCAATTTTTTTTAATTTTAATATCTCTTATTAAACAATAGCCTCCAGAGACAGATATTTATTATAAGACAATATTTTTAAAATTTAAATTATCTTCAGTCTGTTTGATCAATGGAGGCCGTACTTGTCAACATTACGAGTTCATGAAAGAATTTGGCTTTAAAGGAAACCAAACAAGGAAGGGTCACTGAATGGCACTACTAACCCTGGGGTGAGGCCTGGCATCCTGTCATCTCAGGCAGGAATTGGGGTACTGGTCCCAGACCAGCTGAGCTCAGTGCTAATGGGCAGGAGTCAGTACTAGTTGAGGTCTAAAGGCTGTGTCAGCCCCATGGTCCAGACCAGGTCCGACCTCCAGAGATCATCATCAGCCTACTAGTAACAAAAGTAAAAACCCTCACACTCAGCTCCTTATTGACCTTTATCTATACCTCTTTCACATTTCTCGAAAAAGCTGTGATTTATCTAAGAACAAGAGTGTTAGTGAAATTTTGTTCTTGGAGACACTGCTACTCATTAGCTGTGTGACTTTGGGTTCACTTAACCTCTTGTGGACTTCTGTAGTAGACTCTTTTGTAATGTGAGGGTGGACTGAATGATTTCTAAGGCACCTGCCAGTTCTAACTTCTGGGAGGCTTTAAAAGTCCATGAGAGAATAGAATTCCCTTTATAATTTTCCTTTCATAAATATATTTATCAGAATATAAGCAAAGAACCTTCTCTGTGCTGGGTCTTAAGATCATGGGGCTTCTTTCTTCATCTCGTCTAAGGACCTGAGCCCGGGCAGGGAGATTTGTTTTAATATCAGGTTTTTTTGGTAGAGTATCTAGACTATAGCTCTACCTAGAAGGGTTTGTTTTCTTCTAATTTCTTGAAACAAAACGAGATGGCCTTAATGTTTCTGCATATGCTGACAGGCAAAAAGCTTACAGACCCTCTTGGCCTGGCCTTGGCTAAATGAAGAAAAAGAAGCAGCTGTGTTGAACTTGCCTTCCCATTTTGGTGATAACGAGCTACTGTGCTGGAAAGAGGAGCCTGTCGTTGGGAGAGAGAGAGCCCTGGTATCAAGTCCTGGCTCTGCCATTCTGAACCGCAGCTTCTTCATTCTGAAAATAAATATGGGAACACCAGGTTGCAGTGAGGATCTGTAAACTATGATGCCTCTTTCACATCCAAGATACTGTAATTGAGCTTTCAGCAAAACAGTACACACAAGCGTATATATCTGAAACAAAAGTTCCATGAAACAATGCTACAAGTGATTCATTTTAATGTTTTCTATTTCATTTCTTTTCAAAATGCTGATCATGACCCACTAAATTGATTTGGTCATGAAAACACTGACCTAGCGCACACTTGATCATTTTCTTCTTCCTTGGGAATACCAGAGTTTGGACATGAATATGTATGTGCCGTATCACTGCATGACCAGAATCCTCTCCCCTATGCCAAGAGCCCATGCGTATTCCTTTAAAATAAGGGAACGAGTACAGGCTTTACAGACATAGAATTAGGAACGATTCCAGCTGGGGGGGGAGGGGTCGTACTTACTGTGTGACTTTGAGTGAGCTACTTAACCTTTCTGTATCTCAGTCTCCTCTTTTATAAAAAACTCGGATAATGATACCTATCTCACAGGATTAAATAAATGTGCAGTGTTTAACACAAAATAAGCACAACTTAAGCACCAACTTAAATGGTAGCTGTCATTAGTAATTTTGTCACCAAGCCTTTGCTCTTCCCTTCAGGATATTCTTTCCACCCACTCTCAGGTTTGTTTTCTTGACCCCTGCAGTACTGTAATAATCTCCTTGCTGGCCTTTGAGTTCTGCCACCAGACCAGTCCATCTTGCATAACAAAACCAGGTTAAATTTCCACAAACACCACTGCATTTCACCACTTCACACTCCTGGTTTCATCCTGTTGTTACTTTCCTGTTGCCATTAAGTCCTGTAAATCCACCCTTTAACCTGCGATTCCTGATTCCTCTTAGTGATGTCATCATGACATTGACATTTATTCCTCAGCAAACTCATTTCCTGAGGATCTACTGTGTGCTGGCCTGGCTCAGCTTCTGGAGACTCAGCAGTGAACACAACAGTCAACCACCCCTTTGGAGCAGCGAGGACACGGGCGATAAACAAGTGAACGTGTCACTATATAATGTATAATAATAGACATTAGTGTATATTGTATAGCATGTAATACTACTATACACTAATATATAGTGTATAATAATATACAGTATACGTAATTTGGGGTAGTTGTAAGTGATATGAAGAAAAAGAAGGCAGTGTAAGAGAGAATAAAATGTGAACCTGTTTCACCGTAAATCTTCTGATTTCGCTAAGATGATCTCACACCAGCACTGGAAAGCACGCACCCCACTAAGATGCGCCTCCACCTTTTCTTTGCCCTTCAGTGTCCTTCTGGTTCTTCACAGCTCTGTCCGAATTCTTCCTGCTGTCCCAAACCTCACAGTCGCCTTTACTTCCCGGCGCAACAGATTTCTGTCTCAGCAACTTTTTTTTATTCCACTTTGTATTATTATGTGTATTTATGTGTATTTTTTTTTTAATCTCTCCAACTAGATTATGAGGAGAAACAGCATGTTCTTTTGTGCAACTCTTATGGTCCTATCATGATACCTCATGCATGGTAATGATCAGAAAAGTGCAAAGTTATTGGAAGGGGTATTTCCTACCTGGTTACTAGGGCATTGTTAGAACTCGGAGGCAACTTGGCAGTTTCTATCAAAATGTGTAATGTGCTTGCTTTATGACCTAATAAACCCATTTATAGTTGTCTTCCCTAAAGATACAGTAGCATAACATGAAGATGAATATAAAAGGATGATGGTTATCTTTTGTATTATTTTTGAAGTAATGTTTTAGAGGCAACCTAAATATCTATTTATATAGATTATGATATATATACATTCAGTGGAATACTACGTATGCCATTGTTAAAAAGAATGAAACAGGTTCATATTTACTGATCAGAAAGATGTCCATGATATAGTTACATGGAAAAAAAAAAAGCTGAAAAATAATATGTATACTCTGAAACAGTGAAGGCAAAATAAACTGTGTGTGGTGGGGCATGGGCACACAACTGCACTGACCAAAAGGAAAGTGAACCAGTTTCACCAATGCAGCTGACTACTCACAAATATTAAGATGTAAATTTATTTGGGGAAAGATTTATAGATTCCTATAAAAGTTAGGTAAACTGTTAAAACTCAAGTGACTGTCATTTTAAAAAGAATAAAGGAAAAGTGGGTTTTTAAAAAATCAGTTGCCCTTTTTGTCTCAGATTTCAAGTTGTATGTTTTGTAAATCTGTCACCCTCACCATCATTGTTATTACTAACATTTAATCCACTGAATTGTACAGGCATTCCCTCCCAACTATTTTAATACTGTCTGTACCATCTCCACCAAGGAGAAGCCCAGCCAGTACTTGCTTCATGCAATAGTAGAGAACTCATTACCTACTAAACCGGTTGACTTATTTTTGGACAACTCTGATTATTAGAATTCATTTTTCCCTGGAGCCAAAATCTCTCTCCTTATAGCTTCCTTCATTGTTCTTCCCGCTTCCCTTTGGGGACATATAGCACATTTTCCTCCTGACAGCCTATATAAAATTTGAAAATAGTTTGTGTTCTAACAATTTACCTTGTTCTTGCTTTGTAGTTAATTTTCAAAAGATCTCTTAGCAGTTCTCTTTTGTCAGCAGAAAAACAAAAGTATGATAGTGAAGTTAATCAGTATTAACTTTGATTAGGACTTAATTCCAAATCTACATATCATTATTATTACTCTTATTATTTGATAAGAAGATCTATAGATCTGTGGCTCTCTGTAAATGTTCTGTCTAGATTGTGGGGTTCTAGAGCAGAGCATTTTGTTTTATAAATCTTAATTTCTTCCTTCTCTTCCATTCCCATATTACCTATGATAATACTTAAATTTATTATGCACCTACCATATCTTTAGTAAATAGATGGATTACTTCATTGTATCCACCTATGTATACAATGGATTTCTTTTGCTATACTAAATATAATTTTTGGTTCAGGTATTTCAAATCTAGGAAATATAGGTCTCTGATATTTTACCATCAAGCACTATTAGGCTGCTGACAGTCAGCTTGACTGTATTCTGAATGCCACAATAATTCTTTAGCTATTAAAAAAGAACCGTTTTGACAAGTAATTGATAATAAATGGATTTATATAGACTATGTCTTCTAGTCCTACAAAATGAAGTGTAAAATCTCATAAAGTTTCTATTGAATATCTGTATAAAGTTTTTAAATGACATTATACCAAGTTTGGATTTAACTCACTGATGGTTAATGTCCTATTAGTAGATGACTTATTATTTTAGTTATTATGTATATATTTTTACCAATTCTTTGCATATCTTTTTTGTGGCCATTGCATTGTTTGATAACATTGAAAATCAAAGTAAATATTTTACTTTAAAGAATAATTTCTCCAAGTCATGTATCTGTGTCTTCAAACTTTATTCTATTTTTTAGCTGCTTAGCACAATATTGACAGGCATCTGATTGTGTGGCCTAGTTCTAATTATAGATATAGGCTACTTCACATGGAGCTGGATATTTCTAAGAGACTAAACAAAATGTGTAATGCTGTGAACAAGGAAAACAGCAGCATGTTTTTACTGTAAATTGTTGTCATAAACAATAATTATCAACGCAGTGTTGGTATCATGATACTGTCTTGGGCCTCATCATTCAAACTATTTCTCTTTGTATCTTACTGTGATTTTTTTTGGGGGGGGGAACCCAACAACTGTGAATCTGATCATTACATTCAGCCTACATTACCAAGCAAAACATATTTACAGCTAGATCTACACTGTTTTTACAAGTTTATTAAAAACATGTGTTGCCCAGTGCCAGGAATAGCTACAGCAAATGCTAACACCAGTAGGCAAACTGTCTCTTCACTTTCTTCTGAAGATTTAGCTACCCCATCACTTTAACTATGAGTTACAAAGTAGATGTTCCGATGTGAAAATGTGTATCACGGATAAGAACTCGTGTGTGGGGGGGAGGGCAGGCAAGCAGCCACATGCAGAGGGCAACAGGGGTTGGGGATGGTGGGGATGTGACAGAAGGGCTTAGGTGAAGGGAACCAGGAGATCATGGTACTCCTGTATACCATTGAACTGGGATCACAGTCAACAACTAATGAGATAAAGTTAAATCATGGGACTTGGGACTCTTTGGTTTATTTTAAAGAGGAATAACATTTCCCATGATCTACTTTAAAGCTGCACTTATATTCTGTGTAGAAATTTAATTAATTTCTTAATAATCTTAATTATAATAATTTATTTTGTAATTATGGGTTTACTGACCCTCCACACAGCTCCACTACCCTCGAATAGCCTGTAAACACCACAAGACTCTCTCAACCTTGTTTGCCACTGCTCTTAACATATAGTAAGAGCTCAACAAATATTTGTGCAGTGACTGATTTTCTGAAAGAAAAGAAAAGGAAAGCCCATTTTCTACATTTGGCATGTAACCATCTTCCATTATTCTTTCCCCTCTCTGAATTCCTATAGTCCATGTATAGTAATCACTCAGTTCATCACTTGACTACATAACATATTATGTTACTCCCTAGCTGTTTGAGGTATGTATATCTAGCTCCACATTAGTTTATTGACTCCCTGGGGCCCTTGTATTATTCCTTTTCAGCAACTAATCTGATGAGGCATCCACTGGGCATTTAGTACATACTTTGTGTCTTCACTGTGTTAAAATAGATTTCAAACCAATGTGAGAAATAACATTCTATCATCTGCTCTGAAACATCAGCCTATTTCATTCTTCAAAAACTCAATGAACTTCCCAAGAATTAATCCAATGGCATAAAATGATTTGGTATTTCCCTTAATAGTTAAGAGATAACTTTCCACAAGTTACAGTTGCTTTGCATTGTTGAGTGAGTGATAACGGATTGGATTTCCATCTCTTGATGGCACATCAGGTTAAGTTCAAGAATGTGAAATATGTTTTCAAGATGAAAAGCAAATGTCAATTTCCCTTTAATGATCTCTTTCTACTGACAATGATTATATAATAATAATAATAATAATAATAAACAATTCTGGAAGGGTGCTACCATAAAATGTTATTCAATAGCAGCAAATACCCACTTGCACATGTTGCTGTCATAATTAATTTACAAAGCATGTTAAACTGGTCTAACTGCTTGCTTTCCCCTCTGAATATGGATATTCATTCAGGCATTTATAGAGATAGTGTAGTATCTATGCAAAAGGATTCCTGACATGTCATTAAAATCCTTGAAGTTTCCCAAGAACTGCAATTTTCATTTAAGTAGTTAATTTTTTTCTTTTTGTCTTACTGCTATCATACCATGCTTTGAATAGAAGGATCAAGTGCCTCATTGTCTCTCTACCAAGAAAGATAGTTTGGCACAAACAGGTGAATGGCTTCACAAATGGAGAACAAAAATCTTAATCTTACTATATAGGATGACAGAAAGCCACTTTAGCGTTCAATTAGCTGTGAGAATATACATAAGCCAGATAATTGTAGGTGGTCAGTACTCCATACATAGTTTCCTGATCATTTAACTTTCTTCATAATTATCTTTAATTTTTATAATGAAATACATATCAAGTATATGACCGAAAAATCAAGCTGGAAATTTACATGAAGTCATAGAAAGAATATAGAGATGACAGTGGCAGCAGTTGGCAGAAAACTACTGTATTCAGTGAGGAATAGAATCCATTTGACATTCTCGAAATCTTCAAATCATATAAATTCTATCCCAAATTAGAGACATTTGTAGGATTCTAAAATCTTTGCGTAATGGGGTGCCTGGGTGGCTCAGTCAGGTAAGCGCCCAACTCTTGATTTCGACTCAGGTCATGATCTCAGGTCCTGGGATCTAGACTTGCATCGGCCCCCACACTCAGCATGGCGTCTGCTTGAAGATTCTCTCTCTGCCTCTCTGTCTGCCCCTCTCCCCGCTCACATGTATGCTCTCTCTCTCTCTCAAATAAATAAATAAATCTTAAAAAAAACAATCTTTGCATGATGATTTCATCAAGAATTTCAGAAAGGTGAGCTCAACATTGATATAAATATTGTGTTTGGCTTATAACTTAGCATAAAAAAGAAAGACTCTACAGATTGCAGGAGTCCCGCCTCTGCCTTCGTTCTGACTATAGGCACTCTCCTCACTGCCTTTGTGTAGTGCTTTCAGGATGGATCTCTTGTCTCAAGTCACTCATATCAGTCCTGGTTTTTGAACATCTCTTTTTCCAGATGATCTCGACTTTTGATTTATAATCCTGAGAGAGGCTACCTCTGATTAATCTGCTCACGGAGAGAAACAGACAGACAGACAAGACAAATGTTAAATAATAGTGGTGCATTTCAGAGGGTTTTCGAAAGGAGTGCTACATTCCTCAAAAGAAAATGAATATATGAAAGTACTTAGTTCCTTTCTATCTGCTCTCCCCCTCCCCCAACACTGCCTTGTGTCTTTCTCTCTCTTGTCCTAATTATGGTGGAGGACCCTAAGAGTTGAGAATTTTCAATAATATTTAATTTAATGAGAGTTAACTGGACAGACTTCTAAGAAAAACCTTCTCTCTTTAGCCTTTTCTACTTACTTTTCTATTTTATATGATCTTGTCAGGTTTTAAAAAGACTCAAGCTCACTTACCTCAAAGCTGAAGAGTCATTGGAGCTCTCTGGGTGGCTTTTCTTCTTAAAGTATGCTGTGTCATATTATACAGTCTTAGGATTCATATTTAGAAAAAATGGTTTTATGTTTTATCTCATTTAACTTGCTGTAAGAGTAAAAATAGATTTTTGATACAATAGTGGATCATATCTCTCTACCCTTCAGCAAAAAACCATAATGGAAAATAACAACAACAACAAAAAATAATGAAAAACAAAATAATCCTTAGTTTGTTAACTTTTACCATTTCTTGTTTAGCTGATATTTTATTCTGTTCACATAGGAAACTGATGTATTAATAAAATTAACAGGGGCTTTTGGTCTGATGATGTTAGTATCATTTCTCATTTTTCAATATGAAGTCTGTTGGTCTTGGGTCTTAAATGTTTTGATTTGGTAGTGTCCTTCAGTTGCCTGTTGAAGTTCACATGGGGAGCCTGATCAGAGATTGGTTATGATTCTCTACATGTAACACAGTAGACAACCCCTCATTTCCATGTTCAGGAGATGGTCTCCTCTAGCCATTCATGTGAACTTATAAAATAGTTCATACTACCATCAGATTTGGTGATTTCAAAGTTGTGAAATCAGCAGTGACTGTGTATCATAACTGGTTAGAAAGTGTGTCTCACAGCTGGCTCTCTCTTCAGTTCTTGTTGGAACTAACATAATAAAGCCTGAGGAGTGTAACAGCCTTCTTTTATATTTTGCTCCACTTCTAGCCTTAACCGCTTACCTTTTGCTCCACGTCTAAGGTTTCCTATGCACTATGGCTAAATTAACCTTTTTAAAATATTGCCCAGTACAAGCCCATTACGTTAAAATCTTTAGTTTCTGCTGCCTACAAGTGAAAGTCACATTGTTGTGACTAGTCGTTCAGTATTTTTTTTCAATCTCTCTGCACTGTTTATGGTACATTTTCTAATGTAAAACCTTTATGAATTATTTTATGTACTTATATTTAGTTTCCCTTGGAAAGAATTCAGAACAGCAACTTTCTTTTATTATCTGGTTTGGAAAAGAAATGCGTGATTTCTGATGAATTGTGTGCTGTTTTCTGAGAATTTCTCCACTGACACATCTTTTGAACAGAAAGGATTTGTTCCCCAAGTTCTTACTCATGAGCTTTCAATAGACTTCAGATGTGGAGAAGCATTGCCCTCCTCAAATATGATTTGCAACTGCATTTCATTCACTTTCTTCCCTTTCATGAAATTGAGATGGACGTCTGAGCCAACTTAAAAAAAAAAAAGTAGATGTGAATTGCATTTATTCTAATAATATTAGATTGTCCTACAAACTTATGCTTGTTGCTGTAAGGCAAAATCACATATCTTGGATATTTTTTCTTTTTAAGTACGGTGAAAATTAAAACACAGTAGAGAGTAATATTGACTCCGAATAACACAAATGTGGTCTATTTCAAAGTGAGGTAGCTATCTGGAAGAGATTTTCAACTTTGGATTATGTTGGTGCTAATGGTTAAACCTGCATACCTTGTCTTTGATGTTCTGTCTGGGCTCATGTGAAGTAATGGGATTAAAAATAAAGGGTACACCTTTCTTTTGATCTGAGTATCCAAAAGGAAAAAATATAAAAAAACCTGTCTCCTGCCCTAATTTAGCAAATACCACTGCTCTAAAAAACTGATATGATGCTGGGGTTCAGTTCACAGATTTGACAGGTAGCGTACACTAAAAGGTTTTCCTAGCCATTGTCCCCTCTCCTGAAGCAATGTCATTCCACGTAGGTCTGTATAAATGTGGCTTTATACCATCTACAAAAATCAAGGCAAGTTCAATTAATTATAAGCAACCCCTCTCAAATGATTTGCCTCTCTGGTAACTGATAACAGAGTAGATGATTTAGGACGAGGAAGTGACAACAAAAAGATGCTGGCGTAAGAGCTTCACCTTGCTGGGCTGCTTTCACAAAGAACCTGTTCCATATTTTCTAATGAGACCTTACTCATCTTCTACTTGCTTGAACATACATATATATTCACACACATACATATTGACACACTTCAAAGACTCTACTCAGTATAGAAACTAACCACTCCAAACTGTGGTCATTTCAAAAATGAATGAATGAGGTGTTCAAATATTTCCCCTCAGAGAAAATAAGAAGGGGTGGGGGAGACAGATGCTTTTTCGGGTGACCTAAAACGGCTTAGATTGGGTTGACTGTCTGTGCCTAGAAGCTCTTAACCCAAGTTAGCCTTTGCGATGCCTTTATGAAACCCTTTGGTGTCTTGAATAGATTTTTGTGGACAGGTGGCTTTTTTTTGCAAACTGTCAGGCCATGCAAGACTCACCAAAAGCAGATGACAAGTTCAAGTTCCCTTTTCAGTACTTAGGATCTTGGGAGGTGTGATGAATCCATGATACAAGACCAAAACCGAACTCTTCACTTTCTTTCTAAGACCAGCTTCTCTTCCTCTTTCTGTCTCTGCTTTTGCAGTCATTGTTTGTTCTTATTTTGTTTTGTTTTGCTTTTCCTGTGAATGGGGCTACTGTTTTCTGTTCGTCCAGATTCAAGCTCTCCCATCGGCTGAATAACATCTAAGCTCCTTCGCGTGTCCTCTGCCCTGAAGGCCTTCCACATTCTCTTGTCCCATCTCACTTCTCTCTTGCCCCGCCCCTTCTCCAAGCTGGACTGACTTCTCTGCTGCGCACTTTGTCTAATACTGACCCCAGTGCCTGTGTGCAGCCTAGTCCTTAATTTCTTTTTTTCTCTCCACCCAGCAGGCCTGCCTCTCCTGAAATGTCATTCATACCGTCGGAAATTTCCCTTCAAAAAACATGCCAACCCAAAGGCATCTCCTCTAGGAACTGACGCAGTCATTTGTGGTGTTCTAGCCACCCCGACAGCGGCCACGCTCCATAGCAGGCCATGTCATGGGGCCTTCATCATTATCTCCCCAGTCCCTTCTTTACAGCACTCTCGTCCCGTCTCCCCATACACACACAGATCCTGTCATGGGGAACCACACTCCCAGGCAGGACCTCCTCTCCCTTGTCTCCACCTCCCCATGTTCCCCTATCTGCCTGGAATGCATCCTTCCTTCCCTCCGGGGCTCACTCTCATTTATCCTGCAGAGCCCCTAAGAGGTCTCCTCTAACTTGGTTCCATGCTCCCGCATGCTGTGCACCCACTCCAATCCTAGCCCTCACTACACAACACTGAAATTCTCCTTTTCACCTCTCTTATTCACTTCGCTAGATTGTAAACTCCTTGCAGTCATGGCCACATTTTGTTTATCACTGTATCCACAGAACAGTGCCAAATATAAGACACTAATGAGATTTGCTGGTAATTAAGAACAGGTATGGTGCTTAGAGTCGGTCTTATATTATGGTTCACTGTAACTATTTTCTATTTGGACATAAGTGTCCTAACAGCATGGGTTATGCTTTAAACAGCTTCATTTGGAAAGTGTATTGTACACTGTTTGTGTATGGCAGAATATTTTTCTCGAATTATTCATTCAGATGAGCAAGCATTACTCTTCAAACTGTGCTCTCCCAAAACTACAGTTATTTCAGTAGTCATGTTATTTCTTAAAATATTTTGGGAAATCTCCTCCACTAATAGTTTAGGAACCCAGGAAAACCAGCTTTGTTACTTACTGTGACCTAAGATACTACTCAACTTAGTCATCGCAGTTAGTCGCTTTTGAACTCAAACTTCTGGCCATCAGTTAAAATGCCTCAACCCCCAAATTTAGTAATTTTGAGCCTATTTATTATAATGGATTGTGAACGTCCCAAGGGCAGTGACAGTATCTGGCATAGTCAATGAATGAATGATTGAATGGAAGAAAAAAGTATGTGATCACCTCCAAAGACTGAAAACGTACTCACATATTTCCAGGGATATCAACCTAACTGGAGTACATTTTGGAAGAGAGAAGTTATTTCAATGTATTTCTTTTAGCAAAATGAAAAATAATGATAAATCCGTCTCACTCTCTGAGAGTCGTGCCCTACATTTTCTGTGTTGGTTAAGGAGCTTTGAGCCACTGACAGGTGTGTCAGTATTTGGGTTTGAGTTCTTCCCATCATCTGATAACTGAGTCCTTTCTTTGAAGTCTCCCTTTTTAGTCCCCCACACTGGGGATTCTAGACTTTCACCTACTTAAGCTTCTTTCCTCATAAACTCTTATTTTGCTCTGTCCCATCTTTCTTTCTGTGTCTTTTCTTTCATTCCAGTTGTGGATTTTCTGACACCTGACTTCAAGATCCTCTTATCTTTACGGCCATGAACTTTTAGGGTCTTAGTGACATATAGCTCACTGGCATAGATGCTTTTAGTGTATACAGTAGACGAGAGGAGAGTGTCCTTATAAAACAACTTGGAGGGCGCCTGAGTGGCTCAGTTGGTTAAGCGACTGCCTTCGGCTCAGGTCATGATCCTGGAGTCCCGGGATCCAGTCCCGCATCGGACTCCCTGCTCAGCAGGGAGTCTGCTTCTCCCTCGGACCCTCCCCTCTCTCATGCTCTCGCTCTATCTCATTCTCTCTCTCAAATAAATAAATAAAATCTTAAAAAAAAAATTAAAAAAAAAACAACTTGGAGCCCTAGACCTCCAAGTAGGGCAAATAGAAAAAAAAATTATAACATTGTTTTCTTCTTTTAAAGAAAGTAGCGTAAGTCTAGTGAAATAAATGAACAATGTCAAGTGTAAATTAACTCATGCAGAAACAAGTGATAATGAAGTAGAACAATCATGAGGGCACAGTTTCTTTTAAACAATAGTCTTGAGGGTTTGTTGCATCCTGAGTGTGCTGCAATTATTGCTGCCATACACATACGCATGCACATTTGCACACACAAGCATGTAAAGTTGAAACTGAATACAGGGCATTTTCTGCTTTGAACTTTAAGAAAAATTTAAAAGTATCACAAAAGTCAACTTTCATTCCCTTCTTTTGTGGGATATTTAAAGAAAAAAAGAAGTCCATGGAGGCAAAAGGGACATGTTTCTTGCATAAGCCTTTGCTATAGCTACTGAGAATATGTACCCCCTGTTTTTATCGCTCTGAATGGCATATATTTCTTAAAGCAGACCAGGTCCTCAGCAAGTCATCCATAATTTTCCAGAAGTATACAAGTAGTTTCAATGACATTTCATCAAATGGTTTCCAAAGTACAAGTTTCTAAGACTTCAGCCTATTGGGTCAACTTAAAAAAAAAAAAAAAAAAATCAATTGAAAGAAGTTTAAGAAAGCGAAGGCCAGTGCTGATCAGTGTATGTTAATGAATGTTACAGCACCCAGTGTTGCTCCTTTTCTTTTCTGGTCCCTGTAAACCTCCACTTAAAAATAGGAGTGACCCAGGCAGAAGTTGGGACAAGATTGTGGCCATATGGGATGATACCAAGGACATGGTGGCATTACTCCCCAGGTCTATAAACAAATGGTATATTTGATTTGTGACTATTTCTCAGAAAATGCATTTTTATTTTCCATTACTGAACAAAATAAAGAACTTACCACAGAATATAGCTTGCCAAACTTGTTTATTTTGGAGGCAACCTCAGACTTGTTTTGACTCTTTCAGGAAGGGATATCAGAGTGATGATAGTAGAAGGCTCCCTAATCCAGAAGCCTGAAGACATGGTTCTAATTCCTTGACAGAGTCAAAGGTCACATACTTGTATCTTTGAGTTAAATTTTCTAGAGTAGTGTTCCCTAAACTGTATTCTATGCATGTAGTTCCATGAAATGCTCATTTAAAAAAAAAAAAAAAAAGAAGGGGGGTGAAGGGAGCAGCTCTGCACACTTTATCTCCCTATAAATATTCACAAAGCACATTTGTATTCAAGTCTGAGAATCCCCGAAGAAAATAAATCTAACTTTATTTAATCTAATCTTTATTTAATTAATATTTCCAAAACCTAATATTTAACCACAGATGATGATGTGATGATGATGATTTTTAACTCATAGAGCGTTTACTAAAATCCTGAGGAACTAGTATTTTCTAGAACACACTTTGGGAAAGATGCTTTTTAGACCTTTGGCTCCCCCTCTTAAAAATGCGGGTGTAAAATTAAACAATTTCTCTGGTTCCTCTCCAATCTCAATTCTGTGGTTCTATAAAAGTTTTAATTGTGTAGTCACCAAAGTCAAAAGTTATATAAATAGCAGGGAGAAGGATGATTTTTCACACAAAGTAAGTAAAAACAAGTACTCTTTTACATGTTGTGTTTACTGTTGCGTAAATGGTCTCTCTCCATCTTAGGCTCCTTCATACTCTTTTTAAAAATAATATAAAATCCACACATCATTCCTTATTTTTAATTTAATTTAAATTTAATTCCTATTGAGGTTTAAAATCCATGTTAAATTTCCTAGGTAGTATCAGGTTAAAACTGTTTATGTGGTAAGTCTACAGGAAAAAATAGGAATCATTTTTCAAGTGTTTATGAAAGCCTGTATTTTTCAAGTCTCATTGCTGTTGTCCCCCACACCATAAGTTCCTCAGAGAGCATGAACAGTATTCTCTTAACTATTTTTGAATGTTCCATCGCACACAATATTGGGTGTACTCTACAGTTGCTTCTTATTTTTGTAAAAGTACCCAAGAATGGCTAAATTGCTTAAAAGGAAACTACAACATTTTCTCTCATGTTTTTAAATGTTCTATGGGTATAGAGAGAGTTATATTCTTGTTTTTAAACTATTGGAGAAGCAAAACATTTGTAGAACTAATACCTACTTACAGAGTACCGCGCTTTCTGTCTCCCTGGGGTGGGATATGTTGTTCTGCCTCTGCGTCACTGTAACTGTGTCATAGCTATGTCACCGTAACTATGGGGAATAACTCTTAGACTCTGAGTTTACCCATACACAAAATCTTTTGAGGACATTTTCCAAACTGTTTGCCACCTAATTATCTGTCTCCCTCTCCACTCCTCAATTTATATGTATATATCAAAATGCTACGAAATGTCTCAAAGTATAGGAGACAAACTCTATAACCATCCTTGGTTGTAGAGTTTATATGATGTTCACAACAATGAATGATTATGAGTAAGTATTTTTTACTGGGGAAAGAAGCAGGTTGAGTTTATGAAAATACATTTCTTGACCACTTGTGGTATGTCAGACATAGCCATTATAATTTAATTCACAAAAGTGGAGGCATCATCACCATTCTCATGTTAAAGAAACTGAGGCTCAGAAGAGACCGATTTTTTTTTTTTTTTTTTACCAAGGTCACACAGTGAGTGGCAGAGTTGAGATTTGAGCCAAGTGCTTCTAATTTCAAGACCACACTCTTTCCTAAATGGAAGCAGTGGTATATTTTTCTTCTAAAATCATCCAGCGGTTGAAGCGTTGTGTTACAGAAAGGCTTTTAATGAGAATTGAACCTTTGAGTCATTCTAAGGAGATTTCTATATCCATTCTATCGAATTGCCAAAATTCCAGAATCCTTTTCTCTTTTTGCCCGAATGCATTACATATGTCTAAAAAGGTTTGATAATAAAGTAGAAAATTGTTTTCCTTAGTCATTGATGAGTGTTAGATTACATTCTGAGATGGTTATCTGAAACATGTGTCTGTGGAATATTGTATGTAAAATTTCAGAAGGATTGTTCTTCAAAGTTTAAAACAGAACAGAGAGGCCCGGGGCATTTGTTTGTTTTCTGTCCCTGCCCCCACAGCCCTGAGCATCTCCTTTGGGCTGGTGTGACACGGGTGCTGCCACCCCCAGATCCCTCTGCTTTGGGTGCACACCCCCTCCCGGGCCTGGAGACAAGCCGGCCTTTAGTGAAGGGTGAGGGGATACCCACACAGAGAGTGTCCGTGCCATTTATGTTCCAATCAGCACTGAAGGACAGCTTCTTATGGGTAGATGGTAAATATTTTCTACTCAATTTTTGCAAAAACATGTTGCGATGAAATTGATATAACATAAAATTTATCCATTTTCAAGTGAACCGTTCATTGGCAGTTAGGCCACCACCACTTCTGTCTAGTTCTGGAACATTTCCATCACCAAAGAAAAACCCCTTCCCCATTAAGCACGTTCTCCCCCTACCTCCCTCGCCCCTGCCCTGGCAACCACCACTCTGTGTTCTGTCTCTGTGGATTGACCTCTTCCTATTGATGAAATCGAACCACATGTAACTTTTGTGCCTGGCTACTTTCCTTTAGCATAATGTTTTCAGAGTCCATCCGTCTGCCATCGTGAATCAGTACTACTTCATTCCTTTTTATGGTCGAATAATATTTCATAGTATATCTGTGCTACCATTTATTTATTCATTTATTTATTGATGGGCATTTGGGCTGTTCTACTTCAAGGCTATTTTTTTTAACAATGTATGTACCTGTAATTACCCCCCAGAAAGCCTGTTGCAAAAGCACTACAAATGGGCAGCTTATGGTTGCAGAGGGAGCCCCATAGAGCTGAATCTGAAGTTAGCCTGCCATTAAGGTGCTTTTTGATCCTGAACTCTCTGAAATGTATCGTTATGCTACTTTGATAAGTGATATACAGTGTATGTGCGTTATACGTACTATGCCAAAAACTAGCTTTTAGATGTAATATGTAATTATTTGTGATGTTTTTGTTTGTGTTCAGTACTGAACTTAAGAGAATTATACAATGCCTATTTGGATAGCTTAGGTTAGAGACACAAAAAATAGCTTCTCCCAAGAGCTCTAGCAACCAAAAGCATTAAGTATACTCTTTTGTCAATTAATAAAGAAAAGCTATTGAAAACATTAAATTATCTGGCATGTCTACGTATATAATAATTATACAGCCAAGCCTTTTCCTTTTGAAACAATTTATACATTACATAAACCTAAGTTTCTCATCCAAGTATCATTTCAAGAGAGGCAAGTTTAAATAATGGAGGCAACGGGGAAACATAATATTACGATAATGTTCTTTGGTGCGGTTTGGAGGGTTTTAGGAAACATTTGGAACTATTTTTCTCATAAAGTCACTTAACTATTGAAGTGTTATGATAGCATTTCCCTCTGCGTTGTATACGATACAAAAGGAGTCCAGTTAAAGGAGACAACAATTCTAAATATTCTGATTAGAGGGATTTCCACTAACCAGGAAATTACATGCTCTGGTATCCTGGTATTAGTTTAATACAAAGATGCAGCAAAATAAGGAAGGGCCAGGTGATTTAGGGAATCCCCTTTGCTTTCAAATGCGCATTTCTTTGCAGCTTCATTTAGCAAACCTAACATTAAACTTTCTGGAATGGAGGGAAAAGGACCTGAATTTTCAGAGTAAATATTCTCTAATTAAATTGATCTGATATTTCATTTTTTTGAGGATTATTTCTAACTAGATTATAAGCTATACTTCTCTCAAAACTGTTGTGATGAAGAAAATGCTTAAACTTTTCTTACACCATTATTATTGGCCTCTTTGAAACTTGACAGATATGTGCCTCAAAGGTTCTAAACATCTGTCAAGTGTTAACTTAAATTAAGTTCCCTTGTGAATTGATAACCGTTATGTTCTTTGCATTTGACATATAGATACTCGCTGGTGATTGTTTCTTATTATAAAATAACTATAGCCTTTTTATAAATTTAAATTGTAACAGCGATTAAAATGTAATGCTTTTTTAAGGTGTATAATCTGTTGAATAAGGAAATGAAAACTATTTCATGTGTGCTTTTAAAAAGTATAGAATATTTCTGTTATATTGGAGCTTAAAAACCATTTCTGTTGAGGGTTGCAGCGCTATCTGTTATTACGGATGACCAGAGGCTATGGCTAAGCTGTACGTCAGAATGAATAAATTTCCTTGTCAGTGAACGTTGGGAAAGTACTTGAGAGACCAACCTCAAGAAAAGGGAATTTGTTTCAGGCTGTCACTGAAGTGGTCATTTCCAACCCCCTCCCTTTCAAACAAAAATGAAACAGAACAAAACAAAACAGAGGCTTCGGCAACAGGTAATTTCAAGGACAAAGAGGAACCCGGAGAACAACATTGACTTTAATGGAACTCCCCTTAAAAATGAAACATGGTGCTTTTGGTAGGGTGGAATGAGGATCCTCAGCAACTTCAATTAAACTGTTTCCATTTCCAAATAGAATTTTCTGAGGAAATGGATTAGAGATGGGATCCAAAGCTGAGTGTGGCATCCAGCAACTGGCATCTTTCATTGTCTTTCAACCTTAACTAAAAAAGGATGGCCTAAGACACAGGCCACTCACCAGTCTCCAAATAGCAATTGAAAACAAATGGTTAACTGATTCAGTGCCAGGGGCCGCACTGCACAAGTAAGCAGGGTGGTAGTATCATCCCTGGAGCTTAGAGGCTGGTACATGAGGCAGTCAAATCATAACACAGTAGGAGGGGGCTGGGCAGTGGTGTGTGTGTGCATGTGGGTGAGACACCCACCCTTGCTGGGGCACAGTCATCTAAAGCCCGGAAGCCGGACTTGCATTGCTATGTCCAGGCCTCTGTTCTAAATTAGCGAGAGATTAAAAACATAATCCAAGAATCTTTCACTGGCGGGTATCTTAGTGGTCATTGTATCCAAGGGGACAGCTCTCATTGTTCATACAGCTTACCTTAGAACGATCCAAAATGAAATTTCCTCAGTATATCCATTCACTCCAATGCTACCCCTCTTGAACAGAGAACAATCAGCAGAAAACAAGTAGACTCCGCTCCCGGACAGTGTAAGAACCCCGAGTATATGAAGACCTACTCTTCCCAACTTTGTTCTGCATGCACGAGGCTGCACTCAGACCCCACTTCCCACACCATCTTTTCCACAGGAAAAGATTTCTCAGATTTGTGAAATGTTTCTCCAACCTAAGCATATACCAAATTCTGTTTACTCTCCATGTTTTTCCTCTGTTGCTAAGAGTTTCATGATGCTAAGTGGCCGCTCTCTTTCAAGATCCTGATCATTTCCACACCCCCTATCTCTAATTGTCTGATTTAAGTCCAGAAAAGTAGTTTCCCTACTTGCTTCATCTGCCTTTTTAGAGCTTAAACTCTTAGCAAAGTGAGTCAAGAATTTATCCAATATTGTGTTTTTGCCAAGCAAGCCTTCCAGATGGTGTCCTCATGGTTGAAGGCCCCACCACTGCTTTATGTTACTTCTGTGCCTGTTTTATGGTCTCTGTTACCAAACCATCTCCTCTACCTGGCCTGGTAGTCTGGAGTGCACTTCCAAGAAGAAATATGTGTATAGATATATATCACCACCATTTTTTTCTCTTTTCTCCAAAGTGCTTTCACCCTTGGGTTTATAACCTACAAGACAGATATGATCTTTGTAATGTACATGGCTCCCTACTTTGAGCAAATCTTTTTCTTTTGGATGAATTTTTTCCTTTTGGCCAGGGTTTATTCTTAATAATAGCACTAATATTAAAAAGCTACTATTTATTCAGTGGTTACTCTGTGACACATTCCATACTAGGTCATTAATATCTACGACTTCATTTGATACAAAATATACTAACAGTAATTCTTATAATGTAGATATCATCCTTTCCATTTTACCTATGAGGACACCGAGGCTTGGGGAAGTAAAGTCACTTGTTTGCCCAAGGCTACGCCATCATAAGTGATAAGCCCAGGATTTGAACCCAGAATCCTAATACTTCAACACTTGCTTTTTTTTTTTTTTTTTGGAAGAACAATAGTATGACTATTTATTATGCTTCAGAGGCAAGGGGAGGGAGAAACCTCAACAGTCTGAAGGCAGGGGAAATCTGGAATCCTTTGTAAAAGAGAGGAAGGTCTCTGCTGGGCCCATTACAGAATAAGAGGAGATTCTCAATAGATCATTCCTTTTCTTTCTCCCCTGGGCTTCTTGAGCTTCTCAAAGCTCTTCAGGATGATGTCATATAACACAGCATTGAGGATCTCCATGACCATCCACTGGATGTCCTAGCCCTGTGCCTCATCCAGAGCTTGTGCACCAGCTGCCAGTAGTCACCCACATGGGGCTGCTTGGCTCACATCATCATCTCACTGAGAGAAATACTTGAAGGTTTGAGTGTGGAAGGCTTCCAACTTGGTCTGAAGGTTGTCATCAGTTTGAACACCTTCTCTTGGACAGCCAGTCCGAAATTGTTCCCATCTTTGATCTGAGGTATCTGCAGCTGAGGTGACCAGGTTGAGCTGCTCAATGACATCCTTGATCTCAGGCTTTAGACCTGAAGGAGGACCACAATCTTCTCATTGCAGTTCACTAGGCCACAGAGAGGACCTTGGTCGTCTTCTTCCCCCTTTCTTCTTTTCATCTTTGTCTTCTTTCTTCTGCTGTTTCTTCCGCTCCTCCTTCTCTTTCTCCTTGACTGGATGAGGCACTGGGATGTCCAACTGGGCCTTCAGATTGCTCAGATTGGCTTCATTGAGAGCTGGCTCCTTTAAAAATGCACCCAACTCAGGGACACCTGAGTGGGTCAGTCAGTTAAGTGTCTGGCTCTTGATTTTGGCTCAGGTCATGATCTCAGGGTCGTGAGATCTAGCCCCATGTCAGGCTCCACGTGGAGCTTGAGATTCTCTATCTCTCCCTCTGCCACTCCCCTGCATCCTCCCCCACCCACTTTCTCTCTCTCTCAAAAAAAAAAAAAAAAAAAGCATCCAACTCAGAAATCTTCTTGGGGAAGTAGCTCCCCAGTAGGTTCTCTGTCTTGGTACACAGGTCATCATGGAACACATCCACCTTGGCTTGGGCTTCAGGCTGGACCGTGAGTGTGGCCATGGCCAGGGTGGGAGCCTAGTGCCTGTGAGAAGTGGAATGAGCACTGAGACAAGAAAGCAAAAGCAGTACTCACCACCCGCATGGCCTTCCTGGGTAGCAGGGAGTCAACACTTAACTTCCTAGTCAGTACCTGCTTCCCTTCCCCTGGTCCCTTGCAGTACCTTGGAAGTGAATCATACCCTTTAAGAGCATACCTTCTTGCATAAAAACTCCAAGTTAAATCAGTCTTGTTCAACCTTGTGTGTTGGTATACAGACCTCTTAGTCTCAAAATTTCCTCCTCTTTGGTTTCCCTTTATTTTCCCTGAAATTTTCTGGGCATTTTTATCACTTGCTCCTTTTTTTTTTTATCCCCCAAGGTTTCAGGTCTTATGAGTTGTGTCTGAGGGTTTTTCTCCCTCTCCTTCCAAAATTTAGCTTAGAGGCTTCTTGATGATACTGACAAATTAAGGATATTCTTTCCTAGCTTCATGAAAAACACTTTTCTTTTCCTTTGTTGGAGTTTATAAAACCAACTCTTAGCACTGCCCATGTAGCCACATGTTTGCTCCTTCTATCCTATTTTTGCTTCTATGGTTATAACCTTCCCTTGAAAGAAGAGATAAACACCACCCATCCATACCTCCCCCCCTGCCCCTGCAACTATACCCTCTTCCCCAAGTCCTTGAATTCTCTTCCTAGATGGCAATTACAGTAGTTCTCCATTCTGGCAGCACATAGAATCACCTGGTATAAACAAATACCAGTGCCCAGGGGCTATCCCAAATCAATTGAATCAGCGTCCTTGGGGATGGGTCCTAGACATCATTAGTATTTTAAAACTCCTCGAGTGCTTTAAAACTTTCGATTTGCATCCTCGTTAAGACTCACAGCATTATGAACTTTGGCAGTAGCATTCATTCCCACTGGAATGAACAGAAGTGGGTACATTTTATGAATCTTGGCAGACTCCATCTCCTACTAAGATTCATGCTGTAGGAAGACAATGTGCCTCTTAGCTTGGCTACAGCTTTGTTCACAGGCATGAACAAGTTCCATGAGGATTCTCTTCTGCATGCAATTAGTAACAGCACTGTGCCTACCTCCTAAGGTCTGAGAATACTCCTAGAGCTTTGTGGTGTATCTGCAATCACCCTCCATGGAGAGCCCAGCACCTTTGGTGTACTTCCAAGTGCACCTGTCTCTCTTGGCGTGTATTCTTTTGCTGACTGTTCGCTTGTCATTTATTTTCCTCTCCTTTCTTAACATCTTTTTCTTTTGGATTCCTTCTAAGATCTTTTTATGCTTCTGTTCTAATCTAGGTCAGAGAGATGTCCTAAAGTCTGTTTATCTCTAGCAGGAAACAAACGAGCATTTAGAGTAGACTCAACCAAGGCAGGAACACAAACAAAAATACTGTCTGTAAGGTGTGATTCCTACCTTCTAGAGCTTACTCTTAGTTCAGAAGGGAAAATGAAGTTACGTAAAAGCAGCAGAGCATATGTAGTCATCAACATTCTGGAGTCTCAGAGAAAGCACCTTGGGGAAGGTAGATCTTGAACTGAACCTTTCAACATTAAGAGTAGAGCAGGCACCTCAGTTTGATTGAACAACATCAGTGAACATGTGGTGGTAGAATTCAGTATGGATTATATGAAGGAGAATTTGTCCCAAGGAGAATGTGAGATCTGGAGAAGATTAGATGGGGTGGGGTTGAATTAGGAGAGAAAGGTAGTTAGCAGGATGGTAAGATTGATGATTCTACCCCACCTCCCTATTCACAATAATTGCTAGACTCTAAAATGTAGAGGTCAAGCACCACATCTTCAGTATGCTCCCATGCTTAACATAGTGCCTAACAAAGAGCAACCATATAAAATATATTTAGGTATTAAGAAATTCTCAACCCTAGGAGGGTGTTATAAATCCCTTTAGAAGTTAGGTGAACTTAACAGACTCTAGTCTTTAGAAAAATGTAAGTATATACCACACACACACACACACACACACACACACACACACACACGCACATATACACACACAACTTTCCATATAATTACAAGGGACTCCCTGAAGACCATTCAGGGTCTCCAGGTTAATAATCGGTGATTTGGAGATTTGTGACACATGATTTATGCCTTGAATATTATTCAGACTCTCTCCTGTGATTTAAACTTAAAAAGAACTGTTCTGTGAGGTTTTTCTAGTTGTATAAAAGTTCTTGAAAAAAGGCATTGTGGGTAGATTTATTATTGTGAAAGATAATATCTATTTCCATGAACAAAGTACAAAGTCTACTCTAGACACCTTTTTCAACCAGTTCATCCCCATAATTCTGACTGGTTTTGAAAAACTGATGAATGCATTACTATTTTTACAGAGAACATTCTTCAATAAAATCATAATGTTATCTCACAATAACATTGAGTTGCTTTTGTAGTTTACCTGTGTGACCATACCAGTTAAAGAACAATGAAAAGAATCAAAACAAATTGTGCCAAAAGAGACAATGTTTCCAACAACTTTCTTTTACTTTCTATGACATATGGCAAGAATATTTTTTAGTTAAACATGGGTGCTAACACAATAGGCACTTAATATCTGACTACCTGTTGAAAACTACTCAGTACTTGAGTACAAGTTATTATTAGATAGTGTTTTGACTAAGAAGAAGTTGAAGAGGAGAAAACATTCTTAAGAATGAAGATTTTGATATTGCTGTCTAGGTGTGAGATTCTTTCCTGTTCATTACCTTCCTCTCTCTGAGCTTAGCTACCATGTTTTTTATTGGCCCATCCTCAAATCTCTGCACTTCACATCCAGTTAAAACAGATTTCTCCAAAAACTTTTTTCCTAGATATTCTTGGTTTTCTTTGAGTGCCTTATGCAGCTGCACCAATGAAAAATAATAGAAAAAAGAGAAGATATGGTAAGGGATTGTGGGTTGTTGTTGGCATCATAGTTTTCCATCCTCACTACTCCAGTATCTGGGAAGTTTTTAGACCAGTAATACCACTGATAGCCACCAGTGCAAGGTGAAGGATTCAATGGTAGCTATTTAGAGCAGAAACAGAAATAAATATAAGAAAATATCTGAATTCATCAACTAGTTCTGGAACTTTTCTAGGAGACTTTCTCCAGCTATGGCACCCAAAACATCAGCATCCAGCTTATCTAGTCTAAGCAAGTGTGTTTTCTTTCTAAAGCAAGTGGCCTCGGTATAGATTTACTGATGTATAGTCTCTGCTCTGCATCAGTCATACATATACCATTTCAACTAATTCTTAAAAGAACTCTAAGAAGTTGTTCCCATTAATAAGTGAAAAACCAATGGCTCAACTAGGTTATCTTGTTGGCCCAGGGCTACTTACCTGTTAGGTGGTAATCCTGCAATTTGAGTCCAAGGCAATTTGCTACTAAAGGTGCCTTGCAACACTCCCCCTTCTAATGAAGATTTTTACTCACATACTCTACCTTACATCCCATTCCTATTTCTAGGACATATGTGACACTTCAGTGAGAGCAAAATTTCCTTTGCACTGTTACCAACCTCTCTGGAGTTGTGAACAAAATACAAATAAAACAAGTTGGAAGGTTTTGCACATGAGTGTCTTTGCCCTTAACACCAGCAGCTTCTTTAATCCTAGAAGACAGGAATGATAAAGTGTATCTCTTTCAAAGAGTACATCCATATTGTTTTCCAATAGAAGAGTAACATATATTTGTTAGAAGATGACCTCAACTGATCCATTCTTTAATAAACCAGGGAAGTTGGATTGTTTAGCCAGTCCATGAATGAATGGTCTTGTCAACATGATCCCAGGAGACTGGGAGTGACCTTGTGTTCTCTGTGGATGTGGCTTTGGGTCAAGGAGCATGAGGCCAATGGGAAGCAGCCTCATTTGACCTTTGAGAGCTTCATGTAACTGTACCTTTAAAATCTCCAGTGGCAGAAATGTTTTTTCCCCCATATAACATGTAGATTGGGAGTTCGATAGTTGTTAAATCTTTTGAAAATAAAATTTAAATTTAAAAATAAGTACATGCTTATTATAACTGTTCAGGTTCACTTTCTCTAGCAGTCACCTTCATTTCTGTTAAAACTGAAACTTTATTAAGCAACTGCTTGTGCCAAGCACTATGCTGAACAGTTTCCTGTAAATTATTATATTTTACCCTCTCAATGGTCCTATGGCCTTTTTAAAAAGGATCATGCCAATACTCAGGGAAGAGCAGTGTGGTTTTTGTTATAATGACAATGATTTCTTCCTATCCAGATAGGTTTTAAAATGTTACACTTACGACTTTTGTTATCTTTCCTTCCAAGAAAGGATAAATGCTATTTATGAGAAGCTCAGCTTAATAATATCAGATGAGCAGAATTCTGGAGTTTTTTTAAATGTTAGTTCTGACCAGAGAACTTTGGATACTGAAGGCCCTTACTCTAAGACAGTTCAACACAAGAGCAGGTCCAAAGAGTGTTTCATGCATCTTAAAATTTAAATTTACATTTAGCCAATGAGAACTCAAAGTTAGTATCAATGTTGATCATACAAAGGGAGATGTTTCTAATTAACTAACTTTAAAGCCCTATCTTAATCACTTAGAGCATTCTTGTGCACATCTGCGCTGCAGGAGTAACTGGATTACCTCCATGGTGTATGTGTGTCAGGGTGTGCGTGTGTGTTTAAAGCAATGCTATAACTCTATCCAAATGCGATTCAGCACTGCTTTAAAGTTTAGAAGCAAATGTGTACTTAGTAACATAGTTTAAAAATTGAAAGCCCCCCCTACCTTATATATTCTTCTCTTGTAAATTGGGCTTGTTTGTGGAGGGCAGCCATTTCAAAAACTGTGACACATACATCCCAGAAGTCTTCCCTCTTACTTCGATCTAACCTAAATGAGCACCAGAGCCAGGGCCTCTCATGTGGTTTTGCTTCATCTGACAATGACATCAGCATCTTTCCATTTGCCTTATTTTCATAGAATGATGCCCAGAATGAGTGGCGATGCCAGGAAAGGAAACTGAGTCCTAGGAGTAATTTTTCATTAGAGTAAATGAAGTGATATGATAAACAAGTCAAACCTGATGTGACAACATGGCACAAAGCCGTGATACAAAATGTTTGATTCTCTTCCTGTGAATGTTTTCTAAAGCTTTTATTATGCCTTTCCCATGTCTTGTGTGTATATATACTGATCAGTGGAAACATAATTCGTGTGCAGATATTTATTTCTATCAATGAATGACCAGATGGTTCTTGCCTATGTTGGAAGAGAATCATTTTCCCTATTCAGTAACTGAGGGACATTCTTTGTAACAAACTAAATAGGATGACCAACTCTAGCCCAAGTGAGAAACACGCAGCTGCCTTTCTCTACTTTGTAAAGTTGGCAGAGGCTCACACATGCCTTTATTCTTATTTTTTTTAATTGAAATAGTTTGTGTATTTTCCCCACTGAAGTAACACATGCTCATTGTGGAAAACTATGGCAATACAAACAAAAATAAAGAGGAAGAATGCTCATAAATTGATTTTTACTACCCATAACTAGCCACTTGGAGATTTAATGATGGTGATGAAGATACAAAACTGATGTTTATTTGAATGCATACTCTTTGCTAAACACTGTGCTAAGTGCTGTACACAAATTAGTTTATTTAATTCTCCCCACAACCCACTGATGTAGGTAATGGTATTGACTGCCCCCCCTTTAGAGCTGAGAACACTGAAGGTTAGAGATGTAAATGAATCGTCTGAATCACAGGGCTTCTAGGTTCCAATAGTAGCAGACTTCATGGAACCTGAGATTGCCTGCCAGCTAGCCGCACTGACTGCTAAGGGTTAACTGATGAACTCTTCATCTGCTGTATACATTACAAATATTTTTTTTCACTTTTGCATGTTGCCCTTCAGTTTTTATTTATGAAGCTTTTGATGTTAAAACATTTTATTTTTACACAGACAAACCTGTTCTTGACTTTTGTGGTTTCTACCTTTAGTGTCGCCTTTCCTATTTCTAGTTTATAACACAGGAGGGAGAAAAAAAAAAGAAATGCTAACAGTACCAGAAGAAAATAATCACAAGCCAGAAAGCCAGGGTGTCTGCCAAAGCTATCACCAACAGGAAGAGAAGGGAGATCTGAGATGTGTATGAAGGCAGTGGCAAAAGGGGAAAATAAAACTAGTCCTTTATTATATCCACCGAGTGCAGTCCATTCAATAAACCAGTTACATGCACTTCCTTTCTTGCCTCCTGTCCTCCCCTTCAAGCTCCTGCAGCAGGCAAGCTCTGCACTAAGAAGAAGGACTGGAGGAAAAGAGGAAGGCTCGTTACATAGCTGGTGCTGTTGGAGGGTCTGTCTCATGGGTTTCAAATGCCTTCTGTCAGCAGTAGGCAAATACTGGCTCTTTTGTGTGGTGCAGAGGTATGTTCTTTTGAGACATTCCTGGGAAGACCTCGCACACAGAGGTATTCCCTAGCATGGATGAAACCCTCTCCGGGTGACCTCTTATTTACTTCTTTCTCTCAGATCCGACACAAGGGTATGTCCCTTGCCTTGAAGTCAGCCTTCTTGAGCATAGTCCTTTCAATATGGTGCATGCATTAGGGCGCCTGGGTGACTCAGTCGGTTAAGCATCTGCCTTCGGCTCAGGTCATGATCTCAGGGTCCTGGGATCGAGCCCTGCATTGGACTCCCTGCTCAGCAGGAAGCCTGCTTCTGCCTCTCCCTCTCCCCCCGCTTGTGTTCCCTCTCTCGCTGTCTCTCTCTCTCTGTCAAATAAATAAATAAAAATCTTAAAAAAAAAAATATGGTGTATGCATAATTCCCCTTCACCAGGAACGTGGGTTGGGGTGGGAGGGAATCAAGTATCCTTTTCCTTTCAAATGGTAAAAATTGGGCTTCTTCCTTTCTCCATCTGCCCTTTCTCCTTGCCCTGCCATATGGACAACTTCGGTCAACTTCCTGCCTTCAGAATCCTGAAGTCAGGGCTGTCATCAGGATCTATGGCCCATATTTTAGGGGGGCATGCCGTAGGTTCTCCCAAGAACACTTCTGAGCTCTGTTCTAGGAGCAGAAGGAGATTCTGAGTTTCAGCAGCTTGGAAGTCATCCAGTTTGAGGAAAGAGATGCCAGCCTCCCCTTCTGGCAGACATCCACATCTCTACAAGAGGTTCTCATGGAGCCCATGTACACCAGTGAATTTCCTCCTCATACTTAGGCTGTAAAGTGATGAGTAAGAGTCATGGGGCCAATATTTCTACCTTTAGCAAGTCCTGCAGAAGTGTGTCTCGCACTTCCTTTTGTCATTTGTAGGTCTTAATCCTCAGGATGAGGATCTCAGCTGAAATGCCGAGATAATAGGAAAAGTCCCATTTTACACCGTATGATGTAGAGTTATTTTGTGTTGTGAACATATCACATGATAAAAAATTTCTAATTTTTTTTCCAAAATGGCTAGTTAATTATCCTAGATACTTTCTCATTAGTTTGTTACTTTTCTAATAGTGACCCAAGCCATCAATAAATTGATATTCATTTCTTCTAGAGGTATAACTCCATTACAATCATATGAAAAAAATGGTATCAGAGGAGTGCTCTATATTGCAAAGCCATTTCTGTGTCACAGTGTGTAGTCCTTCGAAGCAGTATTTTGTTGATCTTGGTGACAACAAATTCAATATATCTAATAATACTGCATAGCAGGTCTTCATTCTCTCTTCTGTTGATGTGACAGTCACTCTTTAATGAAACTTTATTTTGTATACTGTTTGCATTGTAGATCAGGAATGAAGAGCTGAGTTTGCTTTGGCAATAGCTGATCTGTTTATACTTTTTATAATTCTCCCATCAAGAAATAATTACCCTTCAACCAACCTTACCTCTTTCAACTTCACATATGCAAACCACCTAAATAAAACATACTCAAACACCCAAACCACACATCAGTATACAAAAACAGTCAGGACCCAGAAAAGCATAAAATCGTGTATGCATAACCCTTGCCATTTCCTTGTACCAAGGCAGTCATTCATTCAGCAAGTACATATTGAACATCTACTGTGGGCCATAAACCTGTGAGCCAGTAGAGTTGATTTTGCTCATTTATTTGCTACAGGGAGTAAAGACCAAGATTTGTTTTAACTCAAGTCCTATAAAATCAAAATGTTATTTCTGGCTTAACAAAGATAATATCATAGTAAGACTTTAGTATCTCTTGGTTTGTTGTCTATAATTCTCTGCTGGAATGCATCGACTACACCTGGATTGGTTTTAAATGGCCTTCAGCAGATTGCTGCAGGACCATCTGGCCGTTTGCTATCTGTACTCCTAAGCTTACATTCAGTTCTAGAATAATCTGGCTTTTGACACCCTGAGAACTTGGTTATGCCATGGCACATATTATTGAAATGTTAAATGTGTATAAATTAGGGCACGTAGTGACATTCAGGTGATATATGTAATGCTTTAACATAGCCATCCTAACAAGATGTAGACCCTCAATACAGCTAAATTATGGAATAAGTACATTTTTAAGATGACAGAATTTTTTTTTGTTTTATATGATAACTCCATCAAATACTTTCCCCAGGACATTATTATTAACATTTATGGTTAAAAGTGTACACTTATGCCCAATTTAGTTAAAAGAGATATTTGCACATCTCTGTGTGTATGATCCACAAAAATACGAACTGTGAATGTATATAACTCTATACTAAAAACATTTGCTCACATTCATGAACCCACTATCCGAGGAAAGGCTATTTCAGGGTGCAAAGTAAAAAAGCTTTTCTGCTTTTTAGTAATGTTGAACCTCAAAATAATGTTCAGTATATCCTGAGGGATGACCATGGATCGTTGTGATCTTTAAACGAAACATTACTCTCTCTTTAAAAAGTTTGGAAGAGGAAGGGGGTGCCTGGGTGGCTCAGTTGGACTCTTGATTTCGGCTCAGGTCATGATCTCAGGGTTGTGAGATCAAGCCCCACGTTGGACTCTTCGCTGAGCCTGGAGTCCGCTTAAGATTCTCTCCCTCTCTCTTCCTCTGCCCCTCCCACTCCTCAAAAAAAAAAAAAAAAAAGCTTGGAAGAGGGAAATTCAATCATATGTTAAAATGTCTGGTTTTTTCTTATAACAGCAGAGATTTCTATTTGAGTGGGCACTCCCTAAATACCGGCTGATTGCCTTATAGTTTAAGTAAATGTCTTAGAATTTAGAAAACTGGTGAGTTTTTAAGGAAGGATAAAACTTAGGTACAAACCTCTCTCTATTGCCTCACTTGGGTGAATCTGTAGCTATTTCCAGGCACAGTGAATCAATACCTACCTGTGTAATCCCCACTTCTCCTCAAAACCTTTTCTGATGTTTCCTGTCCAATATCTATCATAGTTTAGCAAGTCAGAAACTGACTCTAACAGTTTACTGTGGGATTAGGCGCTTAAGTACTTCAAATATTAAAACTTCTGGATAGAAAAGAAAAGAGTTTTTAAAACAATTAGTAACATAAGAATAAATTTGTAACATGAAAAATAGAAGATACTATAAAAAATTAAGGCATATTTTAAAAGGACTAAGTAGAATTTCAATATATTCATTAAAATGAACTCGGTGGAGATGTTAAGTATTAGATGTGTGTGAAGGGAGAATTAGTGACCTAGAAGCTAGATCTTAAGAAATAAAAGAGTAAGAATCCAACACATGTCTAATAGGACTTTCAGAAGGAAAAATTAGAGAAATTGTTAGAGGCAATATTCAAAGAGATGTGGGCAAGAAATTCCTAGAGATTATTAAAATCATGAATTCTCAAGGTAATACATATATTTAGTTTTAAAAGTCAGAGAATACAAAAATCTGTAATACAAAGCAAAATCCCTTTCCCCAGGGTCCTTCCCACCCCTAAGTTCTCCCACCTGCAGAGGCTACCACTGACAAAATGTTTATTTTTTTCTTGTCTTGCTAGTTCTTGGTTTTTAAAATATCTATTTACTTCCTACCAGTAGAAATGATTTAGTTACCTCTCTTACAGTGTGAGTATGCATGTGCACACACATACACTTTCCCTCACCCTATCCTTCCAATATGGCTGTAGCTCAACTTTTGGGTAATTAAATATTCTGTGTTTATAGCATTATTGCTATGTTAAAAACTGTTCCCTGCTGAGCATCATTGTTTTCTGTGATTAGGTTTTCTTCCTTGAACAACTCTTCACTTTTTCCTGAAGCTGATTATTGCTTTGACTTTATCTGCCTGGTGTCTGTCACTATCCCAAACTCATTCCCAAGCTCTGTCGCTGTTACTGAGTCATCATCTTGATATGGCCAGTCACATCAAGAAACCTATCATTTCCATGTTTTTCCTTCCATACCGCCATCCTGGACGCCTCCATTCTCTAGTTCCTGTTCCTTCTAGTTGCTTTCTGCGCCCTTGTGTCAACTATTTCCTCGATCCCGTGTCTCTCTGTTCTTTGTTTTCCTTTCTCATTTTAGTGTGGTGTATCTACCGCAAGGGTTGTCCATGGGAGTTAAAATTTCTCAAGAACTTGTGTATCTGAAAATGACTTTATCCTGTCTCACATTTGATTGACATTTGACTGAGTTTTGAGTTCTCATTGAAAATCATTTTCCTCTTAAGTTTGAAGTGATGTTGTATTGGTTTCTACTTTCTGAACTTCCTGTTGAGAAGTTCGATTCCTGTCTATTTCTGATCGCTTGCATGTGACTCTCCCTGTTCACTCTCCCAAAAGACGTTAGACTTTCTTTTTCACCCCTGGTATTCTGAAATTCCATAATTCTTGGATTGGATTTTTGTTCCTTTCTTATGCTGGTCACTCATTCTCTTTAGCAGAAAGAATTTTCTTATGTTGTTTCTTTGATTTTCTCCCCCATGATTTTCCTCATCTTCACTTTCTTCAACTCCTATTCGTCAGTATTGAAATTTAGATGGGCCTCATTTTGTTATTGCTTCTCTTACTTTATTTTTTTCAGTTTCGGTTTTCTGCTTTCTGTAAAATTTTCTCAACTTTATCTTCCAATTCTTCTAATGATTCTTTTTCAGTTACAGTATTTTTATTTGCAAGCACTCTTCTTTGTTCTTGAATGTCCTTTGTTATTGCATTCCGTTTTTTTCACCATGAATGCAGAAATCTTATTTTATCACTGTGGATATTATAGGAAATTTTTTTTAAGTTTTCTTCTACTCTTCCTTCTGTCTTAGTTTCTTTCAAGTTCCTTTTCTGTACTTGGTTGCTTTGTCTTATTTCATTTGAAGAGTTTTCCTCAAATGTCTGATGCTCCCTGGCTCTCCATTCATATTTGAGAGTGAGACCCTGAAAAAGTGAGTCCTTTTTCTAGAATGAGCAAACAGGGATTCACTTATTTTGCTGTGGCATCCCCACATGTCATTGGCAACAGGTCAGTCCAGTGAGTTTCCAGAGAAAGGCTCCTCTTTTCGCCTGGATGGGGAATCTATTGCTGTCTGAGAGCCAAATGGTTTGGGAAGGGCACTAGAGAAGCATCACCAATAAATGGGCATTCTTTCACTTAATTTCCATCACCCTGCCTTCAGCCTTACCTGGTCTGTGGGGTTCAGCCCTTCTGGTGAGGAGCCTCCTTTCTGTTGTTGAAGTGAGGAGTGGGAGGTGGGGGGAGAGGGGAGACAGGAGGCAGATGCCTGGCTGCACTGGGCTCTGGGAAGTTATCAGAGAGGTTTGTGCTCACTTCATACAGAATTGCTACCAGTTCTGTTTTCAATTCTGCTCTGCATCTGCCAGAGGTACCTGGCATGTCTGATACCTGAGCCTTTGGAGTTTGTCTGGAACAAATGAGCTGCTGCTTCTTGGCTAACATCGCATGCACAAGCAAAATCATCTGCAGGCATAGACATGTTCTGCCTCCTCCTCTGTGCTCAAACACCACTCATCCGTCTGCTTTCCATCTTCTGAAATTTAGTTGACATTTCTTTCCTATTGTCATCTTTCTCAGTTTTCCTCTTTGTCCTTGAACGTCTATGCCTGTTTTTAAAAAATTCCCATACCATTATTTTAGTGGAGATTCAAAAGGCAAGAGGGATTTAAAATTGGTATTTGCTCTGCTCTGCTATCCCCAATCCATTCTTCACACTGCAGCAGAGTGTTTATTCAGCCCCAATCTGCCTGTAAACTTCTCAAATGGCCGCAAACAGCTTCCCTTAGATTATTAAGGACAGGAAAGCCTTCCCCTGGTTATACCTTGGGCCTCATTTTTGTCCCATTCCCCCCCCACACTTCACTCCTATTCACTCCCAATCGACACCCAGAGCATATTTTTTGCTTTTTATGCCTGAACCATGTTTTCTCCCCAGACCCTTTGCACATGCTATTATTCTTAGCACAGCCCACCTCGCACTACCACAACTGGCTAGCTTCCAGTCACCACCACAGTGTTGGCTGGAAGATCACCTTCTCTAGACGGCCTTCCTTGGTGCTAGTCCTGTCTCCAGGACTTGGTCCTCATCATTCTAACACCTGTTCTTCCCGGATCGGAGCACCTACCACATCGTGTGGTCCATGAGTGCAACTTGGCTATTTGCTCGGCATATACTAAGCACCCCAATTTTTGTTTAATGGTGATTGAATGGTTTTTTTCTCTGAACCTTTTTCAGTCAGTATTTTCACTGAGTATTTAAGGCCTTTCTTTGCTGTCAAGCCTTGGTTATAGTCTAATAATAGCCCAGTGGTTTACCTATCTGTTTCCAAACTTAGAAATACTGGAAAGTATAGAAAACCTGAAGTAAATGGGAGTGTTTGTACACTCACTTTGTACACTTGGAGGCTTCATTTCACATGTAATATTAACAAACCTGTATCTTCTAATATCAGTTCAGAATAAAATCAGTTTCTGTGGCTTAACAATTAGACAGCAATAGAATCAGAACTTGAAGTGAATCAGTACTTAGTGCCACAGCATTTAATGTGGTGGCGGAAAAGAAAAAAAAGGCGGGTTGTGCTAGAAGTTGGATTTGCTGGTAATTTTGATTTATTCAGGTTGTGGATGGGCAAATGAAAAAGAAAAAAAAAAAAGACTGGATTTTTTTTGATGCCCATGTGTTCATGCTTCAGAGACCTGAAAACTGATGTTTTAAATTTCTTGGTTTTACTTTCTTGGTCTGTGCAGTTTAAGAAGGGAAAAAATGGAAACACTCAATTAGAAAAATGAAAAGAATAAAAGAAAAGACAAGGAAAAGTGAAAGGTAAGAGAAAAGTACCATAGGAAACAAATAATAGAAAGGGAGGAATATATTTGATTTATAACATTAGGCCTTTTTGTAATTAATGTGCCTCTAGGAATGAGTACGAATCTTTGATTAGTACACAAATGAAAATAAGGTAACATATTAAAATGCCTGCCTTAAATAAATGGCTAAAGTGTAACTGGTAAGAGTTGACAAGAAAAACATATTTTAAAAAAAAGCATGAGTGTTGGGGCACCTGGGTGGCTCAGTCGTTAAGTGTCTGCCTTCAGCTCAGGTCATGATCCCAGGGACCTGGGATCGAGCCCCGCATGGGGCTCCCTGCTCAGTGGAAAGTCTGCTTCTCCCTCCCCCACTCCCCCTGCTTGTGTTCCCTCTCTCGCTGTCTCTCTCTCTCTCTGTCAAAAAATAAATAAAATCTTAAAAAAAAAAAAAGCATGAGTCTGTTTCAGAAAATAGGTTTCACTATGAAATAGCAGTGGAGCAGCATATCTCTTTAGTAATCATGACAACATAATGATGATAATCTTCACTGTTATTATCAATAATAAAAAACAGTAGTATTTACTGACTTCTTACTATGTGCCAAGCAGCATGGAAAACATCATTCTGCAAGGCAGCCTTAATATTACCCCATTTTACAGATGGAATGACTGATATTTAAAGAAAAAAACACGTTCCCCAGTCAACTAGTAAGTGGCAGAGCCCTGAATTTGAAACCAGACAGTGTGCCTAGAGCCCTGCTGACCCAGTGTGCCCTTTCGCCTGTGAATAAGGACTGTAAGATAATCAGTACATTTAATAGAATGTTTTGATCCTTATTCTTCTAGAGAAGTCTACAACTGGCGGTATTCTCATTAATCAGATGAGAAAACCCAGGTTTAGAGAGATTGTGACTCTTCACCACCAAACAAATCTTTAAGAAAAATATCTTTCCCAAAACTCCATTCTCTATTCATTTTTCTTTTTTTTTAAAGATTTTTATTTGAGAGAGGGAGAGAGCGAGCGAGAGAGAGCAAGTGGGGTGAGGGGCAGAGGGAGAAGCAGACTCCTCGCTGAGCAGGGAGCCCGATGCAGGGCTTGATCCTGGGACATCGGGATCATGACCTGAGCTGAAGGCAGACGCTCAACCAACTGAGCCACCCAGGTGCCCCTCTATTCTTTTTTCTTAATTCTTAATAAACAAGTACCATTTTGTGCTTCACAATAAAATTCACAGACATTTCCTCCTCTTTATCCAAATTCTTTTATCAGTTTTGATAGTCAGCTCTCTCTTCTTCGACAGTATTCTCTTGTTGTCACTGCCTGTCAACATAAATATGGTGCCTCCTACTCCATTGGTTTCCTGACGTGTTGACCCTCTCTCCTTTTTCCACAGCAGTATCTATTTGTATTGGTCATCTCAGGCTGCCAAAAAAAAAAAAAAAAAAAAGGTACCTTGGAGTGGGTGGTTTAAACAACAGATATGTATTTTTCTCACAGTTCTGGTAGCTGGACACCTGAGAACAGGGTGCCATTATGGTTGGTTTTGAGTAGGGCTCTCTTCCTGGCTTGCAGAGAGCTGCCTTGTGGCTACATGTCTTCACATGTGGTGGTGGAAAGGAGGAGGGGAAGGAGAGAGACAGAGAGAGATCTCTTCTGCTTCTTAGAAGGCAGCAGTCCTATCGGATTAGGGCCCATTATGACTTTGTCTAAACCTTGTTACCTCCTAAAGATCCTATCTCCAGACATAGTCACATTAAGGGTTAGGGTTTCAACCTATGAATTTTGAGGGAACACCATCCGGCCCATAGCACCAATAAAATGATGTCATGCTCTAAGGGAGAGTTTCCAATTAGAAACACTGCCATAGGGGGATTCGTATATTTATTTGGAAAGAAGAAAGCAATCCTTTCTTTACTGTCAACACCTTTTCCCATCCTGCTTTCAACTTCCAAATAATGGCTTCTCAAAAAAAAAATCATGGAATAGAACGTGATTAGAGATCATTTTTAGAGTTTCCTTTGATGCTTTACTGATGCTATAGAAGACCTGGGATTCCCAGACTAGTGAGAACATTTACTCGCCAACAAGGTAAATCCTAGCAAAGGAGCTTGCTGAGTCTAGGTACATGTGAAACAGCTACTTCCTCCTACTTGAAAAAGATTACTTCAGATCCACAGTTTTCATTTTTATATACAATCAGTAAATTAACTAAGGTGAAAGGATAGAAGATTTTACAGTTTTGCTTCTGAGTTATTAATGAAATAAATGATGAGCAAGTTATTAAGATTGAATTGAAAAATTAGATCATTTTAGTAATAGAATCAGTAAACAATTTAGCTTAACGGTGATGTGGATAATTTACAACTTCAGGGGCTAAGAGACCAAAATAAGTCAGCATAAAATGTTACTACATGTACGCTAGAGGCTTTGTCACTACAGATATGATATGGGAGGAGCTTCAATGTTGAATGACTATTTGTGGATTGATTACAGTTTCTCATTCACTGACTAACTAGGAAATTTGATGTTATCCAAGATGGCCTAGGGCTAACTCCTTAAGTCCGGGTGTCAACCTGACTGAGCAAAGGCATGGGAAGTTTACTTAGATTTACTCAGCTCCTCCACAGGGCACAGTTCTCTTTTAATCCTCTCAAGAAATTTGCAGTAACAGACACTATCCCACTTTATAGATTAGGAAACTGAGGTTCAGAGAAATTAAGTGATTTGAATAAATCCATAGTCACGTTAGGGGTTAGGGTTTCAATACAGGAAGTGCCTTTGTACTGATACAGCCTGGATTAACCTCTATTCAGCATGTCCATTGCTTGAGTGGAGTTCCTTAAGGTGCTTCACAGAGATTTCTCTGCACCTGTCCTCCCAAAACCATCTTTTGCACAGGTTTCCTGTGGTTTTGAAATGATCCCATTTACGACAAGTTCCCTTGAGTTAAGGTACTGCCCCTTTTGAAGGGTGCAACACAGTAAGCATGGAAGATGAGACATTGTGGGAATTTAAGATTAGTTTCTAATAAGACCAACAATGGAGAGCAGGGCATGGTTCAGGGCGGGCTCCAAGGTGGGGCTTAGTTTCAACATAGAGGCTACAAGGAGACACGTGGTAGGTGCGGGGGACAGGAGGGGGGCCCGGGCAATCAGAAAGTAGTATAAACATCTTAAGGAATTAACCACCAGTGGGTGGTTAATACTTGAAACGGAGGTAGGAGAATAAAGATTCCCTGTTTGCAGTTTAGCCTACAGCTCTGCCTAACTGTGTTGCATTGCTATAGTAAACCTTGTGTACACTAGAGGGTTTTATTGTTCTGAGAGAACTCTTATTTTGGGAGGAGTGGAGCTCCTGAGAAGTAAGCATGCATATGCTCGCAAGACTGGCTCTGGATTTGATGAACATTTGGTCTGTCAACATGCAAGGTAGCTTTTCGTCTCTCTCATACATTTGTAAGGACCTTAAATTTTCGGTGAGAGGAGTATATTTATTCTAAAGGGGTGTTATAAAATTGCACAAGACAAACTGCTCGTGCTAGTAGGCAGTTAAATTAGCAATGTATACAATCCAAAACACTCTGAAATCAAGAGAGAATGGGGGCTTGAGGCATAATTGTTTAAGTTAAATAATACTGGGGCGCCTGGGTGGCTCAGTCGGTTAAGTGTCTGCTTTTGGCTCAGGTCGTGATCCCAGGGTCGTAGAATCGAGCCCTGCATCAGGCTCCCTGCTCAGTGGGGAGCCTGCTTCTCCGTCTCCCTCTGCCTGCCGCTTCCCCTGCTTGTGCACTCTCTCTCTCTCTCTCTCTCTCTGACAAATAAATAAATAAAGTCTTTTAAAAAAAGTTAAAAAATATAAGTTAAATGATACCACATAAGCCATATTGTCAGAAGAGGTCAAATAAACAAATGGTATAAGTAAGGTACGTAGGAAGTGTTAGATTTTCAGAAAAGTGGTGGGTGGGAAAGGAAAAGAAAAAGGAATAGACTCATGAGCACAGGACCATCTTTTCCTAGGATAGCCATACATCCCAACCATTGAAGGGACAGCCTTCAGAATATGGTGGCCCTCAAGCAGGGGAGGAAGCTGTAGCTTGTCTTTTGGGTGGCCTTTAGGGGAAAGTGCTGTCGTCCCTAAGGGTGTCCTCTCTGGGGCCAGGCACAGCTAAGGAGGCCAGTCTGATAACCACAAATTTGCTTTCAGTCTCAGCATGCATTTCTCAGGCTAGTAAGTAGGGTTTGCTTGTTCATTTTGACTGCAGCTCGTGTCTCTAGATTCTGTTTTTCTATCTTCTCACAAAACAGATTCTTCATAGTTGCAGTGAGTACCCTTGCCCCGTGCCCTTCGCTGTCAATATTGCGTGTCGGCTTTGCAAGTTTGTACCACGGGAGATGAAATTTGGTTCAGGCACCAAACACTGAACATCTGAACAATGTGGCCTAAGCAGCCACAGTGGTGTTGGATGGTTGTTCCCCAAAAGCATTTGTGCTATGTGCGTGAGGATTATGATGGACTCGTCTGTGATTTGAATTTGTTCATATTTTGTTCCGCCAGGAGTTTCTTATTGAAACAGCCTCCATAGACATGTGCCATCTATTTTATGAGTATTAGCCCTTAGCCATCTCCAGGAAAGAAGAGCAGCCATCCTACAACCAACCAACCAAGCCTAAGTCTGTCTTTCTGTTTAATGTTGTGGTCTCCCAACATCTAGTTTTAATTATGATGGATTTCCTTGCTTGTGATTCTTTTATTTAGTGAAGATAGTGTGGCAAGAGATACAGGGGTGTGTGTGTGTGTACACATGAGAATGCTAGATCAAGATTTTTACTTTTATAGTTTATAGTTTTATATAAATCTGCTTACCATATAAGTGATATATTGGTCACATGTGGGCTAGCATGATTTTTTAATTATCTTTGATATTTGCTTATGTGGCTAAATTCTAAAAATGTTAATTTTGTAATTAATTTCCAGCACATTGTTTGGAAACAGTGAATAGTTTTTGTTATAAATCACCCAAGAACTTAGATCCCTACGCTGCCTGGATATGTCTTCCCAGTTGGTTTTGGAAAAGTTATTTATCTTTGATTCCTATTTCCTTTCTCTCCAATTCTCAATATGGTTTGTATCCAAGAATCCACAGAAATGGCTGTGATAAAATCAAATGATATTTTTTTCTGCTGTTATCCATATTAGCCTGGAACCATATCTCCTGTCACTTTTTTTCACAGATTCTCCTCATTTCTTTCAAACTTCCTTTTGTCTACTGATACGTGGCCTTTGTTCCTGGCCTTTGGTTTGAGTTTCATCATTTTCATGTGTGAATGCATTTCCCCGCTCCTTCTGCCATGTCTACTATATAAAATATGCCGCCCCCTAGCTTGCCTTTCAGACTCTAGCTATGCATCTCCTAGGGTCTCCAGTAGTGTTTCTCCGAATATCCTTTGTTGAATATTAATTCTTAAAATGCATCCTTGGGGGTGGAGGAGTCCTTGTTTCATTAAGTGTTAAGTGTGAGAAATTATAAACGTAATAATATTCCTATTATGTAATAGGTGCTCAATAAACATTTTTTTAATAAACAAAAGAATGAATGAGTGGACATATTTCTAGTATCCACTAGCATGTACTTTGGGAAGTTCTTTAGCGAAGAAATGTTTCGCTCTGTTTAATCCAGCATTTACCAAACATGTTTTCTCACAAAACCATCTCTAGTGTTGCACAAAACGCACCTTGTTAAAACTTCAGCCTAAGCCATACAATGCCATGGCCATACCACTCTCCCTCCCTCACACCCAAGCTATGTGGAGAGGGGCTGAGCTTCATCAGCTCCCTCTTCTTGCCTGCCCCACACGCAGGCCACTTTCCTTATTTCAGTTGCTAACATGTACCTCCTTCTGCCTTGGCTCAAATCTGGAATCATCTTTGACCAGTTATGCTGTCTTTCTCTTTAATCATCTGCTAATTTGCATCATTTTTCATGTTCTGTCTTCCAAATCTGTTTTGAAAAGTGAGACCATTGATAATCTCTGTCTCGTGGACTCTTATCTATGGATATTTATGAGATTCTATAGGTTGAACTCATTATATTAAGTACTTTTTATTGAAATCTCTCAAAAAAATTTGTAAGCAGTATAGCATACATTTCAGTCATGCTATTCTCTTCAACAACACATCAATCAATATTAATATCCTAAGTTTACTTGACTTGCTTTATTTTATCACCTTCCTTTTGACTACCTCTATTAGTCAACTAAACATACTCTAGCCTCTCAACTTTAGCAGAAATAAGCTAAGGTACCTAGAGCATTTCCTGCACTTGCATTCAGTCTTAACATCATTTAAAGCGACTCTGAAATCTAGTCTTTCCAGATTGATCTGAATAAGGCCATTTCTATAGGTCCAGCTCTAGGTGTATGTGCTAGAAAGTACATACACCAGCTGTGTCTTTGAACATTACCCAACATTGTACTGGGATTTTGTGGCAGTGCCTCTGGAACCATGTTGGAGGACAGACATGGTAAGGAAGGAAGGACCTTTGTGAGGAGAGGAAGTGGAAGAGAGGCTCTACTTCCGTTTCTCAGATTGGCAATTGGTGGGGAAAAACGTAGAGGGGAGGGCCCCATGGCTAATAACAGATTGCAAGTGATTACAGTAATCAGAATATTTCTAAAACTAAAAACAGCTTCTGATAGAGCTGAGAGACTCAGAGGGAAAGAGGTTCTGTGAGTTAGGTGGACAGTAGCATTGCTTTAAGAAAAATTGGGGGGTTATTAAAAGGCAAATCTGGCTTAAGCTCTACAAGGCAGCTCACTGGTTTTCTTCTAGCTCTTTTCTTTCTTTCACTCCTTATCTCGGGACTTTTTCTCTTCTCATTAACACCTCCACCAGAGTTGGAGCTCGGGAAGAGAAAGGAAGTGTTCAGACATGTGCCTATTTGCATACTCACTCTCTTGAGCTAATGCCAGGACGGCACATTCTGTCCAGTTCTATAGAAAAGCCAGTTTCACCCCATCAGTTAAGGTATTATTTTCTTTTTTAGCATAGAACCATTTATTGCCAAGCTTCTCTTAACTGTACATTACAAATAGCGTCTGATTAAGAATGTTCTGGATGGGTTAATTAGTGTGGTGGCTATTATTAAGCAAACTGCTTGTTAGTATTATGCCTATTTGATCTTGGTATTGATGTGAAGTAATTGACCATAGAGCTACATTTAGAAAAGCTGGAATAAAGTTTTTTGATTTCTATTATGGCAATAAATTGTTTATATTAAACATGTCTATGAAAATATGAGTTTCATGGCACAGAGAATCAGAATAGACTCTGTGTGGGATGGTAGATGAGGATTGTTTTGTTTTGTTTTGTTTTGTTTTTTAGAAATATTAATACATTTGTCCAGCTTGCTTCACAACCAGCTCTGCTAGAACAAAGTAGTAAAAAATTATTTCACCTTACTACTGCAGAGTATATAAAGAGTAAAGTGATTTTAACTTAACCCCACCTGAAAGACATATTTCCTTTGTGATTTAGCTAACTGCCTGAATACTTATCTAGGTAACAATCACTATATATAAACAGACTATTAAAGAAAAATATGGGAAGATATTCTAAGCAAGGAAAGCATAGCATGTAACCACCTTCTTTCAAATACCGGATTATTATCTATATTATTTATTGGTATTTTGTCCAGTCCTATTATTAAGTTTCCCTCACTATAGCATTTCCATAGGGAATTTATTCTGTGAGCTAATAAATTATACCATCAGGGAGTTTTTCTTGAAATTCAGCTTAAATTTTCCCATTCTTAATTTCATCTCATTACTTCTAGTTATACCCCCTTGTACCCGGCTAAATAATTATTCTCTTTCCTTGGAGACTCCTATTATGTACCCCTCTACTTGTCACTTAACCAGGCTATTCATATTTAGCTCCTTTAATCTGTCCTCATAAATCAATTCTTCCATTGCCTTAATCATTATTATTGCTCTTCTAAGAACTCTCTAATTTTCAGACTTATACAGTTACAGGTGCCCTGGATGAAACCAGCATTCACACGGCCCTCTGTCCCCACAGGCTTGCTGTCTTCCTTCTCGTTACAACACACTCCATAACAAAGTGGCATCAGTTTGCTGGTCAACTCAGCACAGGCTTCTCTGGTCAACCTCTAGACAATCTCAACAGTGTTTTCCATGTGTCCTACTTGCATTCAGGACTTTTTTTTTTTCAATTTCATAACATTAGTAAGCTGAGTTTTTGTTTACTGTCTATGTTCTGCCTCTTTCCATGTCCCCACTGACCACCACCGATCAAGTCAGCCATCCACAGCATGTGTTAACAGGAGATCCTGTTCATCCTTGACAACATTTAGAAGCAGGCCTAGCACCTTGCCCACAGCGAAATGCCCTGTCATTTACCAATTCCTATTGTTTACGACCCTTTAGCCAGTCTCCCGTCCCTTTTAATTTGCAATTTTGCTCACATGCTAGCCAGTGTAAATGGATTTTAAGAGTAAGATGGGTCATGATACTGTTTTCCAAGATAAAGTTATGTTTCAGTGCCCGCTGATTTTTTTTTAATTGTCAATCCTTCCTGCACTAAATTTGTAATTTTTGTTAAAATCCGTTTTAAGCTTGCCTAGCATCCTTTATTCAACATAAACAAATAGGTTTCTTCCCTTGCTTTATTGTTGTTTTCCAGATACGTACAGATGTTCCTTCTCTTACTATTTGTCTCACTTGTTTAAAATTTAAGATATTGTTGGGATGCCTGGCTGGCTCAGTCAGTGGAGCATGCGACTTTTGATCTTGGGGTTGTGAGTTGAGCCCCACGTTAGGTGTAGAGATTACTTAAAAATAAAATCTTAAAAAAAAGTTAAGATATTGTCATGTTTTGTTGGCTTTTTTTGTTTTTTTGGGGGGGGTTTTGGTGTTCTTTTTTTTTTTTTTTTACTTTTGTGGTGATCAATGGGAACTTTTTCAATGATTTTTTTTTTTTTTTTAGTTCCTTAGAATCTCCTCAGTGTTTTGAATTTGTTTCAGGAAGAAAGTTGGTTAGTTCGCATGATAATTTTAGACCAGTGAGATATGAAGCTATAATCTGCATATGCCCAAGTTTCTTTATTTTTAAAATCAAGAATTAATGTATTATTATATTAGGGTATATCAAAGTAGTTAGCACCATTTTTGTGTTTTATCTATCTCTATACAATCATGTATTTATTACTTGGGAGGGTGCTTATATAGAAGGTGATTTCTCTCAAAGGGCTTTATGAGACAAGCACAGAGGCCCCCCAGACAAGCTTTATGATTCTGTAACGTACACAGCACACTTCAGCCAAGGACTTTGTTTCCAGCTCACAGCAGAACCCGCCGTATCCCTTAGTGTTGCCCATCAGTCCTTGCCTTCAGACCTAGTGAACGTCCTCGGCCCCTCTCCCCTGTTCTGGTCCCTCAGCACCCTTCTTATACTTACCTTCACCTCTGCTCACCTCGCGTGAAATAAATGGCCTCGTCTAATGCTTTGGTGACACACCATAGATTGCACACCTGCCACCTGAAACTTTTTTCCAGCTTCACTTGTCTCTCCTTCCTTCAGCTTTGTAAGAAAGCTTGGTCTGTTCTCTTTTATAAGGCCTACTTGCTTTCCCCCATTCCAAGAATCCTACATGCTATGCTATCCTCCTGCTTCTGACTTGTAAGACTTTTCTGTTTCTTCAGGAGCCAGTTCCCTTCCCTAGCAAGTGTCCCCAAGTAAACACCCAAGTGAATACCCCTATATACAGGTGCCCCATTAAGGAAAACAGACCTGGCTTCCCCATTCTCCTCTCAGTCTATCTTTCTCTGCCTCTCCCTCTGTGATGGGCGCACTATAACCCTCAGGCTGATTTCAGCCTGCACTCTCCACAGGATCTACCCTTCGAGTAGCAAGTGATCCAAATGCTCATTTTATCTGGTGCCCTGGTACCTCTACAATGCTTAACACCCCCTTTTTTATGCATTTTTAAGGTTTCTTGATTCCTTTCTTAGACATTCTTTTGAGGCTCTTAACTCACTTCAATAGGGTGATATTATTCTCTCAGATTCTCTTTTTACTTTTCCAGATGTTCCTTATTGCTCTCCTTCCATGATTCTTCTTCCTTACCTACATCTTAAATGCGTATAGTCTCCATTTCTTCACTTACTCAACCATCCAGGGGAGGGGTGAAGTCTCACGATGGGCCGCAGGGACTCTGAGAAAGCACTTGTTGTCTGGCCTCAGTCTCCCTCTCTAGACCTCCCATTTTGGGACCTGGCCCCAGCCTCTTTGGATTGCTTGCTATTCCCTGAAGAGTTATGGTCTTTCCCAACCTTTTCCTTGGATCACAACATTCTCTCAGTCTAGAACTTCCCCTTCTCTGCCTTTAAAGTCCCTCAACTAAAACCATCTTTAAGCCTTTACTGATCCCCAAGTCACAATTAATCTCTAGTTCTGTTTTAAAAGTTGGAATGTTCATTCTTTTTGCTTTCCACCACGGGTTAGTTGGGTGTTCATGTCTGTTCTAAGCACTACTGGTTTGCTCCCCAGTAGATGGTGAGCTTCTTGATTTCATTTTAT